>NC_133387.1:18768813-19074967 GCF_047511655.1 Castor canadensis | reverse complement strand
CAAAAAACAAATTGGATTTTGTTTTGGTGAAATCCATGGAGCCTTGATGGTTTCTGCCCTTCCTTTATTCTTGGATTCTTTTTTCAGTGCCATGAACTATATCCATGAAATATCTTTCTGGATCTCCCTTGACTTGCCTTATTCCTCTTCCTTCATATTTCTGCTTATGCTAAACCAGAATCAGTTCTTGCTTTAAACCCAAAGAAACAATGAATACAGTATTATATTTACTGCTTCATAAGCTTTTCTTTTCTTTTTTTTTTGGCCTTTTTCTTCCTTTTTAAAATTTTTATTTTATTCATATGTGCATACAATGTTTGGGTCATTTCTCCCCCCACCCCCTCCCTACCCCCCCTTACCCCCTGCTACCTGGAAGAAACTATTTTGCCCTTATCTCTAATTTTGTTGAAGAGAGAGTATAAGCAATAATAGGAAGGAACAAGGGTTTTTGCTAGTTGAGATAAGGTAGCTATACAGAGAGTTGACTCGCATTGCTTTCCTGTGCATGTGTGTTACCTTCTAAGTTAATTCTTTATGATCTCACCTTTTCTCTAGTTCCTGTTCCCCTTCTCCTATTGGCCTCAGTTGCTTTTAAGGTATCTGCTTTAGTTTCTCTGCGTTGAGGGCAACAAATGCTAGCTAATTTTTTAAGTGTCTTACCTATACTCACCCCTCCCTTGTGTGCTCTCGCTTTTACCATGTGATCAAAGTCCAATCCTCTTGTGTTTGCCCTTGATCTAATGTCCGCATATGAGGGAGAACATACGATTTTTGGTCTTTTGGGCCAGGCTAACCTCACTCAGAATGATGTTCTCCAATTCCATCCATTTACCAGCGAATGATAACATTTCGTTCTTCTTCATGGCTGCATAAAATTCCATTGTGTATAGATACCACATTTTCTTGATCCATTCGTCAGTAGTGGGGCATCTTGGCTGTTTCCATAACTTGGCTACTGTGAATAGTGCTGCACTAAACATGGGTGTGCAGGTGCCTCTGGAGTAACCTGTGTCACAGTCTTTTGGATATATCCCCAAGAGTGGTATTAGTGGATCATATGGTAGATCAATGTTTAGCTTTTTAAGTAGCCTCCAAATGTTTTTCCAGAGTGGTTGTGCTAGTTTACATTCCACCAGCAGTATAAGGGGGTTCCTTTTTCCCCGAATCCTCGCCAACACCTGTGGTTAGTGGTGTTGCTAATGATGGCTATTTTAACAGAGGTGAGGTGGAATCTTAGTGTGGTTTTAATTTGCATTTCCTTTATTGCTAGAGATGGTGGCATTTTTTCATGTGTTTTTTGGCCATTTGAATTTCTTCTTTTGAGAAAGTTTTGTTTAGTTCACTTGCCCATTTCTTTATTGGTTCATTAATTTTGGGAGAATTTAGTTTTTTAAGTTCCCTATATATTCTGGTTATCAGTCCTTTGTCTGATGTGTAGCTGGCAAATATTTTCTCCCACTCTGTGGGTGGTCTCTTCAGTTTAGAGACCATTTCTTTTGATGAACAGAAGCTTTTTAGTTTTATGAAGTCCCATTTATCTATGCTATCTCTTAGTTGCTGTGCTGCTGGGGTTCCATTGAGAAACTTCTTGCCTATACCTACTAATTCCAGAGTATTTCCTACTCTTTCCTGTACCAACTTTAGAGTTTGGGGTCTGATATTAAGATCCTTGATCCATTTTGAGTTAATCTTGGTATAGGGTGATATACATGGATCTAGTTTCAGTTTTTTGCAGACTGCTAACCAGTTTTCCCAGCAGTTTTTGTTGAAGAGGCTGTCTTTTCTCCATTGTATATTTTTAGCGCTTTGTCAAAGACAGGTTGCTTATAGTTGTTTGGCTTCATATCTGGGTCCTCTATTCTGTTCCACTGGTCTTCATGTCTGTTTTTGTGCTAGTACCATGCTGTTTTTATTGTTATTGCTTTGTAATGTAGTTTGAATTCGGGTATTGTGATACCTCCAGCATTGCTCTTTTCGCTGAGTATTTCCTTGGCTATTCGTGGCCTTTTGTGTTTCCATATAAATTTAACAGTTGATTTTTTAATCTCTTTAATGAATGTCATTGGAATTTTGATGGGAATTGCATTAAACATGTAGATTACTTTTGGGAGTATTGACATTTTTACTATGTTGATTCTACCAATCCATGAGCATGGGAGATCTCTTCACTTTCTATAGTCTTCCTCAATCTCTTTCTTCAGAGGTTTATAGTTTTCCTTGTAGATGTCGTTCACATCCTTTGTTAGGTTTACACCTAGGTATTTGATTTTTTTGAGGCTATTGTAAATGGAATTGTTTTCATTATTCTTTCTCAGTTTGTCCATTATTAGTGTATAGAAATGCTAATGATTTTTCTATGTTGATTTTATATCCTGCTACCTTGCTATAGCTATTGATGGTGTCTAGGAGCTTTTGAGTAGAGTTTTTTGGGTCTTTAAGGTATAGGATCATATCATCTGCAACTAGGGATATTTTGACAGTTTCTTTACCTATTTGTATTCCTTTTATTCCTTCTTCTTGCCTAATTGCTCTGGCTAGGAATTCCAGTACTATGTTGAATAGGAGTGGAGATAGTGGGCATCCTTGTCTCATTTCTGATTTTAGAGGGAATGGTTTCAGTTTTTCACCGTTAAGTATAATGCTGGCTGTAGGTTTGTCATATATAGCTTTTATAATGTTGAGGTACTTTCCTTCTATTCCTAGTTTTCTTAGAGCTTTTATCATGAAATGGTGTTGGATCTTATCAAAGGCTTTTTCTGTATCTATTGAGATGATCAAGTGGTTTTTGTCTTTGCTTCTGTTAATGTGGTTTATTACGTTTATTGATTTTCGTATGTTGAACCACCCCTGCATCCCTGGGATGAAGCCTACTTGGTCGTGGTGAATGATCTTTTGATGTGTTGTTGAATTCAGTTTGCCATTATTTTGTTGAGGATTTTTGCATCAATGTTCATTAAGAAGATTGGCCTATAGTTCTCCTTTTTGGAGGTGTCTTTGCCTGGTAGAGTATCTTAGGGCTGAGGTTATTTTCATTCAGTGCCCAGAAGATCTCACCCCAAGCTCTTTTTGCTTTTAATGTTTCTGTTGAGAAGTCTGCTGCGATTTTGATGGGTTTACCTTTGTATGTTATTTGTGTTTTCTCTCTTACAGTCTTCAATATTCTTTCTTAGGTCTCTGTATTTGTTGTTTTAATAATAATATGCCATGGGGTAGATCTATTTTGGTCTGATCTGTTTGGTGTTCTGGAGGCCTCTTGCATCTGTATGGGAATATCTTTCTCTAGATTTGGGAAATTTTCTGTTATCATTTTGTTGACTATATTGCTCATTCCCTTTGCTTGCACCTCTTCTCCTTCTTCAATGCCCATGATTCTCAGGTTTGGTCTTTTAATGGAGTCGGTGAGTTCTTGCATTTTCTTTTCACAGGTCTTGAGTTGTTTAATTAATAGTTCTTTGGTTTTTCCTTTAATTACCATTTCATCTTCAAGTTCTGAGATTCTGTCTTCTGTTTCTTCTATTCTGCTGGATTGGCCTTCTGTTTTGTTTTGCAATTCTGTTTCATTCTTTATTCTGAGATTTTCCATATCCAGAGTCTCTTCCTCTTTAATGTTGTCTATTTTCGTCCTGAGTTCATTTATCTGTTTATTCATTGTGTTCTCTGTTTCACTTTGGTGTTTATATAGTGCTTCTATGGTTTCTTTTATTTCTTCTTGTGCTTTCTCAAATTCTCTATTTTTGTTGTCTTGGAATTTCTTGAGTGCCTCCTGTACATTTTGGTTGACCATATCTAGTATCATCTCTATAAAATTCTCATTGAGTACCTGTAGGATTTCTTCTTTTAGATTATTCTTGTGGGCTTCATTGGGTTCTTTGGCATAGTTTATCTTCATTTTTTTGGAGTCTAGATCTGAGTATCTGTTTTCTTCATTTCCCTCTGGTTCCTGTACTAACTTTTTGCTTGGGGAAACTGGTTTCCCTATTTTTTCTGTCTTCCCATCTTTGCCCTTGGTATTGTTACTGTCCCTGTACTGTGTGCAATTAAGTATTTTCTAGCTTGTAATAATAACAATGGTGATATTTAGAATGGTAGGGTGAGAGGAGAGGGGAAGCAAAGAAGGTAAAGAAAAAAGGGAAAAACAAATAAACAAGTAACAAAACAAAACAAACAAACAAGTTTCAAAGATATAAACAGGGAGAGATAGTGTACTAATTAACAGTAAGCTAAATAGGCATTAGAGAGACAGAGAGCGGATTGAAGAAAAAATCTCCAAGTTCAAATGCAAGAAAGTTTCAGTCTTAATAATTTTGGTGTTAGTCCCTCAGCCTCCAATCCTGGAGTTGGTGTCTCAGAAGTAGTTCTGTCGTCTCATCAAAGGGGAAAAAAAGCAAAAAAAAAAAAAAAAAAGCCCAGAAAACAAAGAACACCACAAAGTGTCCCAAGTTCAAATGCAATACAGTTTCAGTAAGTTTTTCAGCATGCAGGTGTAGTTCAGTTGTTGTCTCATCAAAGGAAGAGAGAGAGAAAAAAAAACGAGAATCTGTAGACAGTTCTGCGAATGTCTATCTGAGGCTGAGGCTCACCTGCCCGCTGCCTGCTGCTGTCAGCCAGCTGTTGCTGGAGGCTTCATTTGTGCAGATCCCAGGAGTGAGCTTAACACTTGCCTAGCCCTGCAGGCTTTGTTTACTTAGAGTTCTCCTGGGCGTGAGCCTCTGCTACAAGCTTTTCCCTTTCCAAGCACACTGGGGAAGGTGATACTGCACCCAATTTCTCAGACCGACGTGTTTATTTACAGTTCACGTGAGAAGTGGGCCTTCCCTCCTATCCTGTGGAGTTTTCCTTCCACCTCCACTTTTACAAGCTTTCCTGCTCCTAATTGCTGGGCGGATGCCACCACTCCTGCCTTCTCCTGCTGGCCTGTTTATTTACAGTTCCATGAGGGATTGCCCCTCCCCCCTCTTTGGTGCTCAGGGCACCCTGCCCTCTTTGCTATGTGTCCTTTTTGTTGTTGTTGTTTATTATTCAGTTTCTATTTTTTCCCTGGGTGGGGGTTGGTCTGTCCAGGGGGCTATGCTGATCTGGCCCAGGATTGTCTGTGGGAGTACTGCATGCCACTTAGCTCACCTTGTGGTCTGCTTCGTCCCAAGTGGTCTGGGCGCTGGCGTCTGGCGACGTGGGAGCCCTCCTGGTTTCTCTGTTTAACGTGGAGTGGGAATACTATGTGTGGGCTGGGGATGTGGAGGAGTCGAAGTTTTGCCTCTTCTTGGTGGTTTTTCCTGTAAGGTGAATCTCCAGCATCTCTCCAAGATTTTACTTTGGGGAGCACACTTTCTGTTTCCTCCCTCTAGTCGCCATCTTGGAATCAACCTTTTCTTACTTAATAATATGTTAGGAACATTTTCCCTTGTCAATAGATAATGAATCACAGGTTCATGTCTAATGACTATGATTTACCATGTTTATAAAACTACAAGTAAACTTATTTTCGGCTCTCAATTCTGAAACAATTGTCTAGTAATTAGAAGCTCATTTTTGGTCTTTTATAGACAGTCCTGCAACAAATACCACTATGAATGCATTTCTTTGTATTCATTATGACAGATTCTAGAAAGAAAATAAGTCAACAGATTTGTATGTTTTAAAATTTCATGTATATGAACAGATTTCTGTCAAAAAACTTACACCATTTTTTACTACCAGTAACAGATTATGAGTGCCCAACACAGGAATTACAAATCTTTCCATCTGTTGCCAATCTGATGGGAAATCACTGAAAAATGACAATCTGTATTTTATTTTGACCAAAATATACTCCTGAAGAACTTTCAAGAAGGACATATCTTTCCTCCTTTCTTAGAACAATTTCTCAGGCTTCATTGTTCTATTTTCATCCACATATACATTTTTTAAGAAGCAAAATATATTAGACACATCAGAAACTCTCATTGTACATAATCCCTCCCACTGGAGACAGCCACTGGCTTCAGTGTGATTCTTACCATCTTAATGCATGACTCTATGCCATACTTACGGATGTATATCCATAAGTAATATGTTCTGGTATTTTGCTTATTAGAATTATATGCTGCATTATATGACTTTGCTTTTTTAAAGTCAATATTATGTTTTTGAGATCTACTCATGTTCAAGATGGAGCTCTAGTTCATTTTAGCCACTGCAGGCTATTGTTTTGACTTAACTTACTCCAAGTTTTAAGAATCTATTTCTATGTGCATGGAAGCAATGCTAGGAATCTCTCTCTATAGCTATCCTTATCTCAAACTAGCAAAAATGCTATGTCTCCCTTATTATTGCTTATGTCTTCTCTTCAACAAGAATCTATTTCTAACTATTTACCGATAGCAAGAAATTCCTTATAGATTCTGTATACTAAGCCCTTTTAAAATTTGTGTTGTAAATATCTTCATTTTGTGTACCTCTTATCTATTAATTGTATTTTGTCATTAGTTAACTTTTTTTCATTTTAATGTAAAAGGTGTATGTTTTCATTTGTGTGTCTTCTTCACTACTAGGTCCTAAAGACATGATGTTATATTTTCTTCTGAAAGTTTTAAAGCTTGGTTTTACACACTTAGGTCTTTAATTCATCTGAACTTGATTTTTTTGTGAATGGGATGAGGTACCATTGGATAACTAATTGTTCCAATTCCTACTGATTAGTCAATCTTGCCCCCATTGTTTGGTATCAGAGTCTGTGTCTGCCCTTAATCTATTTTTTACCCGTCTAGTTTTCTTTCTCTGTGCTAGTATCATATTGACTTAATTACTATAATTTGATATCTGACAGCATCAATCTTCCCAATTGTTTTCTTCAAACAATGTTAACTTGTCCTGACCTTTTGTATTTTCTTATGAGTTTTAGGATCTATTTATCAAGTTCTATGGAAAAGCCTATTGTGATTTTCATTGAATCATGTTGAGTAGAATGGTTATCTTTAAGATAATTCAGTCTTCCCATCAATGAACATGGTATATTCATTAGAAATTTTATGTTTGTCAACAATGCACCATGGTTTTTCTTCCAGTTGGTTTTTACATATTTTGTTAGATTCTTCCCCTCACTCCTAACAAGAATCATCATTTTCAAGGCTGCTTTGTATAGAATCCTTCATTTTTTGATGAATATTTTCTATTTTGTTATTTGCATAGCTATCAGAAAGCCATTGATTTTTCTATGTTGATCTCATGCCCAACTTTGTATTGAACTCTCTTGTTAGACAGAATAGAACATAAAGTTTCTTTTTTCTATTTGAATAACCTTAACCTGTGCAAACAAGGATACTATTGTTGCAATTATTTATTGTTTTTGTTAAGAATTCATTTTAAGAATGCCTTATTGCATTAGCTAGAACTTGTAGAAAATATTGAATAACAGAAGCAATAATGGGATTATTGTACTATTCCTGATGTTAATGGAAATATTTATAGTATTTTACTACTAAATATGTTTGCTGTAGGTTTTTTGTTGTGGGTTGAATTGTGCCACCCTCCAAAAGATATGTTGAAATCCTAACTGAGCCTGGCAATATGACCTTATTTGGAAGTAGAATCTCTGCAGATATAGCTAGTTAAGATACTGGATTTGGATGGGCCCTAAGGACACACGCAGACACACAGAGACATGGTGAGAATGCCATGTGCTTATGAAGGCAGAGATTGGAGTGGTGCATCCACAAGCTAAGAAATCCCAAAGATTGCTATGAAGGGACAGAAAAGATCTTTCTGTAGAGTCTTCAGAGACAGTCTGGCTCTGCTAACACCATGATTTGGAATTTTAGCCCCAGAACTATGAGATACCAAACTTGTGTTGTTTATGGTAACTTGTTGTTGCAGCCCCAGATAAAAAATACATTCTTGTATGTACTAGGTATTAGATTAAGGATTTTTTTTCTATCCTTAATTTGTAAAGTGCTTTGTTTTTTTATGAGTGAGTGTTGGCGATATGCTTCTTGATCATATTTTTTTTTTACCTTCCAGTGCTAATTAGGCATATTTCATTATATTAGTTTGTTTCAGATATTGAACTATTTTTGTATTATTGAAACCAAAGATTTAGACCCCATGCCAAATAAAGAGACATGGTGAAGGGCAGAGAAAGCTTTCTTACAAAGCCTGGGATATGCTGTGGGAGGAAGCAAAGTAAGCACTCAGTTCATCTTTAGCCATCTTCAGGGTACAGATATGAACTATATGTTCAAATAGACAAAGAACTGGAGGCAGGGGGCAAAAGGTATGCAGAGTTAAACAGTCCAAGTCACAGGTGTGGCCTTGTTACTGGAAAAATGGCCTTGAAAATTACCTTAGTTCTTGTGTCTGTCAGGAGAAGAATTCAAGCAAGATGCAAAGAGCTAGTAAAAGTAAGAGTAAAGTTTATTAGAAAAGGATATACTTTCGATATGTTGAAAGTGGGTTGTCTCTACAGTGAGAACAACTGGGGGAGGGGGGAAAAGAAAGACTCAAAATTGTGGTCCCCATGTCTTAGTCTTATAGTGGAGAGCTGGGGAATACATGTGGTTAAAGATAATGGGTCTGGGTGGATGAGATGGCTGTTAACACAGGGAGGGGTGATTTCCTGGATTTGGATCATTGTCTTCTCAAGAGAGACATTGAGTAATCTACTAGTTCCTGCTCTAATTGACAGAGAATTTCTGTTTGAAATTCCTAGCCTTTACTTTATCAAGCTCTTAGGTCTTGATATTTAGTGTATGGATTACTCTTGGTGAGGCAGGTTAAATTAGGGAGGGACTCATAGGGAAAAAAGTAGCATCTTAGATAACTACACTGTGGTTCAGGAACCATCCTCACCCATGCCCCTCCCCAAGCATTAATTATTGGATGGGAATCTCCTTGTTTTCCCTTTCCCATAAGTTATGGTAGGTTTTAAAAGCACCTGAAGAATCTGGGACTCACCATCCCTCCCTTTGTTTTTCCCTTCCCTAACTTTTTTTAGGACATTTACACCCAAATGTCCTGCCATGGATTCTTCCCTGAGGGACAAGAATTTGGAAGTCTTCTTATCACAGACTGAGCCAGCACCGTTAATGTTGGGTAAAGAGTGAATTAAGCTTTAAGGTAGTGGCTAACTTCAAAGCATCCTGTGACAGTCCCTGGGCTCTGGCTAACTGATCTTAAATAGAGATTAGTGGAGTTGGGAAGTTGAATTATAATGATTTTTTTCCTTTCTTTCTTTTGTGACCACAGCATATGTCTAACGGCTACCTATCGGTCTTATTCTTCAGGGGTTTCGGAGAAATTGTTAACCAGAGTCTTTGTCTCCTGGCATATGGTCTATCCTGAGGAAGCTCTATTGTTAGGGGTAGTTTCTGTCCATTGTCATGAAGATATTACTAGTTCTGTTCTTTCTAGAGTCCAAGGTGATTGCAAAGTGACTACAAAGAGAATGGCTGAGAGCAAAGACAAGCAAAACTGAGACAAGGATGCCAAGCTTTTCTCCTGTTTTTAGTTAATTCATAGGCCTAAGTAAGGAGTCAGTGCTTTTCAGCAAAAGCAGTTTAAGCACCTCTTACATTATTAGAATGTGGCAGGAGGCAGGGAGGGGGAAGAGAGATTAATGAGTGCTACAGTAAAACAAAGGAAAACTGGAGTTGGGGAATGCTACCTGGAGAGCAGAGAAGCCCCAAAGATTAAAGAAGCCAATGAAATAACATATGATTATGTATGGAACAAGCTGTACCCCTCCCCCATTTCTGTAACTGGCTCTAAATGGTATATAAAGAAAGCCCCCTTTGTTCTTAGGGCTCAGCCTTTGGACTCCAGTTTGCTGAGTCGCTGCCAGCTTGTTTAATAAACTTGCTTTCCGAAAGCTTTGGTACTCTCTCAGTCTCTGTCTGACCCCTCCTGCAACATTTCTGGGGCTCATCTGGGATTTGGAGGATGGTATTTTCACCTCCTTGTCTCTGGCTCAGCATCCCCTGTCTGCCAGGAGGGCTGCCTTTGCCAGGTGCCACTGTGTTGACCCAGGGGAGGGAGCCTCTCTTCCACCGAGCTGAGGAGGCAAGTTCCAGTTGCACAAAGGAACCCAGAAAGGCTTGGGAACCAACCTGGGAGCCCTGCTTATCAGACTGGTAAGAACCTGGGTTCAAATTCAGGCCTGCCTCAGATGACACCCAAGTAATGCCCTTTTTGGGTGAAACTGTGTCTTTCAGGTTCAGGGAGTGGGATGGAAGTACTGTGCTGTGTGAGAGTGTGTGAAAGTGGGAATTTGAGACGTAGCCTGGTTACGAAGCGAATGTGGAGTCCCAATCTGCAAGTCTGTGGTGAACTCATATGGTCTAGGGTGAGCCCTAACAGGGCCTCTGCTCCGAGGCTTATACAGACTCACTATGATCAAGAGACACCTAAATCCCTGTGAGGGGAGCGGCCAGAGATGGATGATGTGAGTGGTGTTATTTGTTTTCCCTTGTATGCTGGAGAGAAGGACCCCTTGCCTCCTCTGTACAGCCCTCATCCCTTCCATCATTGTCTCTGTCTAGATGTCTGGCAAATGGGAGGAATGGGAGGAGGTCAGAGTAAGACAACCCCCTAGAGTACATGCTTAAAAACTTTAAAAGGGGATTTAATAGAGATTACGGGGTCAAACTGACTCCTGACAAGCTTAGGACCTTCTGTGAAATAGACCAACCTACTTTTGGTGGGGGATGGCTCTCAAAGGGATCATTAGATAAGGTCATAGTCAACAGAGTTTTTGAAGTGGTTGTAGGGGAGCCTGAAACACCCAGATAGGTTCCTTATATTGACTGCTGGCAGGATGCAGTTCTCAGTCAGCCCACATGGCTAAAACCCCACCTAGAGGAAGCATGTAAGGTTATGGTAGCCAAGGTGGCAGCAGCTTCCAAGTACAGGAGTCCCTGCCCACCTTATGTGCCACTGTATAGATTAGGAAATTTCTTGGAGATGCAGGTTTCTGCTGGATGTGGATCCACAATTACTCTCTTTCAGTAAAACTCCTTTATAAAGCCCAAAGCCACAGGAAACTGTGGGTATGGGGAGAGGAGCAAAATAAGACCTTTAAAGAAATTAAGAGGGCACTCATAAATGCCCCTGCTGTGGGCTTGCCAGACGTGATGAAACCCTTCTTCCTGTATGTACATGAAAGACTGGGACAGCTGTAGGAGTCTTGACCCATCTGCTAGATGGTCTATTTATCAAAACAACTTGATGCAGTGTCCCAAGCCTGGCTGCCCTGCCTGTGTTTCCTGGCAGCTACTGCTGTCTTGATGGTTGAAGCAGACAAACTTATGTAGGGACAAAAATTCACAGTCTGAGTTCCCCCCTCTGTTTTGACTCTCATAAAATATATATTAAAAATTATTGGTTAAAAACTCCTGAATGGCCAAATATCAAAGCATGTTATGTGAAAACCCGTGTGTCTGGCTAGAGGTTGTTAAGACTAAACCCAGCCACCTTATTATGGGTTGATTCAGGCCCATGGGACCATAACTGTTTAGAGATTATGGATGAGGTTGTCTCCAGCTGGCCAGACATGACCGACCAGCCCATTAGTCATCTGGACATTGAGTATTTCATGGATAGCAACAGCTTTGTCTGGGATGGCACATGTTTTGCCAGATATACAGACTCTAAATATGCCTTCACTACCATTCATGTCCATGGTGCCCTATATAAAGAAGGGGGCTCATTAACTTGGTAGGAAAAAGTGTTAAATATGGACAAAAAATTCTAAAATTACTAAAAGTTGTACGGGCCCCCAAGTGAGTAGCAGTCATGCACTGCTGAGGGCACCAGATGGGGAGACAGCAGCCATTTGGGGAAATTGAAAGGCTGATAGGGAAGACAAGCAAGCACCCCTCACAAGAGGACAAACCTTGGCCTCACTGACAGCTGCTGTGTTCCTGTGCCCCTTATCTGAATGGGACCCATAGTATACTTCACAAGAACAGGCTTGGTTTGAGACTGAAGGAGGAAATTTTCTACCTGATGGATGGTAGAAGTCTACTGATGGCTGCATTGGCATACCTGAGTCACTGGCTCCCACATTTGTCAAGCAGTTCGTTGAAGGAACTCACTCAGGGTAGACAGCTCTCAAAGCCACCTTGGCCCAGCATTTTTATGTCTCCAAGCTCTCCAGCATAAATAAAACAGTATGTGAAAGGTGCAATCTGTGTGTCAAAACAATCCCTGATATTTGCTGGTGTTTGTCTGCACCTTCTCAGGATAGATGGAAACCTTCCCCACTTGACTAAGAAAGCCCAGGAAGTGGCTAGGTGCCTGTTAAAGGAAATCATCCCTCGATTCAAAATCCCTGTGTCTATTTGGTCAAACAGTGGGTTGGCCTTTGTGACTGAGGTGGTACAGTTAATGGCTAAGAGATTAAAAATAACTTAAAAGCTACACATGGCCTACTGCCCCTAGAGTTACAAAAAATGTATAAACAGAACTCTAAAATTACAATTAAACAAACTATGCCAGGAGACCCACCTCCTATGGGATCAGTTACTACATGTAGCCTTGCTCAAAATTAGGTCTAGCCCCACCAAACGAACGGGCCTCTCCCCTTTCAAAATTCTTTTTGGACGTCCACCCCCTTTAGTCAAGGGCCTGCGAGGGTACTTTAAGGAAACAGGTGACCTCAACCTGAGACAACAGATACAGGCCCTCTGTTGACTGTCTCCAAAATCAATGACTGGATAAGAGAAAGACTCCCCATTAGCCTGACAACTCCCATGCACCCTTATAAACCAGGGGATGCTGTTTGGGAAAAGAAATAAATGTTCAACTGCTAAAGCCCTGTGGAGGGGCCCTTTTGTTGTTATGTTGTCCACCCCCACTGCAGTTAAGGCAGCAGAGATCGTTCCCTAGATCCACCCCAGGTGAGTGATGCCAGCTTCTCTTGAATGGAAGTGCATTACTGACCCAGCCTAACCATGCAAGATCACCCTTCAAAACACCAGCACCCATCCCCAACAGGCCCCTGCTTCCCAAGAGACAATAGGAGACCATGGATGACTAGACATCGGCCCTGTTCTAGTCACTCCAGAAGCTGACTAGTCTATACATGGCGAAAACTTGAGGAGTTGCCCATCTCACCTTTGAGGATGATTCCATTCTGTGTATTCTTCAGCCCTCTACCTGGGAACCCCCAGGCTTTGGACTGTGACTCAAGCTATCCAAGCAGGAAGTGCTGTTACCAAAACTTTGGTTTTCCATACTTATTATTCTTGTGCAGGCACCATTGTTGGGTCATGCACCCATAACCATATCACCTACTCAGCGTGCTTTCATGATGGTCAGTATATCTGTTTTAACCTCATCTACTGCCCTCGAGAACAATGGCTAGAGGTCTGAAGCTTCACCAGCACTGGGAAGCTCATTAACTGCACCTGGGTTAATGATCCCAACAAATCTGTGTATGTGTGTGCTGCAATAGCTTAAAACACTGTGCTTTAGAGAAACTGTGAGGGGCTAACCTGGGAAAGGACCTACCGGTTAAATGACAAATATATTTGCCCAAAAGATGACAGTGGGACATCCAGTTGTGCATACTATGAACAACTCTACTGCTTTTATTGGGGTTGTGAAAGGTAGGCAACTTGGCTTAAAGGGGAGGTCCATACCTCACGTGGAATTGCTGCTCTTTTACAAAAAAGAAAAGCAACCCCCATCTACACGCTTGGTGCCTGTAACCTTGTAAATTTCACTATTTTCAACCTCATTGGAACAGGCTGGGAAGTTGACAAAAAGTTTATAAAAAAGGAAACAAACCCCGGTACATTGCTGCATTTTCAACTCATCATGATTACTCATGAGAGATCCTCATACCAGGTCTTTCCCAGGAGATACAAAGTGAGTTTTCTATCTCAGTTACAGCCAAAAACCTGTTCCTCTCAGTAGCTGAGTTCCTAACACAAACTCTAAATGTAACTTTGTGTTATGTTTGTGGGGGAAGGAATATGGGAGACCATTGGCATGGGAGGCAAAAGAGCTAAACCCACAGAGACCTTTAATAAAACCACTCCCCCAGCCACAGGGAGCGCATTTGGCTCCTAAAAACCTCTATTATTGGGAATTACTGTATCTCCTGTCCATCCCGGTAGGGGACTTGATCTGCTGGGAACAAAAGTTTTACAATGACACTGCTCAGGAGACTCAATGGTGGGGGATTCCCAATCACACGGAGCCCCAACCTCAATGTGCTGGCTAGCTTCCCTAAGCTTACAATAGCCTGAAGTAATCTAAACTGAGTAGCTGCTGTTTACAGATTGATGATTAAAAAAAAAGGTAATTAAAGAGATTACCAACAAGATAAAAAAGCTTGCCCATGTCGCTGTGCAGACCTGAAAGGAATGGAGTCCAGTGACCTATTCAGGGGCTGGTTCTCAACCCTAGGTGGGTTCAAGACCTTAATAGGGACAACGTTCCTTGTTTTAGGAGCATGCCTGATGTTACCCTGCTTAATCCCCAGGTACTGTGGTCTTTATCAAGATGACGTTCTTTGATCCAGAAGTGGGTCTGAGCATCAAAGGGGGAATGTGGCAGGAAGGCAGGGAGGGGGAGGAGAGATTAATGAGTGCTACAGTAAAACAAAGGAAAACCAGAGTTGGGGACTGTTACCTGGAGACCAGAGGAGGGTCACCTCACCCCAGAGGTTAAAACAGCCATGAAATAACACGTGATTATGTATGGGACAAGCTGTACTCGCTCCCCCCATTTCTGTAACCTGTTCTAAATGGTATGTAAAGAAGGCCCCCCTTGTTCACAGGGCTCAGTCCTTTCAGACTGGAATCTGCTGAGTCGCTGCCGGCTTGCTTAATAAACTTGCTCCTGAAAGCTATGGTGCCCTCAGTCTCTGTCTGAGTCCTTCTGCAACATTAGGATAAACTGATGAATCAAATTTGTTCAAGATCTTTCTGTTGTTTATCAGTGACAATATTAATTTCGTTTTCCGTGCATTTCATTGAGGGTTTTGGTGCTATTACTCATAAATGAGAATGCTCTTTAATTCTAATTTATAAAAAATATTGTGGATCAAAATAATAAAGGTACATATTTTTTCTTTTCTCTGATATAATTTTTATAAGATTGACGTTATTTGTTTCTTCAAGGTGGGAAAACTTGTCTATAAAAAAGACACAGGCCTGGTATCTTTTTTTTTTTCCAGAAATTGAGGAGTATGGGCAGGCTTATGATTATAATTATAAATTCAATTTGCTTACTGATTATGGGTTTTATCAGGCTTTCTTTCTAGTCTTGAGTCAGTGTTGTTATTTTTCTTTAGAAAATTACTTATCTTTGCTCAGTGCACAAATTGATTTACATCAATTGTTCTGCAGCATCTTCCGTAGCCGTAGTGATGTGTCCTTCCCCCAATAATATTATTATTTGGTCATTTCTGTTTTTTCTTAATTATTCTTGATAGGGATTCTTCTAGGTTTAAAGAAGTAGTTTTTAGATTGTGTATCTTCTCTTCTGTCTCTTTGTTTATATTTTAATATCTTGTGCTCTAATCTTGATACTCTTTCTACTTTTAATAAAAATTTTGTCTCACTCTTTTTCTAGTATCTTGACTTGAAAATGTACTAGTTTCTTAAATTAAAAAAATTTCTATCTTTGATATTGATGAATTTCTTTAAAACGCTACACTGCCAAGTATAATCTAAATTACACCCAAAAGGTTTTTTTGTTTTTTTTTTTGAGACAGATCCTCATAACACAGGCTGACCTAGAATTCACTATGTCGCCCAGGCTGACCTCAAACTCCCTACCATCCAGCCTCAACCTCCCAAGTTCTAGGATTACAAGCATGTGCCACCACACCCAGTCAAAAGTTTTAATATGCAATATTTTCACTATAGTTTATGTCAGTGAAAAACTTGAAATCTCATTGATGATTATCTCTTTAATATATGAATGAGTTAAAAAGGCATTTTAGGTTTTCAACCACATAAGCTCCTGTTTGTTAAAACCATATTTTGGGTTTTAAAAAAAAATCTCAGTACTTAAATAGCATTGGGATTATATAAAACATGGTCTCTCCAGTATTACTGAACAAAAAATCAGTGACAAACAAAAAGTCTCAAATTCCCTTATGTTTGGAAATCAAAGAGTCCACTCACAAATAATGCATACATCAAAGAAAAAATCAAAATGGAAATTGAAGATACTTTGAACTATTTCCTAATGACAGTATGATGGGAACTTGAAGGATGCAGTTTAATTCTTGCTTAAAAGGAAATTTGTAAATTTGTAGCACTAAAATCCACATATCAAAAAGGAATGTGAAAAGCAATTTGCTAAGCACCTGTCTCTGCTTCTAACCAAAGAAACTGCGGTGGAGGCAGTAGATAAAAATCATCATGAATGATACCTGTGGGGTAATCTTCAGTGAGGACTTGTGTTTGTTTTCTCTCTCTCTGTCTTCATATCTAGAGTTTTATGATTTTGCTTCTGCTCTTCTGACCTCACAGGTATGTAGGCCAGAATCAAGTCTTAGGTTAGGTTGTGGAATCTCCACTCCATGGAAATATTAGGAATAATTCAAAAAGGTGAATTAACTGTTGGTCATAAGGCATTAGCTTTGTCTGAGGCAGCAGGTTAACACTTTGTTTCTCAGCCTCTTTCTGTGAGATGGGAAATACTCATCGTTCCCAATCCACTTGGTCCAAGAGTGAATCAGAAGCCAATTCCTTCTGCTATGGACTAAATGTTTGTGTCCACCCCAAATGTTGAAGTCTAGTATGGCTGTATTGGATATGGAGTCTGTAAAGTTGTGGGTAAGGTTAAATGAGGTCATGGGGTAGGACACCAGAGAGCTCATTTCTCTCTCTCTCTCTCTCTCTCCCTCATTCCCAGCCTGAGTACAGAGGAAGGGCCATATGATCATGTAGTGGGAAGATAGCTGTCTGTCTACAAGCCAGGAAAAGAGCCCTCACCAGGCACTGAATCCTGCTGGCATTAGTCCCAAGGTTTTCTTGTTGTGACAACATTTCTGACATAAACATCTTAAGGGAGAAAGAATTATTTTGGCTCATGATTTCAGAGGTTTCAGTTTGAGGTAGACTGACAACATTACTTTGGGCCTGAGGCGAGGTGGAATATCATGGCTGTAGGAGCATGTGGAGGAGACTCACTTCATGGCAGATAGGAAAAAGAGAGAATACAGGAAGGGGCCAGGACAAGGTATATACCTCAAAGGCATGCCCCTAGTGACCTACTTCCTCCATCTAGGCCCTACTTCCTCCTTTCCACCACTTCCCAACAGTGCCATCATAGCACAAATCCATCAAGGGATGTGTTCATGGATTAGGTCAATGTTCCCATTGTCACTGAAGAACAGATGAGGGGGCACCCACGCCTTCCCAGTTTCCATGCAAAATCACAGGTCCTTGAGATCCACAAACATGAAAAGCATTTCAAGGTGTCTCACAACAAGGAGTCTCACAAGGTGGAAGTTTTAGCAAGATTTTATTTTAGTATAACAGGATAAAGTAGGAAGACATTAAAGGGAAGAGGGAAAAGACACCTCCTGCTAGCAGTGCAGGGGTGGGAGACAAGTTCTGGAATGAGTTCCTTTCCTGGGATCTTTAAGCTCTAAGGTGGGGAAATACACATCCTCAAGTGAACGTCTAGCAGCCCAAATCACTAGATAATTTTCTGAGTCACCTAGATGGGAACTGTTTATTATGGTAAAATATGAAGATGTTACCCTGAACACCAGGATGAAAGGTGAGCTTTAGAATTTCCTTTTGGTCGACATTATTTTCCAATCCTTGCAGCTCTTTAACATCTCAAAGAGGAAACCAGAAGAGTTATCTCCTCTTTGTCTCCCAGTATTTGCAACTTAGCATTTAAAAGGATGCTAACTGCTCTGGCTCCCAGCCTTTACTTCTTTGTTTTAACGTCAGAGTTTGACCCTTTAAATATTTATTAAAATAATTTTCCTGTATCCTCATCTATCTGTCCTGCCTCACCATGATCCAATGACTGGATCCAGCAGCTGGGGACCATACCTTCAATACATGAGCCTGTTATGTGCAGGTTTGAAATGTTGTGGGCTGTGTCAAGGGTCCTTGCCTGGCTGGTGAGGCAGCTGATTGATGAGGCAGAGCTGGTATAGGAAGTAGGATTTATTAGAGAGAAAGGAAAGGCTACAGCTAGAGCAGTGCAGCAGAGCCCGGAAACCGGTAGCTCACTGCACAGGTGAAGGCTGGGGTTTTTATGGACATTTTAACTCTGGGTTAGGGGGGTTCTTTTCATTGGGTGTGGATTCGTGGGCTTTCTTAGGTGCACTGGTTTGCTTGCCCCTTATTGGGGGAGGGGGGAAACAATCTTGAGAGCATTTTGCTCATCAGCCCTGTGGCAGATCTATGAGAACCTGTATCTCCTCTTCAGGGTGGAGGAATGCAGATTTACAACTCCTTCTCAGGATGCAGGAATGATAGTGCTCTCCATGGGGGATGGGATACTCACTCATCTGCCTTAGGTCTCCAGACCCAGCAAGTCTTTTGAGAAGACACTTCATATCCAAACCACAACACTGCCATACCTTGGTCAGGGATTTCCAGTTTCCACAGCTGTGAGAAAGTAAGTGTCTGTTGTTTAAGTACCCAGACAGCGGTATTTTGTTACAGCAGTCATGGCCAATTTAGACATTTTTGAGTGGCTGAGCCATTTGCTGCCCCAACCTGCTTTTGGGCTCAGTAGCTCTCAGCTTTGATCACTTTGCTTTATAGCAGCTCCACAGAGATGCTTACTTTCTCTTTGAATCCAGCTATGACTTTCAGTTTTTCTCTTATGTGTATTTTATTATCAGGTGAGTTAGGGAGTATATCAAAGTGTAAGCATACTGTTTAAGATCCTTAGTAATTTCCAGTAAGAAAGAACCACATGGAGATATATGTGCTATTTAATTTTGCCCTATAAATGATTAAGTATCAAGGGCCTTACTAAAATTTTTTTTCTTTTTTTCTTATGGATATGAGTGTTTGAAATCAACTGGTTACTATGTCACAGTTAGTAGTTAGTCTAAAGGCTTCACAATGAACCAGAATTTTCCAATTTGTCTTGAGGGAGGACTGTCAGCCATGTTTTCATGGGAGGAGGAAATGGAAACATCTTATCCCATCATTTCTCCAAATACAGCACAACTCCAGCTCTTTCTGCTTCTCCACCCACTTTCCCAATACCCCGAGGCTTCACCCTCCCAAGAAAATGTGGCAAAGTCCTATCTCTTCAATGTACCTAAATGAGATACACATTGGAAAATGAAGCCATGGGGAAGTATTTGTGGTTACATAGTCTTTGGTGTTGAGTTGGCACCTCGGCTTTTGCAGCATTAGGTAATGTGATTGATTCTGCCCATAGAAGGAAGACGCTGTTTAACATGATATTTACTATTGGCATTTCCTGCTGCTCACCCAACAATGATTCTTTTTTGTTTTAGCTTGCAGGTGCAAGCTGTTATTCCTAGGCTCAATAGCCATTTGTGATTCTTCTTCAGAGACTTAAAACCAGAACTAGAGTCTTTTGCTAACACTCCCTCTCTTTATTTCTCATGGCTACAGGATTACAGGGTTGTGTATATAGTTTTCAGCATGACATCAAAGATTGACAAACTAAGAATCAAATGAAACAGATGGCTGCAGATGCAATTCTTGTTTCAGAGGCCTGTGAAGGAAAGTAAAAACATGTGCTTTGTGGTTGTTCAATTCTTGTTCATTCTCTCATTAACTGTGTGACTTTGGGCAAGGTCTGTGAGCTTCAGCTCTGTGAGCTCACCTGTACAAAGGGCATTGTCACGCACCTTCTACAAGTAAGTATGAGCATTAAATGTAAGAAAAGCCCACGGTCTGTGCCTGGAGGTACTCGGAATATACAGGCTGAGCATTCCTGATGCAAAAATCTGGAGTTTGAAATGCTCCAAAATCTGAAATTTTGGGAGCATCATATGAACATTCAAACAGTTTTGATTTCACAGTACTTTTTTTTCTTACTGTATCTCAAAGATGGTTTTGAGTAGCCCTCTTTTTTTAAAAAATTTTTATTTTTTTATTATTCATATGTGCATACAATGCTTGGGTCATTTCTCCCCCCTGCCCCCACCCCCTCCCTTACCATCCACTCCGCCCTCTCCCTCTCCCCCACACCCCTTCAATACCTGGCAGAAACTATTATCTCTAATTTTGTTGAAGAGAGAGTATAAGCAATAATAGGAGGGAATAAGGGTTTTTGCTAGTTGAGATAAGGATAGCTATACAGGGATTGACTCACATTGATTTCCTGTGCATGTGTGTTACCTTCTAGGTTAATTCTTTTTGATCTAACCTTTTCTCTAGTTCCTGGTCCCCTTCTCCTATTGGCCTCAGTTACTTTTAAGGTATCTGCTTTAGTTTCTCTGCATTGAGGGCAACAAATGCTAGCTAATTTTTTAGGTGTCTTACCTATCCTCATATCTCTCTTGTGGGCACTCACTTTTATCTTTTCACAGTATTTTGGATTTCTGATTAGGGATGCTCAACGTGGTAAAAGTTATGGAAATATTGCAAAATCTGAAAAACTCTGAGATATGAAGCATTTCTAATCAGAAACATTTCAGATAGGACATACTCAACATATATTCATTTTCTTTCCTACATCCTCTTGTTCAATAGCAAACTCATTGTACCTTACCTTTCTAGGTTCAGTGTAAGACATAGAAAACCAGCAGTTCAACTTCTCTGATGCCTTTCTATCTCCATAATGCTGCTAATGAATCTATGATGCAACAGCTGGTACTAGGGGTTTGTCTGGCTTGTCTCCCCACTGACACCCCTGCCATAAATAATTCCTTGGCTAAAGAACCATGAAGTTGTTTATGACTCTATTGATTAGAGGAAGAATAAAGATCATTTAAAAAGTCTTACAGGGAAAATGAGATGGATTGGAACTTGCCATAAGAAGGTGTAAAACTTGTAGTTGCTGACCACAGCAATGGGAACAAACCACCTGAGAACCAGATGACTGTATTTCTACTCTTAATAAATTCCACTGTAAGGAAAAGAAAAAAGAGCAATTCTAGGCTCTGAAAAAGCTAAAGAAAAGTTGAACTCTATCCTTGATACCATCCTATCTCCTCTTTTTGTGTCTTTCCTCTTTTTCCCTTCATTCTGTACTGGGTGGAGTCCTGATAGTTCTGGCTTCCCCAATTCTCACAAAATCTACCTCTTCTTCCCTCAAGTTGAATTTTCTTGGGTGCCCAGTTGTCAGACTGCCCACCAAGGAAAGAGAAAGCAATCCACACAATAAAATTTCTTTCCATAGTGTAAGCTCTTCCAGGCAGAAGCATTTGTGTTTTAAATGAATTTCTCCTTAATGTAATGATATGTTTAGCTAGGCTATATGAATTGTCTGAAGAACCAACAATGTGATGTGACTGCCTTAAGAAGCCAGTATGATTTCACACTCAAGCATGAAGAAGGTATAAATTCCAATCTGACTCCATGGGGTTCAGACTTCGCCCGGAGTCTTTACACCTGCATATGGACTACAATTTAGGAGGCACATAGACATGAGGGATGCACTGATGTTATGGTTTGAATATGAAATATTCTCCACAGGCTCATGTGATGAATGCTTGGTCCTCAGGATCACTGGGGATATGCCTTTGAAGGTTAATACCTGGTCCCAATTCCCTTCCTCACTCTCTATTTCCTGTTCTTCCTCTTCCACATGCTCCATCACCCCTGTGATGGTCTCCATCTTCACAGGCCCAGAATCAATGGAACCAAGGTCTATGTATTGAAATCTTTGAAACCATGAACCTAAAAAAACAATCCCTCCTTTAAGCTATTCTCTCAGTGACAAGAAAAGTAACTAATATAACTGGGATCAGGGAATAGTGAGCGGCAGGGTCAGAAAAACCCAGAGAGTTACCTGTTCAACATCATGGCCCCAAGAGGTAGAAGTAAGATCAATGATGAAAAGTACAGGGTGACCCTTTTTCCTTCTGGTATGAAGACAGGCGGCTGTTGGAGTCAGAACTGCCCCCAAATGCAATGGCTGTCAGCAGGCAATGCTCAGCGGGATTCCAGTCTGATGAGTGGCCTGACCTACCATCCTTTCCACTCATCAAGACTGTCTAGTAGTGAAATCCAGGAGATCAGCCCGTGGATAAGGGTGATTCTTGGGGTAGAGAAAGATTTCTTCTTGGGGACTTATATTCCCCAGAAAAGTGCAATGAACCTTCCACAGGACTGGTCTTCTTTAGATGAGAGAAAACAAGTGACTTACATAGGGTAAGGCCTTATTTTTTATATTCATATAACAACCCAGCTGCAGGAAATGGACGTTTCATTTATTTACCATGGTGGCAACTCTGCAGGCTCCTGAGTGTTATGGTATAAATCATTTTTATTTTATTTCTGTGGACTGAATCCCCAGCAAGATAAGGAGGCATCTTGCCAAATCTAGACATATTGAATAGGTGATGGAATAAATTTAAATTTTTTAAGGATCAAATTAATTTTACTTTTGACCCCAGACAATCCCTCTCCTTGAAAGAAAACTGATCTGAGAAATTTATAAAAGGTATTGAAAGGTGTTTAGCTCTTACGCAACTCTGACTCCATCTTACCCAGATAATTTTAAGTCATAGTAGAGCTTTAAGAATTAAATATTCAATGAATGAGCAAGGAGTGAGAGAAAGTAATACTTGATATGCACTTTTACTCTGCCATACCTTAGATGAAAAGGCAGTGTAGTTTTATGGGCTATATCTTGTAAACTCTAAGGCTCAAAACCCGGGCTGAAGCAAATATGTAAAATGGGAAACGTTTGTCCCTGACTTCAATTCCCCTCTACTCTTTTTTATTCTGCAGAATGCAAGGTCAGCTAGCATTTTCTATAAAAAGCTTATTAATAAATATTTTAGGCTTTCTGACTCATTGGGTCTCTTCTCTCTTGAAAGTACTCAATCCTGCTATTATAGAGTCAAAGTGGCCATGGACACTGTATTAGTCTGTTTTTTTATTTTTTGTTATAATAGTGAAGTATTTGAGGCAGGCAACTTTACTGAGAAAGGGGGTTTATTTAGTTCACAGTTTTAGAAGCTGAAAGTCCAAGATCAGCTGGCCTCATCAATTTGGCCTCTGGTGAAGACCTAATGGCAGATGGCATCATGGTGAAAGTGCATGTGAGAGCAAGAGGTTGTATAGCAAGACGGGAGCCAGACAGTGATTTAGGGATTAGGCTCAATCTTACAATAAGTTATTTTCTGAGAGCTAACCAGGGGTACCATGAAGACTCTGTTAATCCCTTCTGAAGGCATTGTCTCCAGTGACCTAAGGATCTCCCATTGGAATCCATGTCTTAAAGGTTCCACCACCTCTTACATCACACACTGGGGACCAAACTACCAACATATCATCCCGTGGGGGGCATACTAAAACCATATCCAAACTATAGCAGACACTGTGTAAACAAACGGGCATGACTGTGTTCCACTAAATCTTTATTCATGTGAACAGGTATTGGGTTGATAGTTTGCTGAGTTCTGTTTTGAGGTTTGAATTCATTAGCCATCATTCATGGAAATTCAGGTGCTACACTTTAGCCATTAGGTAATGTGCCTAATATTTAGTAAAGGCCTTCTGGTTTTCTGAAGGCATGTCTGGAGACATGTCTTAACCCATTTTGTAGTGCTTAACAAAATACTCGAGACCAGGAAATTTATAAAGAATTAAGGTTTATGTAGCTCATGGTTCTAGAAACTGGCAAATTCAAGCGCATAGCATCAGAACCTGCTTGGCATCTGACCAGCCCCTCTTTGTTGCGGGGCATCCCATGGTGGTCTCACCATGAGCAAGAATGTGTCAACACAGGTCTCTTCCTCTTCTTATAAAGCCACCAGTCCTGCACTGATGACTTTGTCTAATGTCAGTTTCCTTCTAAAGGCCCACCTCCAAATACCATTGACAATATGAGGATTAAGTTTCAAAATGAGTTTAGGAGAGAGCATTCAAACCATGACAAATATGTTTTGAATTACCCATGAAAGCACATGATCCAGAGGGTTGGAAAGTCATTCTGACATATATGACATAGCTACAGTACTAGGCTCTTATGATTCATGGAAAGTTGTATGGCAGAGATGTCCGTGGTAAGCACCATTTTAGTGGAGTGGTATAGATGGAAGCTGGATTGCATATGGTGGTCAAATAGATGAGAGGGGATAGCAAAAAATGGGAGGTAGGTATAGATCATGTGCTGGTGTTGCCAAGGCCCCCATGTTCACACACATGGGGTAATTGTACTCATGGCTAAGGTTTATTACAGTAACGTATAAGGGTGACGTCCAGTCATAATGGGGAAAGACAGGCAGATCTGGAGCAAGTCACATACACAGCCTGAAGGAATCTACAAGCAGGCTTCTGTATTCTTTCTTCCTCTCATGAGCTCTTCTCCCATCAAAGAAAACTGCAGCAATCCAGTGTGCGATGTTTCCACACAGAGACTCCATTATTCAGTGCCATGGCTTTTTTTTGGAGGCTGTTGGTATAGGTACCCATTTTATAGTCCCTGCCAATTCTATGCTTCCAGGAGGAAAGCAGGTGTTTGGCATAAACCACATTGTTTACACAAACAGTCCAGGAACTGTAAACCAGCCTTTTCACTTACCCTTCTTGGGTACTTCTCATGACTCAGAGAATTGAGTACTCCTCTTTATGCTGAATGCTGATGGTGTCACTTGAGTCCTAGGTCCCAACTTCTGTCCCTCCTCTCCCATCCCCACTGGATCTCACTCCATCATTTATCTCTCCACTCCTGTATCAAACCTTCCCATCTTTACTGGCTTTTTACCCTTAGCACACAAATATATCATATTTAAGTATCTCCCATCATTAAAGGTGTTCTCAAACATTCCTGTATCCTCTTCAGCGGAAGTTCTTTCCTTTTCCAGTCTCATGCAAACTTCTCGAAAGAATAAATTTTTAATCATCTCCTCCCCTCTAATCCAATCTTCATTATATTGCAACTTGACTTCTATCTACGCAGTTCCACTGAATGTTAGAAGACTGTGAGCACCTAATTGTCAAATCCAATGGGCACTTTCTATTCATTATCTTCCTGACCTCTCTGCTAAATTTAACAGCATTAATCATTTCTGCTTCTTTGGAAATTTTATGTTCCCTTAGCTTCCAGGGTACATGGAAAAAATATCCTGATTTTCCTCATCTCCTTTTTATACTCTTCCTTGTGGTGGGCTCTGCTTTCTCTACCTTTCATTGTTTTTGTTGGTGTACTTCAAAATTTTGTCTGTTATATATTTTTCTTTTTTTCTAAGCAATCTAATTCCTATATGGATATGATGAATCCCCAGTTTATATTTTCTGCATAGACAGTTCTCCCACATTCCAGATTCATATACTCATTCTCCTCCAGGATTTTCCAGAGGAACCTCAAATTTAATGTAACCATAACTGAATTCATCATTTTCTCCTCCTGAGATGCTCTATGTCACTTAATGCATCACTGATCACTGGCTATGTAACATAGTAGTCATTGAATTATTTGTACTTCTTCATTCACATGCCCCATCTCTGCCCAGTCACAAAGCTGTATTCTCCCTCCTAACTATTTCTCATCCAATCACATTTCCATCTCTGTTACCATTACACTAGTTTAGGCTTTCCCCACCATTGCCTAGATGACTTCAAAAGCTTTCTAATAATTTACTCTAGCACCTTTCCTACCTCCAACTCATGTGTGATTGGAGCATTTCAGATGAAAAGAAGAGATGAAGTAGGGTTATGTTGGGCTAGATAGGTCATAGCATGGGAGTTGGTGGAGTGGCTCAAGTGGAAGAGTGTCTGCTTCCTCATAGCAAGCATGAGGCCCTGAGTTTAACCCCCCATACTGCAAAAAGAAAGGAAGAAAGGAAGGAGGAAAAGAAGGAAGGAAGGAAGAAAGAAAAAGAAAGAAAGGAAAACAAGAAAAGAAATAGGTCATAGCATGGTTTGCAGAATTTAGAGTATCATGGCAAGCCATGGGAAAGTTTTCATTAGGAAAGCAACACGATTGTGTTTACATTCAAATCAGATTACTCTAGCTGTTATGTGGAAAAGGCAGCATAGGAGTAAGATTAGAAGTTGGAGAACCAGTTACAGGGTGATTACATCATTTCTGGTATGAAATGATGGTGGCTGGGTCTAGAGAGCCCACAGGAGAGATGGAAAGAATTGGGTAGAATTGGGATACAATCTGGATGAATAATCAATAGGTCTTGAAAGGAAAGACTCAAGGATATTTCTTCTGATGAAATGATCAGTAGCTCCAGAGTGATTTTCTAAACACAACTCAGGTCACATTGCTCCCACAATTCAACTACAGCTCTTGGCAGTTCATTATTGCTTGTCAAACAAATTCTAAACTCTGGAGCCAAAGAGATGAGGTCATCCAGATTTGTTCCTTCTTTTCTCTCCAGAAGACTTTCTTGGCAGCCCCCCCAGCAGTGTTAGGCATCCCAGCACCTCTACTATAGTATTACATGACTGTGAAATTGCCCATGTTATTTTTATAAGCGCTGAAGATGTGGAGACTTTGTCCTATTCACTTTATTTCCATTGCTTGGCACCTTGATGCAGCACAGCCTCTCCTGGGAGCTGTTGGAAATGCAGAATCTGAGGCTGTACCCCAGAAAGTGGCCCACCATCTGCATCTTAGCAGCAAGATTCTCAAGAGATGCATATGCAGAATTTTGGGTTTTTTTTTTTTGGTGGTACTGGAATTTGAATTTATGACATTGCACTTGCTAGACAGGCACTCTACCACCTGAGTCCCACCCCCAGGACTTTTTTCCTTTGGTTATTTTTCAGATAGAATCTTGTGGGGCTTTTTGCCCGAGCTGGCCTTGTACTGCTTCCTATGTAGCTGGGATTACAGACATGAACCACCATGCCTGATTCATTGATTGAGATGAAGGTGTTGCTAGCTTTTTCAAACTGTGATCTTCCTGATCTCAGCCTCCCTAGTAGTTGGGATTACAGATATGGAGCACTGCACCTTATCCCTCAGATGCAGCAATTTGAGAAGTTGGCATACAGTAGTAGGCTGTCATTGAACACTGAATTGAATAGTACCAGCAAACCAATCCATACTCTTCAGAGCTCCATGATGTTTTCTTTTCACCAAAATAAATCCTAGTTACAAATTAGCTTCACTGAAGTGAATTAAAACCTCCGTCTATGGATCCATTGAAAGAGTCTGCTTCATGTAACATAGGGTCAGTGGTTACATTTACTTCCAACATGGGAACTAAGGATATTAGTTATTTCAGACCGATTAACTCAAATGTACTTTTCTTAAAGAATACTCTGTAATTTTTTGTACAGTCACCAATGTAATATAACACCTAACTTTTCCCTTTGAATAGTTAATATTCTATTTGATGAGGTGCCAGGGATGAATTTGGAAGTACCAAAGGCAGGTACTCTGTTCACAGATGAACCATTAACAAACAATGCACTGGTGCTAATTAGCTCATTAGCACCTCACTGCTATTCTCAGAGATCCTTTCAATTATTTTTTTTCACCTAAATAAATCCATAAGTCCCAAAGATCTCAGTTTTGCCTTATCTTTCTTATAAACTTGGACAAGTTCCAGTACCTCGTCTGCCACAAACTGTGAAATGGGACTAACGGTCCATTTCTTACTCAGCTCTCGATGGAGATTCAGCAATCTCAGTGCAAGAATTCCAAAGTGCTTTCCAGCCACTGCGGTCACTGAGTGTCCCTTGGGCATGAGGGATCGATCAGCACAGAGCCCGAGGACAGCTGTGCCAGGTCTCTGGTAGTAGAGGGTCAGGGATCCTGTCTCAACATCTGCAGTATTCAGGGAATTCAGGGCCACTTGAACTTGATTATCTCTTTGATATTATCTTCTTGACACTCTGGAGACCTAAAATGGCCTGTTTCCTAGAGAGAGATACTCCACCATGTCCAGCCACTTCCTGCTCAGAATAACTCTCACAACTTCCCTGGAAATCTGAGGGAAACAGGAAGTGCTCTTTTGCATAAAGTGTTGGGGAAATGTCTCAGAGGAAAGTCATGGTGAAAAGCAAATGTTTTTAATATGGGAAAACTTACTCTTGGAAGCAATTATTCTCTTTGGTTGTTGTTTTTATAGAGTCTGTGTGTGACATTGCAGAGCAGTGACCTGGTGACAGGGACCTGGATCTCCTTCTCCTCTTTGTACTCAGCAGAGCCACTTTCTTGTCACCTCTCTTGATCACAGTATTTTTACTAGATTACTTTGAGCATCCAATCCCAACATTTTAGGAGTCTCTGCTTCTGTCTTTCCTAGGGAAAATTGAAAAGTGAGTTGGGTCAAGCTTTGACTCTGTGGGTCTAGAAAATCCCAGAAATTCAATAGCAAACAGGACAGTGTTGTTATCTGTTGAAGACTAATGCTAATCTATAGTATTTGACAATTTCTGTGGTGTAAATAATCCCACTTTGGCTGATTTCAAACCCTCAAGGTAATGTCAGTTTGCTCTCAAAAATTTCTGAAAATTTAGCAATAAACTCTTGTGAGCTGGGATGAACTAGTTCCAGCACATCATTGAGAATGACTCTCCTTGTGTGTTATTGTGAGAAGAGTGGGTCAAAAAAAGCAAGATACAGGGATGCTCACTCATTGTCTTGGCTCTCTGTCTGGCTATTGGGAAAAGTCAAGGTGGACATCAGAAAATTATAGGAGATTGGCATTGAGATGTGACAATAAGAATGATTTCTATTTATCGGGATATCTGACAACTTTCCTGGGGCCTTCTGCCAGAAATTTGTCATCCCTTTATGCTTGTAGAAGGGCACACAATGACACTCAGAAATTGGATTGCCAAGAATTGTTGCAAGTAGCAAAGCAGACTCTTTTCCCATGTGCCGATATAAGAAACTTTGGGAGTGAGGTGAGATTTGATATTATGTTCAGTGTAGTCTTGTGTTCATTAACTGAAACCAGTTTTTGATTCTGGGCCAGCATCTCTTTTCTACAGGTATGCGTTCATCTCTTGATGCTATTTCCAGGGGATAGTACTTAAATTTTTCTGCTTTTGTTAAAAAAAAAAGCCCTTTAGTTCCCAAGATATGCTGAGAGAAGATTCATATTTCATTCTTATTTAACCATAATTGAAGGTATAATGGATGGTCAAAGTTCAATTCTGCAGTAGTGAGTGTGTTTTATTGAGAAAAAACTCATCCTCTGGCCATGGGCTATGTGCTGCTTAACTATAAGAACTTCAAGTAGAAAGGGTGCTCTGAACATATTCTGTCTCCTGAGGGGGACACCAGTGTCAGATGGGGCCTTGTCCCCAGTGACATTGAAGCATCAATAAACCCACAGCTTAGCTGACCTGTAATGTCAACATAGACCTTGGTATTCAGATAGCAACTGCTGGCATAAATGTTTGGTAAAGAATGGAAAGGGAGTCTGGCATAATTCATAGCCTTGTGATTATGGAATGGCTTGGGGAAGCCATGAAGTTTCATGTTCAGGACACACTGGAAACTAAGCAGATGAATTACAGGTTCACATCTAGGTGGATTGGGAGGCAAGGGGCAGGGGCCAAGTGAAATAGAGGAAAAACCTGAATAAATTCTTGAGCTTCATTTTGCTTTTAGTTACTTGTTATTATTATCAATTTCAGAGGTCACATAGCTAAGCAGTCTACTCCCATTATCTACCCATGTAGTAGATAGCATCTCTGATATACTGGTCATGATGGTAATGGTGGCTTATGTTGTTTTTCAGGAACTTGGAGACCACACTTGTCTATTTCAAA
The DNA here is from genome assembly GCF_047511655.1 of Castor canadensis. Lineage (NCBI taxonomy): Eukaryota > Metazoa > Chordata > Mammalia > Rodentia > Castoridae > Castor > Castor canadensis. Next base: position 19,045,157 of record NC_133387.1, on the reverse strand, counting down.
TGAGCTAAAGTCACTGACCTTTCACTTAATCCTGGGCAGGTGTCCTATAAATGACCTTTTGACATCAGAGGACTGGAAACTCTACCCTTAGCTCACACTAACACTGCTATTTTCTGAAATGCATCCTATAAGAGCCATGGAGTCTGATTATGTGTGTGTAAAGCACTGACTACTTCACCTTTCCCCATGCCTCAAAACACCCAGTTATTTGTCTCAGAAACACTCTCAAGCCCTATCCTGGGGAGGTAGATTCAAGCCATGGGGCTCCCACCTCCTTTTGTTTGGCCTCCTTGTGTGAATAAACTTTGTCTTTTGCAAAACTCATTACTGTAGTGATGGGCATGCTGTGCAGGAGGCAAAAGGGTTTCACAACAGCCCAGAGTAAGGAGACCTTGGCATAGTCTTCAGTATCCACCTTATAGATGAATGTCATTGGGGTCAGGGAGAACAGCAAGACAAAGTGAACTGGCTCAATGTATTCCGTTTTCTAACTGGATAAACACACATGTCCTATGTATTAGGCAGGGTTTTCCAGAGATGCATCTATCATCTATCTGTCTATCTATCATCTATTATTTAGTCACACACACACACACACACACACACACATGCAGGAAATTTATTATGAAGAGTGGGTCATGGGAATATTGAGATTGAGAAGTCCCACAATTTTCTATCTGCAAGCTGGAGACCCAGGAAAGACACTGGAATAGTTTAGTCTGAGTCTGAAGACCTGAGAGCCAGGGGAAACGATGGTGTGCATTCCAGTCTGAGGGCCAGAGATGAGCTGTCCCAGCTAAAGCAGTGAGGCAGGAAAAAGGAGAGAATTCCTCCTTCCTTTGCCATTTTGTTTTACTCAGGCCCTGGATGGGTTAATAATACCAATCCAATTGAGGAGGGCCATCTGCTTTACTTGGTCCATGGATTCAAATGCTAATCTCATCTGTAAACACTCTCATAGAAATATCCAGAAATAATGTCTAATCTGGGCACTCCATGATCCAGTCAAGTTGACACATAAACTTAACCATCACTCCCCCTTCCACCCCCAAATAAAACTCATCCTATCTTCCCTGAAGTATGGGCGAGGATTCCAAGAATAATTTGCACAGGAAAGACAGCACAGTAATGAGGGTTTGCCTGAAAGGAGGTGATAAAAGCCAGCTTGTGTGCAAAGATGTCTTTTAATGACAAGGGGTACTACTAAATGATGCCCACATTAGGATTATAATTATTGTACAAATTTGGAAGGATATGTGGAGAAATAAAAATTAAGGCAGGCTGGTAGAATTATTTTACAAGCCTTTCCTGATTTTGCAATGTGGTTTGAGTTTATTTAAATCTTTTATGAAAAGATCTTTATGGAGACAAAAATGAGCTGGAATTTCCCTGGAGGAATTTGAAATCAGATTTCAGCAGAAAAAGAATTTCTTTGTGGGATGATTAAATTATAGGAGCTACATATGGGAGAGCTGGAAAACCACCTTCGACAGTGGGATTTTCTTTATCATGTGGTGCGCGTTGGTGGCTCCTGGAGCAGGTGATAAACCAGAATGCTGCTGGAGGATTCTCCCATCTGGGATTCTTATGTTAATTCCATTTTGCAGATGGAGTCCTGTTGATAGCATTAATGAAGATGCAAATGTGACCCATGTATGGGTGGCAGAGGCATAAATGGGCAGATTTACAAAGTTGGGAAAGTCTGACTTTGGTGACTGCTTCAGATGTCCTCCAGACATTGCCCCTCCATTCTTGGAGCTGATCCATGATCTGCCCATAGCCACAGCAATTAGGCATCAGGTCCATCACCCTCTGCCTAAGGCTTAGTCTAACATGAGAACTTTGCAGAGACTTTTGCAGTCATAAAATTCTCACATAGCCTAAAGAGCACCTCTTGGGTGCAAGGAAGACATTAGAAGCAGCTTTTGAGAGGGGTAAAAGATTTTGTTGACACCATGGGGGGTGTGTTGCCTCTGCATCCCCTACCCGGCCATTCTACTACTCCCAATGCATTGTCCCCATGCAAACTTCTCTTTCCCAAAAAGAAAGGTGGCTGTTGTTAAGAACATGTCTGATTTGAAACACTTGACTTCCCTGAGCTAAGAGTCTCTCCTAGAGTTTAGAGGCTTTTCTCTTTCCATAAGCTCATGTGAGTAGTAGGGAGTTCGCATCTGTGTGTAGGAGACAGGCACAGGTAAACGGCCTTACCCCTTGCCAACACTCTGAGCCTTACTTTTCTCATATGCAGTAGGAACATTGGTACCCACTTACCAGGGCGGGGAAAATGATGTTCATGGAAGAGGCACCTGGTCTATCATAGGCCCTCACTAAACCTCAGTTCTTAACTGAACTCAAAGACACATCAGAGAGAAGGTAGGCGTTTGGTGCCCCTGCATGGCTTCCTGCTTCCAGCCATAGCTATTCTCACTGTCAACCAGCACACAGAGGTGTCAAACAACAGACTGCACTGACTCCAAAAAGTTGCCTGTGTTTTGGTGGCTGGCATCCCTGATGATGATATCAGGTTTAGCCACAGATGTCACCATGACAGTGTCTTAGTAACTGTGGGCCCCTTCTTCCCAAAGCCAATATGAAATCCTGTAACTGCATCTGTTCCTGACTCTCAGACTCAATAGGCTGGGTGCTGACTTTGAGTGCCTGGCACACCCTTGGGACAAGATGGCATCTCTAGACTTTGGGGCCACAGCTCACCAGCTCAGGCTGCTGATGGACAAGGACTATAGCATGAACCCTGCTCAGCCCTACTCAGGGAGCTAAGAGAGATCTCAGGGACCTTTCTTATCAGAGGTCTGGAGAGCAGGAAACAATAGGAGGCCACTGATCCCAGAGCTGAAGCTCAGGTTGACCGACTTCTTATCAAATTGGGAAGGAAGGAAGAAAGGATCAAGGAGAGGTCTGACTATCCCAGATTGAGATGAGACCCCTAAAGGGTCAGTTCTGTCTTTCTGGAGTAGTGGTTAAGAGCATAAGTTTTTGACACCAAACAGGCCCAGTTTAATACTAGACCTGGCTTTTCTAGATACATGCGACCTTGGATAAGGTCCTTACAGCTTCTTGTGTGCAAAAGAGAACAGCAATCTCATTAAGAGACAGGGAAGGCTAAGTGAGGTGATGGCACACTCTCACTTGATGGTATCTATTCCTGTCAGACTCTAAAGAAAGAACGTTTTCTTCTTCCCTTCCTCTATCCCTCCCTCCTTCTCTTTCTCTCTCTCAACTGAACACGGTCTCACCATGTAGTTCAGGTTATCCTGGAACTGGAGATCCTTCTGCCTTACTCTCCCAAGTGCTGGGATTACACATGTGTAGCATCTCACCTACCCCCTCCCACTGTGTATTTCTATGTCAATAAATATATTTGATAGGTTGCTTCATCCTCTCTACCAAACCATAGCCATCTTTTGCTTTAATGCTTAATTAAAAATGCCTGTCCTCTAGAGAGTGGAATTCATCAGTCCTTGTATAATGCAAGCATTTCCTAGACACATGGTGTGCATGGCAAACACAACTCATGGTCACAGAGTGTCAGAGCCAGCAGTGGGACTGTGCCTGTGTGATTTGGCATCTGGCCTTGTGAGAAAGCTCCAAGGAACTGAGGCAAAGTTCTCGGGACCAGATGCCAAATCACACAGGCATGGTCCCACTGCTGGCTCCGACAATAGAGTATGGAAGCAGTAACCATGCATAAATAACAACTACAGAATGCCTACTACTTACTATTAGAACTACCTAACTACCTAAGCAAAGTTCTAATTTGGAAGAACAGTGCAGAAGACAGACAAAAATCTCCACTCTCCTAGAGTCCCTATGTTCCAATGATGAAAACATACAACAAACAAACTAAAGAAAAATAGTATTTAGGGTAATAAACAGGTAAGTATATTTAGGGTAACAAACACTAAGGAGAAAAAAATAAATCAGGGAAGAGGAGTATGAAGTGTTGTGGGGGCATTTGAAACTGTACATGAGTAGTGTATTAGTATGCTCAGGCCACCATGACAAATACCACAGACTGGGTAGCTGAAACAGAAATTTAATTTCTCATAGTTATAGAGGCTAGAAGTCTGAGGTCAAGGTGTCAGGAGGGTTGGTTTCCTCTGAGGCCGCTCCTTGGCTTGTAGATAGCATCTTCTCTTGTTCTCACGTGGTCTTCCCTGTATGTTTGTCTATGTCCTAATCACCTCTTGTTATACGGTCACCACTCATATTGGATTATGGCCCACCCTAATAACCTCATTTTAACTTTAATTATCTCTTCAAAGATCCTATCTCTAAATATAGTGGCATTCTGAGGTACATATGAAATGGGGGGGGAGGCACAGTTCAGCTCAAAACAGATGGCAAGAGAAAGCTTTACTAATATAACCTTTTTTCCCCCCCAAAAAGTGAGGGAGCCAGTGATGGGAGCATGTGTAGCTTTTCCATGAACAGTAAGGAAGCTGTGTAGCAATAGCCAAGTGAGAAAGGAAGAGAAAAGTAGGAAAGAAATCAAAGAAGCAACAGGATACAAAGCATATGGACTCTTGTAGGTCCTCATTGGGGAGGACTTTGTCTTCTCTTTCAAGTAAGATAGAAAACCAGAGGAGTGACAAAGTGTTACTTCAGAGTTCCTCTGGGTATTCTTTGAAAGAGACTGAATGGGACCAGGACAGGAGAGGCTGCTGCAATAGGACAGAATGGCAGCAGTGGGGTGGTGAGAAGTGGTAAGGCTCTGGATGTATCTTGGAGGGGGGACTGATAGGGTTTGCTGTAAGGCCACGTGGGGTGATGTGAAAGAAAAAGCAGAGCTTTTGGTCTGGGCGAATGGAATAAAAAGTGATCATTTATTGGGATGGGAAAACTGGAGGTGAAGTTTTTGAGGGAAGATGATGAATTCAGTTTGGGACACATCAGGCTGGAGATGCCTATTAAAATTCCAACTGAAGAGATTGAGTAAAATAGGTGAGTAGTTAAGTCTGGATTTTTGGTGAGAAGATTTGGTGTGGTGATATGAATTTGGGAGCTATCAGCATATAGATGTTATTTAAATCACAAGAGTGAATAAAATGACAAAGGAAAGAGGGTAAACAGAAAAAAATGAGAGGTAATATAAAGACAAATCTAACAGTTCTTCAGCATTTATAGAAAAATACCCAGGTGAAGGAGGGTGCCATAGGTCTCCCTCCTCTGGGGCCTCCAGTCGGAAGCTTTAGCTGAGCTGTTTGATGTTAGTCAGGCTGGGCATGATTGCTTGGTTTCTTTTTGAGTTAACCACATCTCCTGGCACCTCCTTGGTTCCTCTGTCTCATAGTTGAAGTGGGTCTTGGAGGGTGCACAGTGCAGGAACACATTATTTTAGGGACTGTGAACTGGCTTAGCATGCACAGAGAGTATGCTGAGAACAGAATTATTAATTATGGAGTTGTGTGGTGTCTTAATCAGGGATCAGCAAGTTTTTAGTCTATGAAGACCAGCCCAGAAAAGCATCACAAATGTTGCTAGAAATCTGGAGAACACCGTGAAACTGCCATTGACCTGTAACCCAACCCTGCAGGGAGAGGGCTTGCAGAGGCCACTGCGTGAGGCGGATTAGGGTGATTTGAGTAAATTTGGAGATGCAGGTGAGAGGTTGTCTGAAGGCAGCCCCAGTTTCAGCCCACAAGAGGAAACCTGCCCTTCTTCAGAAAGGCATAAGAGCTTTCAAAGCCAGAGACAAGCATGTTTTAAAAACCAACACAGGGTTTAGTGTTCATGCCTGGGGTTGGCTTTTGAGCTTGGTGAGATATAAAGGCTCCGATGCTTTTCTATACATAAGCATAGGCCACTTTGTCATTCCCAACTTGTCAGCAAGTGGGACGTGGCCTCTGTATGTCCTTTCAGAGCTGTGTTTCTAAGATGAGGAACTGGTGGAATGGTGGGGGCGTGGGGGTGTAGGTGGTGCGCTAAGGAGGCCTTACATAACGTTGACTCACACAGACAATTAGTCCTTTCAAATCTCTTTCAATTTTTTTGATTATATCAAAAAGCATATCAAGCAGTGCTGGTCTGTAACACCTCTCTTATCCATGCTAATCTTCCTGTATAATACAGAGAAAGTAGGCTCTGGGCTCAGAGCACAGGGAAGGCAGGAGAAGCCAGCAAGAGCTCAACAGCATTGCTTATGTTTTCTCAGATACTTCCTATTAATCACAAGTGATAGCTGTTTTAACATATTTTATGTTTTATGTGTTATACTTTGATACATATAAAGCAACAATACAAAAAGTAAATGGATGTTCTGAGCCATAGGTAAGGTTTATTGACTATGAATTCTGGCTAGGCTAGTTCCTAAGTGGCCTTGGATTTCAGAATCCTTATACCGAAATTCCCCAAAGAAGGCTCCTCTAAAGTCTTGTGTGAATCCCACAAACCTGGATGTGAACATTTTGAAAATGAGTGGGAGGAGGAGGCCGGGAGGAGAGGAAGCCCAATCAATACTGACTACAAGTTTCTACTGAATCTGGTTTTAGTATGGCTAACACCTTCCACCCATACCTTCAACCATGTCTGGCCAAGAGTCCTTCTGCCTTACTGTTTCCAAAATATTTATATCCAGGCAGCCTCCTGTGGGAGAGGTGGAGGGTGGTAGGTCACCTGGCTGTGTGAGGGGAGGTGAAAAGTACCTTGAGGCCTATGTGCTATCTGTACCGATTTCCAAGTTCTCCTGTTGTCAGACCTTTCTTTATCCTCACTTCCTGGTTCCTACATGTTCAGATCTCTTAGGAGACCTGAAGTGAAAAACAGGCTGTTTTTCAGCTGACCCCACTGCAGGTTGGGAATCAGATTTTATGGATTTATATTTTTTGAAAAAACCAGGTTTTGTTTTAATGAGACAGATTTCTTTAACTCATGACTTATTTATGAGAACATAAGTTAAAAACAAATTTCAACTACCTATTAATAGCTGTTTTCTGATTTAATTGCAGTATGGCCAAATATGTGATCTTGCTGTATAGTCTTTGAAATTTCAAGGAACTTTTATGAGCTACTGCATGTTCAACTTCTGTAAATGTTCTCTTGTGTAATTGACTCTTTTAAGAAGGTGGGATGAGGCTATTTATCCCCATAGTTCAGAGAGCTAACCAGGGTCCCAGAGAACTTTAAGAACGTGCCCAGAGTCCCACAGTAAAGCTGGACCAGAAGTGAGGAACGTGGAAGGAAGTAGAGCGTGATGTCGTAAGCAAGGACTCCAGTCCAGTCACCTGGATTTGCATGTAGGCTATGCCATGTGCGTGCCATTTGTCTGCTGGAGATTAGATTGGTTCCTACTTAATATAATTTTTGGGAGATTTACAAAATAGTATGTAGCCAACACTCAGAATCTGGCTAATATTGTTATCTCTATTTTTATTTTTAACTCAGGTTCCATGGTGCATTTTGTAAAGAGGACTCACTCCACTAAAAGTTTCCTTTAGAAACTTCTGCAGCTACTCCTCAGCCCAACAATTTATATTATATCCTGGCTACTGTGCATAGAGGCATGATAGCTATAAATACTGCAATTGAATGTAATTTAAGTATAGAAAAGCTTCCTGGAAGTAATCCATACAGAGGACACTCAAGTCAATTTATTAAGCTCTTTATTGAACACCTACTATGTGTCAGTGTTCCACCTTCTGTGCTAGGGACTGAACCTAAGCACATATTCTAACACTGAGCTAAATTCCCAGCCTCTATTAAACCATTTTTATCCGATCAAAGAGTTCTTTTTTGTCATCTGGGGCTCATGTATTCTTTGAACAATGTATGTACACAAAAGATTCTTGCATAATAAACAAAACAACAAAAATGCTTAGAGGAAAGATTAAAAGTGGCTGAGGAGTGGAGGTAGCAATGGTGGGTGGTAGTCACTCATTTTATGGTGGCTGTTCCTAAATAAAAGGAGTTATCTAGGCTGCCCAGACCACTGGGGACTAATCCCTAGAATAATTAACCTCAAAGCTCTCAGAGCCACAAAACCAACCAGGTGGGAGGGAAATCAGCCATTGGTGGATGTCCACTGAGCTGTTTGTTTTGAAGCTGAGTTCTCTCCTTTGTGGACAAAAACAGCTGATATTCTTAAAGGTGCTTTACCTGCCTTTGAGTTGGATGCTTGGAAAGAGGCCAATCTCCAACTCTCTTGTTGCAGACCCTGTGGTCTTCATCCATGAAATTAGCTTTGAACTACTGTCTTTCACTTTGACTATTCCCAACTTTTGTCTTCCCCCTTTTTCTGGAAGGTGGAGATTGTGTAATTATTTCTTTCTATACTATCTCCCCACTCCCAGTCTTCTTCCTTAACCCTCCCCCCGTGCAGAAAAAGGAAGACATGTTGATATTTTATTTCCTCAACCTCATCACTATTGCAGGGAGTGTGATGTGAAGGAGCATAGTATTTTCCTACACTTTCACTCAGCTACTCTAATGTTGGCATCTTATTGATCCATAGTACAATGATGAAAACCAAGAAATTGAGCAATAGGCTTTATTTGGAATTCACCTGTTTTCCTGTTAATGTCCTTCTTCTATTATTGGATTCAGTGTCAGCTCCCATGTTGCATTTAGTTGTCATGTCTCCTAGTCTCCTCTAATCTAGGACAGTTCCTCAGTATTTCCTTATCTTTCATGACCGTGACACTTTGGAAGAGTAATGGTGAGTTGTTTTGTAGACTATTCTATTTCGGCTTGTATAGTATTTTTTTTTTCATGATTATATTCAGTTGTATATTTTTGGTAAGAATATCTCCGAAGTGGTATGACCTTCTCTGTGTGTCACACTAGGGACTCATGATATCCATAGTTCTCATTTTTGATGCTTTTTCCTTGATTTTTGGGGTAAGATAAGTCTGAAGTGTTTTTTCACTGTAAAATTATTTCCATATGTAATTGAGGGAGATAACTTTAGATTATGCAGGTATTCTGGCCTCTGTTGGCAGAGCTTTTGTAAGGAAGATGAATCAGACTTCTTTTGTAAGGAAGAGCTATGGCCTTATTGATAATTTACATATTCAATTATATCAGAATGGATTCATATATTTTTATTCTTATGGATTACAATTCAATATTGTTATTATTTTGTTAAAATTGTTTCAGTTTTGGTGGTCATTATGAACTGGTTTTTATGCCCTTGCAAGATAATCTCATTCTTTTAAAAGCACTTTATTTATTATTGTACTGGGGTACATTGTGATATTTACAGAAGTTCTTACAATATATCATAGTTGAGTTCATTTCTTCTATCACTCTCCTTTATCGCCCCCCACATTTCTGGAATAGTTTCAACATGTCTCATTTTTCCATTTTCATTCATGATACATAACATTTCCACTACATTCAGCCTCCTTCACACTTCCTTTATGTCTTCCCAACCTTCCACTGGTACCAACCCACAGGTAGGACCTGTCTTACTTTCCTGTTCTCTGTTTTTGGAGAAAAAAAACAGGCATTTTTGTTTGTTTGAGGTGGCATAAACAAACAGGGAATTTCTTTGTGACAGTTCCATGTACATATGTGTTATAACTCAAACTGGTTCATGCCCTCTATTTTTCTCCTTTCTACCTTAGTCCTTTTCTTGTGGTTATTTCAACAGGTTTAGAAATTCTGTGTTCACCAGCATCTGTCATAGTACCTGAAATTCTAGGACTCCTAGAAATCCATGTGATAAAAAAGTAAGTCACTCTGCTATACTTCAGCTGCCTCAGAGAAGGGACTGTTAGTTCTGGAAGGTTGTACAGTCCCTCGTTAAAACATTAACTTCCCTAGATTATAAGTTGATGTGGTGATGTAGCACTGCGCCAAAGTGGGTTCCTTATGAAGAGCCCCAGATGTAGCCATGGGTGAGGACAGCCATGGTCTCAGGAGCAAGACTTTGAAGAGGAAGTAGGTAGCCACAGCCATTATAGCTTGTTCATGTACTTCCATAAGTCTAAGTCATTCTTCATTCCCCAAACACATTTCTTCATTCTCTCTTTTGGGGATGTGCAGTGTGTTGAGTTTTTTGGGTCAGAAAACTGTTGAGGACAAAGTATTGGAAAAATGTCTAGGGACTCCTTTGATAATTTATTCTGAGCCACCACAGACTTCAACATCTACATTCTAAAATGTGTTCCCTGCAAAAGTCTGTCCCAGACTTGAGCTACTCCTTTAATCTGATCTCTACTCCTCTTCTCTCTCAAGTGTATTTGATCAAATATATACTCTTCTGATAATCTATATTCTCTTTCTTTGGCTTTTAACCACTCCTCAAGGCTAGATTCCCCTGCAATGTACCCTTCCCCCCATAATCTTCTATATATCCTGTGGATGGTAAGAGTATTTGTATTCCTTGTGTTAAGGTCAAGGCCAAGGAATAATGAACAACTATCCCAGAGGCTCATTCCAGCTTTGGAGAATGGCAGGAGAGGTAAGGTGGGAAGAAAAGGGGTATTGGTAGATAGAAAAGGGGCAGACAGAAATGGGACATTGGAATAGTGACCATCTTTTGGACCTCTTTCCTGACTCTTATGCCCCACAAGACCTCTGGGTGATTGCATCTTGGAGATCTTAATGACTTGCCTGCTGTGCAAAGTCCTCTGCCCTGCTATGATGTGGGCTATTTGAAAAGCACACTACTGCATAGCTCTCACACCTAAAGACTTACGACAGCCTATTAGTCTGTCTGACTGTTGGAAGGAGTTGGCACTTTGAATCATCAAGCATCTCTATGGATATGAGAGGACAGGGGCTCTCTCACTTGGCATTTGTAGTGGCAAATCATGTCTTGGAGAGCTGTCAGAATTCTAAGCATTCAAAAAGTCCTGGGGTAAGGAGGCCAGCTGGCTATCATTTATTTATGATTCCAAAGGACTCTGGAAGTGCAGGTAACAATGGGGGCGGAAGAAAAGCCTATTATGCATTAATAAACAGGAAGCCTGATCACAGGAGGAGGGTTCTCCTTTAGGCTGGGTCACTAGGGACTAATGGGCTCCCTGGTGCTCCAGGCCAGGGCCCTTCTAATGACTTATTAGTGAGGCCACTGGGGAAAGAAAATGGTATTTTTCCCTTCTTCTGCCACCTTTTGTCCGAAGGACTTGAAGATATTTCATTTGCAAATTCTTTCAAAGGAGGCAGATTCTGGTTTACGTGGGATGGGTCCATAACATATGCCTGCATGCTGGATTTTAAAAATGGATTAAGTAAAATATTTATTGAATGCCTATGAAATGCCATATGTAGTGCCAGGAATGGGGGACACAAAGATTAGAACAATAGTCCCTGGAGTGTAGTTCATAGTCCTCCCAGACATTCCAGGTCAAAGGCAAAAAGGCTACTAGATCAATTCACCTACAGGGACTTTGAGAGTATTTGTGTGCTCAGGGGAGAATAGTAAAAATAAGTCACAGCCCATTTCTCAAGGGGCTTATGTATGGTAGGGCAGGCAGAAATAAATATACTCAGTATAGTGAGAGGGCACTTTCGTGAAGACAAAGGTGGCAGGACTTTGAAGAAGAGAGTGGTGAGTGTAGATTGGAGTTTGGAGAAGATCATAAATAGTGGAAGATACTTTTATAGAGAGAATAAGAGGAAACTGCAGGTCTTCCAAGAGCCTGGTCAAATCACTGAACTTGGTATGATGGAGGAATAGGAAGCCATTGGAGGTTTTTAGAAAGGAAGGGGGCTAGATTATTTTCTTAAGGCTGTAGGAAGTGCCACAACTTCGGTGACTTTATTAAGATGGAAGTGTGTTGGAGGCTAGGTCAGAAATCAAGGTGTTGGCAGGGCTGTGCTCCTGTTGAGACTTTCTTGCTTCTTCCTAGCTTCTCATGGTGGCTGTCAATCCTTGACACTCCTTGACTGGTAGCTACAACACTCAGCTCTGCCTTCATAGCTTCACATTCTCTTACTGTAAGGACACCTGCCATATTTGACTAAGGGCCTGCCTACTCCAGTATGCCCTCATCTTAACAAACTATATCTGTAACAACTCTATTTCCAAAGAAGGTCACATTCTGAGGTATTGGTGGCAAGAACCTCATTTTATCATTTTTCGGCACACAATTTGACCCACAATGGGTGAATTGGTGAAGTGGGATGTTGGTTAGATGAATAAATGGTGTATGCTAAAGGCTGGAGTGGGAGGGACTTCTTGTGGGGGTTTAGGACAGTACATGTAGCAGTGTCAATGGAAACTTCAGCTTGACCATGGGAATTTCTAGTGGAAGAAACAACTGCAGAAGAGAAAACTAACAGTAATCATGAGCAAAATATAGGTTTTAAATTTATGTGATTAAATCAATAGTATTTAATATACACTTAATTTTAATATGCATTCTATTTGGAAGAAAAATATTTTCTGTTGGTGAATGGTCAGTGAAGATTGTTTGGATGTAGGAAGTAGGGCCCAGTACTTGGGTGAGATGTCAAGAAAGATGCAGATCTGGGAGTCTTTTCTGGGAGGGGATAGGAAAGGCCAGATAAGAGGCCTTGAGTATTGCCGTTGCCCCTGGCCTGGCTTTCAGGTGGCTGTTTCTGATTTTGATATCCTGTCTAGTTGTGCCCAACTCTCTCCATCCTAACCAGAGGCGCTTAGTGTTCATTGGTGGATGACATGACAGAGTTTTTCTGTGGGAAGTGTTTCCTTGGGAATGAGATAAAAGTGCCTTTGGAGTTGGGATGCCAAAGAACTTACTCAGGTTGGTCTAACATTCTATTCCCATGGTATTCTTGTTCATGATTCTACACTTTTACAACCCTCACTTGGGAATGGAAGATGTTTTTAGATCTAATGGTCTAGCAAAACTGCTTTCTCAAAAGTTTGTCTGTAAGCATCTTAAAATCATTTCACAACCTTTTGTGCTCCTAAGTGGTGTGTTACCAGAGTTTCTTTTCTGGCTTGATTACTGATACTTTGACTTCCTTACAAAGTCTAGTTGAAATTGAGCTTACCCATTTTTCTCATGGGACTGCTGGATTATTGTGCCCTCGCTGGTCTTAATTCTATCTTATTAGACCCACTGAACATCATCAGAGGAAGGAAGCAAGGCTGGGCAAAAAAGACCTTTGCGTTCAATTTTCATTAGAAGGAAATGCTTATGTACACAAGGAACTTGGTCACTGGTGGCAGGATTTTCTCTGGGATTCTGGGGAACTCCTTTCAACTAAACCAACTGTGAGCACAAAAAAACTAGACAAGTTGATTTAGGATGTAAATTCATCTCTGTGTTTAGGACTGTGTCTTTTCAATGTATGCAGGGTACCAAACAACATAGTGTGAAAAGAAAAACATACCACTCCTAGTGATCCATGGAGTTCAACCTCATGCAGCTCAGCACCCTGTATTTGAAATCTGCTTCCACACTCTCCCCCTACCCTTTGACATAATTAGCCCAGGAGTATATGAAAACATGAGCGGACAATTTCAAAGAGAAAGAATGGGGTCAAAATGTGATTTTTAAAGCAAAACAACGGTTAATTCACAGCATGGCAAAACTCTATAAACACAGTGTCAGGAAGCATAAGGTAATCTTTAACCCAAACACGTAACTGTATCCACAGAAAAATAATAACCAACAGAGATCTTCCTTTTGTTCTATACTGTTTAATTTAGCAGTCAGGGTAAATTATAACTTACCTTTGAGTCGCATAATAAAAATAGTGAGCATCTCAGGAAACTGGAAATAAATTCCACCAATTGTATTATTTTGGATTAGACAGGTTAGGGTTTTTTTTTTTTTTTTTAACTCCCTGATATTTAACCTCCTTTTAGTCATGCCCTTTGAACCTTTTTGTAATTTTTAAATTTAAATTTTTTCTTCCCTTTCAACCTTCTGTCATGTCCTTTGATTTTCTTAACTTTTAAAATCTCTTCATCTTCTTTTCCTTCCTTTAAATCTTCTGCTATGAAGGAGTTTAAACTTTTAAAAGGTAACTTACTTGGATAACACAACCAAAACATTGCATTTGGTTTGGTTTATCCCCGAGAGGAATTTGTTTTTGTCTGCATTATCAATACCTCTTGAGTTAGTCATTCAGTTGCCAGTGGCAACTGTCCAAGTTTTAATTGGGGTTTTATTGATTATTAATAGATGAAGAATGACATTGCTGATAATGACATGAAACAAGATTTAAACTCATAGTTACTGAGATGAGATAAACTACAGGATTTATGCAATTGTACATTTAAAAAGAGGAATGGGAAAAAGATGAAAACCAAACCTCCACGCCGTTTGTGCTTAGGGAGATGAGCAGATACTGGAAAACGTCCTCCTTGGTGTGTTGAAGCCTACGGACCATGGTCCCATTTTGTGAAGTAAGTGAAACCCTGGCTGTCCTCTCCATGGGTCTGAAGGCATTGTAGGTCTCCAGAGCGTGCTGTGAAGAGGCCATCAGGGTGGTGACCTGCTGCTGGCCCTTGATGGAACCTCCCTCCTTGCCCACTTGCTGGGGGCAGAGGGAACGGGTTGGGAGAGTGGCATTACCCTGGAGGCCCTGCTTAGCATCTACTGTGGTCTCAAGATTTAGATCTTGAGTTCTTTTAAGCCTACTGAAATTTGACCTGCAAATCACAAGCATGGCAAACCTAGACTTGGTCACTTGCTGCAAGGGATGTGCATAAACATGTGGAACCCTAGTAGAGCACCAGAAGAGGACATACAAGTATACATGCTCAGATTTGTTAGTAAACACTAAGAAATCAGATAGCTTCTTTAAGAAATTCTAGTTGTTAGTATTCTTAAAACCAGCATCCAGGGGCTAGGAATTGTCTACATATTAGTTTCCTTTGTATGACAAGATACTGTTGCTATATTGCCAGAAATGTGACTCCACTGTTCTATCCATACTGTGTAAACAGACTGCCCTTGCTGTTGCTGAGTGAATAGAAGTTGCTAGGGTGGCTGGATGATGCTTTGTTCTGCTATGCCATTTACAGCCGTGCTTTAGTACATCCCACAATGGTTCAACATGACCTGCATTTGACCCGTGGTCAGCATTTCCTCAATGAACCCTTGTGACTCTGTGATATTTGTCTTTCCCTCATTGATTTGTGTTTGCACTACCAGTAGTACTTATGAGGCTTAGGCCAACTGTTGGGGACACTGACACTCAAGTAGCTTCATGGTTCTAAAAGCCAGTCTTTTCTTTGGTGGAATTTACTGAGTCAAAGCTGTTATTTTTTGGCAGAGTCTCACTATGTAGCCGAGGTGGACCTCAAACTCATGATTGCCCTGCTTCAGCCCCTAGAGTGCTGGGATTACAAGGGTGCACCACCACTAAGTAAAATGTTTTTATTTTACCGCATTTGATATCTTAAGTTTGGGACAAACAGTGAAACCTACCATGAACGAGGTGCTATTAAAGTTGCTGGACATTTTCCTTCTCTCAGTAACTGTATTTCAGTGAAGTAAAAACCTTGAAATATATCCTATGGCTGATATGTGATGACCTAGCTAGTACCCGGAAAAGAAAACTGGGTGAGGGTGGCATCCATAAAGAAAGCAACAGGAGGTAAAGGCCATCCTCCAGGAGGGGAAAGGATTGCATGGCACCCCACAGTACCAGGCACAAAGGCTGCTTGCTCTTGAGTCAGAGGTGCACCCACTACACCTCACAGTGCACTGCAGAGCATTTCCACCCGCAACGTGGGAAACGGGAGACGGCTGCTGATGACTTATCTCCCAAGGATTCCTGGGGGATCCTTTGGGACCTCAGAAAAAGGACTTGGGTAAGGCTTCAAATGTCAGAATTCAGTTTTGGGGACTGTAACCCTATGCTGGTGTGGACTACAAAAATACCATCCACAGTAATTGTCATGACATGCGTTAGTGGGAAAAAATCCTAAGAATAATGAAGGTTCATTCTCACCAGTGTTGCATCTTTAGGCTCATTGTTACATCTCACCCTGACTACATTTGGCCAGAGCATACTTTGACACTTAAGATTTTCTTGGGTGTCCGGAGTTTCAAGATTTAGAATGTTGCTATGCTCCATTTTCTCTGGGAAGCCACGCCAGATGACATTCTATTTATAGCTTTTGATGCTTTCCTTTCCCTATGGCCTTGTTAATGGTCCTTCCATTGTAGTGTGCATCAAAATCACCTGGAGGGCTTCTTACAACACAGACCACTGACCCAGCCTAGAATCAGATTCAGTAGGTCTCAGCAGGGGTGCAATGAATTTGCTTTTATATCAAGTTTCCATGTTACTGTGATGTTGCTGGTCCAGGGATGACATTTTGAGAATCACTGATCTTGGAGAGAAAGGGAGAAAAAAAGATAGCATGGCAATCTGGTACACTGTGCTGCTTGCAAGTCCTGAAATCACAAGAGATTCCCTGAGCTCACATTTTCCTCCCCATCACATCCACTGGTCTGCTCTTCGATTATTCTAGAAAGGGGCTCTGTTCCCTGTAAAACATATCTAAATAGATTTTTAAGCCTCTTCTTCACAGGCTATACATTTTTTCTTTTTCTAGGGAGGTGCTCTACTGCTTAAGCCTCATCTCCAGCATTTTTGCTTGTTATTTTTCAAATAGGATCTCACATTTTTGCCTGGCGTGGCCTGAACAGTGATCCTATTGACCTCCCCTGCATCGCTGGGTAACAGGCATGTGTTCATCACTCCCAGCTTATTGGTTGAGATGGAGATCTTGCTAACTTTTTGCCTGGCCTTCATCTCCTGAGAAGTTGGGACATCTCCTGAGAAGTTGCGATTATAGGCATGAGCCACCATGCCCACCCCTACAGACTCTAATGAGAACTTGAAAAATTTTCTGTGAACATGACCACTTAAAGCCATGAGCTATCTGTTTATACTTTTGCTGACAACATGGATGTTCTGAAACAGAGCTTTTGCTGTATCACCTCTATTTTTTTTCTATCTTTAATGGACCACTTCAAAAGTAAATTACCCAACAGTCTTCTGGTGTTGACAAGATTAAAACAGGATCAAACTAATTTCACATATAATCTTGTAAAATCATATACTTATTCAGTGTATAATCAAAATAATCATTCACCCTGAAAACTAGGCCCAAAAAGTGAATGAATTTGGGAAATGTAGGTCTCCAAGAAATGTGCAGCAATCTAAATGAGCAATGAAAGGATGCAAGAGGCTGACCATGATTCTATTGTCTTCAACACCTTTAAAGTCTCAATACTCTGTTGGCTGTACCTTGTTCCCAGTCAGCCTGGAGGGTGAAGGGCTACTGAGCATTTACACTAGGACAATTTGCATTAGGAAACTGGTAAAAAAAAAAAAAATTCCTTCAATGGCTAGTATGGCTTATTTCAATTAAATCCTTAATATGCTTCATCTTTTTGTTTTTCCTAGAAGTGGAATAAAATAATTGAAATTAATTAAAATCTCAAGTCAATCAAAGTTCTGGTATAGTTGTACAGAAGACAGGAAATGGAAGGTAACTCACCGAGGGGAAAAATGCTGCTGACATGTTAACTGTAGCACAATTCAAGTTTATTCCATTTGTTCTTGCAACACAAAACTTAAACACAGTATTATTTAGCATTCGGATGTACATGAACTAGGATACTTATGAGAAACCCAATTATGTCAAAAGTATGACATTGTGGAAAAATGAACTCAAATATATCAAAATGCACAAAGCTCTAGTCTTCCTCCATGACTGCTTAGAAAGATGATTGTTTTGCCATTTACAAAATAGAATCAGGACAATTTAAATTTTTAAAATTTTGCATGCAAAACACAGCAATTACTTATTTATGTAGGAGGGCACTCTTACCAGCTTCTTCTGTACACAATTGAGTATACAATATTGCATGGAAGAAAACAGCAGCTTAGTTGAAGTTAAAAAAAAAATGAAATAGGTACATGTAAATTCAAAATCTATTATTTGGGAGAAAGAAATCAATGAATATAGGGCCTATTTGCTTGTGACTTCCACACACTGCACTTACCTCCTACTTTTCTGTGCCTGGCTGGGTCTAGATAGGTGAGCTGTGCACAGCAGAACTACGTGGGATATTTAGGTGCTTTGAGAACTCTAAGCCTACAGATTCCAGTCTGAAGCTGCAGGGGGAATGTGTTAGTACTACAGTAAACAGGCAAACCACCTGTTTTACTTGATACACTGCATACGAAATGACTGATTTAATACAAGACTACAGAACATGCAAATTTTTTTGAGATGTTAAATAGTACTTCAGTGGAGAACAAAACTTAGCCTTTTGCTAATGCATGTAAGTACCAAAAAGCAGACATAATTTTAGCTTCCTTTACTAAAATATGAACATTAAGTGTTATGATCTTCTCTGCCAAGTGGTTCAGAAATACATTATAAATAATCTAGTTAGAAAAAAAATGTAAACCATCTTGGTCAGTCTCTTCTATTCTATGCTTACATGTTGTTTTCTCAAGCAATTGCTTCATACTTATGGGGTTTACAAAATGGCCAAGAAAGAAGAGGGAAGGCGAAGTAGCCTCTACTGCATTACAAGGAACATCAAGATAAACTATATTGAAGAATCACATGGTTTTGGTGCCATAATGACTGTAGAAAGCAGACCAGTTTAGGAATGATAGGAAAATGCACTCTCTGCAATAGCCAACTACAACGAACGCTTTGAAAGTAAAGGTGAAGACTGTGTAAAGGGTAAAACTCAAGCCTTTTAAATAGCATTATGCCAAGAGGTGAAAACAAAGGTATCAAAATACCCTGGTGCACTATGTTGATAGTTATAGACTGACAGAGTGCCCTCACTTTCCAATCAGGATGTTCAACTTAATAGACTGCATTAAGACAGCAGAATTAGCCAAATACAGCTACGTATTTAAACCGTTTTGTGATTGTTTTCTTGAACACAGGGAGATTACAGGGTTAGGCTAGTTGAAAGCAAAAATGCCACAGAATAAAAAAAGAAGTCATGGGGATACACACACACACACACGTGCACCCACTCACTCATGCATGCCAACCAACTAATCAGCAACTGACCAATAAAATTTATTATTAGCCAGGCTGACTATTCCTGACAATAGTTTAACCCTGCTGTAGAATGCTACATTGCCTTAAAAAAATCATTAGTTCTTTATTACCCACAATCTGAATATAAGTCCCTAACCCACCCACCCCCCTTTAAAAATTTGAGGTACATTCAAATATTGCATGATTTGGCTAAGGAAAAATCCTAATATTTTTAGTAAGCTTATATGGATGGCAAGTCAAAGAAATCATAATATTTTAAATGCAAAATACCAAATTTAAGATTACATGTTTCAATTAATTTTACTGTTCATGAAATAAACATTTTTAAATGTGTCTAAGTTTTCTGCAGGTCATAAGAACACCATTTTAGGGCACTGTAATTCTAAGAACACAGAATGTATTTTGAACTGTCACTCTTTATGCAATACATGATTGACAAAAGAAACAAAAATGTTAGGCAGGTGGGTTGGCATGTGTTCA
The DNA here is from genome assembly GCF_047511655.1 of Castor canadensis. Lineage (NCBI taxonomy): Eukaryota > Metazoa > Chordata > Mammalia > Rodentia > Castoridae > Castor > Castor canadensis. Next base: position 19,025,722 of record NC_133387.1, on the reverse strand, counting down.
GGAGAAACTTATCAACAATTCGGGGAAATGATACCAAGCATACTTTTGAAAGGATGGGATTAAATTTGTCCAAATAGTAAATCCAGTGATAGCTTTGGTGCACTAAGTAATCAGATCTAAGATGGGTAAGAGAGATCATTCCAACGAATGTTTCTGACTCTTCAAACATAACTGAGGTCAAGTCACTCAAATAGCAAATGAAAAAAATCCAGAGGTACCAAGACAACTATTCTCTCTTCATATGATACTAACATACTTATGGCTATGATTTTATTTTTAGACAAGGAGTTGTTTTGTTTTCTTGAAGTGCTGGGGATTGAACCCAGGGTTGTGTATGCTAGGCAAAGTGATCTACCACTGAACTACATCCCCAGAGCCTGATTCTATTTTTAAGTCTCCTTTTACTACCAGCAGGAGTTTAAAAGTGTTTCAATGTTACATAAATGTCTGAATCTAGAGAAGAAAAATACATACTGGAATGATTCTTCCTTTAGACTTCTAAAATTTAAGATTTTATAAATAAAACTAGTCAGTTTTATCTAGAGACATGAAATACATGTGAAAGGGGAGAGAAAATCCAAAGTTCAGTCTCCAGCAAATTAGGAGTGTGCCCCTCCTCACCTTAACTGAACTTTCATGTAAAGCTCAGAGTCACTGAGGAAAGATTTGGTCACCAACCACAGGCAGCGCTCTTAACTAGCCAGGAACCCCCAGGAGAGTGCAATCTTAAGGCAGAAGGCTGTAGCTAATTGCTGATCTCAGCACCCTAAGTTTACATCACAGCAGCCACTACTGTTCACAGCTAGGGCTACCAAATAGGTAGAGTTGGCCTTTGTATAATCAGACCTTTGACACAATCTAATTAGCGTGGGAGCTGAAAAGGTCCAAATGATCCCGCTACATTGTGTCTTTGCTCTCCCTTGGGTATAAGCTGTGCATTTTATTAGAAATGGAAAAGAGGCTGGCTTGATCAGGAATCCTAGTAAAAGCCTGACCACATGTTTTTTTCCCCTCCTCCAAAACAAGGTTTGTTTCTGGTAGTCTGATTTGTTATGAATTTCTCTCTCCCCTCACCCCTCTTAAAGTATTGAGCTGAAGAAGCTGGCAGATAGAGAGTGACAGACAGACAGGCAGCAGTGTGAGGCCACAGGAGAGTCATTCTTCCCAAGTTATCAGTCCATCCATCCATCACTGGAGAAGAGCTTTGATTGCCTGGTTGTCAGTGGCTTCAAGGGCGGTCAGTCCATCTGGACCTTTCACAGACTTATCAGCACCCTGGAAAAGAGGAAAGGGCTTCATTAAGATCCCAAGAGGGAGAAGAGATAATCAGGGTGGATTATATGGCATAGGCTAATGTTTACACTGAGAATTAAAAATGCCCCTACCAAAGTTGTAGATAACATTGTAAAAATGCCATCTTACTTTTTAGATACTAGAAATTTTAAGCTACAAATACAACTTAACATTATCATAGGTAATGACTGACTTTTTGGTATATACCCAATTAACTAACATATAAAAAATAATATCCCTGCATGTAGCATATAACAGGAGAGACAAGCAAATTACTTTTGCTAAAGAAAGTACTTGTGACAAAATTATTTTTTCTTTGGAACATTTTCTGCAGAGTGCTTAAGTACTATATACATTAAGAACTGCTCATTTTACTTACAAACTTAGCAGCAAATGACTGCTCTGAGAGCTTACCTGGAGTACTCTCCTGGAATCTTGTATCTGCAGCATGGTGTTTTAATTTTGAAACAGTACCTCTGTGTCTCTATATTGTCTTACTGGTCTGCCCTTTCTAGAATGAAAGCTCCACAGGAGCAGGAATCTTATCCTCATTATTCACCACCTAGAAAAGTGCCTGGTGCATGGCAGATAGTTGAATTTGCTCCCAAACCAGGTTTGAACATTTATCTCCCAGAAACAATGATACTACTCAACATGTAAGTTCTCTTTGCAAGTCCCAGCAGCAACCAGTATTTATTCACACACAGCCTCAGTGTTCTGCTCTGCTCCATTTGCCAAATCTCACTCAGTTCCCGTAGACTCATTTGCATTATTCTGTTTTTCAGATATCATGCTTTTGCCTGGGCTGGCCTCAGACATCAATCCTCGTATTTCTGCTTCAGAAGTAGTCGGGACTATGTGTACCACCATGCCTGGTCCCTAGCTTGTTTTTGAGATAGGGTTTCACTAACTTTTTGCCTGGGCTGGCCTTGAACCATAATCCTACCTTTACCTCCTGAGAAGCTGGGAGTACAGGCATGTGTCACCACACCTGGCCCATCAAAAAATCCTTTTATACTTGCTGGAGTCAATTCATGCTATTTTTCAACCAAACATTCAGAGAGGTAGGGTGGCTCTGCCCTATAAAGTCATTCAAGGATCTAGGTTCCTTCTATTTTGAAGTGCTCCCATTAGTACTTCTGTATCCCTATGCTTGTGGAGGCCAGCTTACCTCTATATCTGCTTCTAGCTTGCTAAATGGAGGGTGGTGAGGAGGGGTTCCACATCATTTGGCATCCTACTTTAGGTAATGATTTGGAAGTGGCATGTATCCTTTGTGCATGTCCCTTTAGGCCAAACTTAAGGCACAAAGCCACACTTATTGCAAGGGAAACTGAGATACAAGGACTAGCTAGGTTGCCATTGTGTGCAACTAAAACCTGAGATTCTTCTGAAAAGAAGAGGAAAAAAATAGACACAGCAGACAATTCTCAAACTGACCTATATAATTCTGAAAATACTTTGGAATAAGTTATTAATGCCCTCCAAATGCAACTGCATTAATGACATCTGAGCAGTGATGACAGTCTTACTTCTAACTATTACAGCCCTCATACTCATGGCATGATCTCCATATTCTACTATCTGTCTCCCCTGCCTCTCCTTTTGTTCTTCGAAGTTCTAGTCTTTGGAACTCTTCAATGACTTGCTCAAGGTGCTTTTCATTAGTCATCTCAGTTATGTTCAACCTTTATCCCCAACCTGAACATCTATGATGAACTTAAAAAAAAGCACATACATATATATTACATACATATGCAGGCTTTGAGATTTATCTATTTTAGGTCCCACAAACACCTCAAGTTCAACAACTCCTAAAATGAATCCGTATTTTTCCCCTACAAACTTGTTCCTTTTTCAGTATTCCCTGCTGTAGCCCAAACACTACCATCTTCCAGGAAATGTGGAGACACTGCAGTTCTTGCTAACTTGCCGCATAAACAGTCACTAAGTCTTTAGACTGTAGTACATTACACATCTGTCCCTGCTTCTCCATTGCTATCATTATTTCTTACTTCAGGATCTTCATGTAAACATTCTGATGCAACAGTTTACTATCTGCTTTTATTTCTTACACCATGCAGTTCAGACTGCACACATCTGTTTGGGTGATCTTTCTGAAATGAAAGGCTGGCCATACCACTCACCTTTCTGAAAGCCTTCAAGAACATCCTTACAAATGAGAATAAAGACAATATCAACAATAAAAAAGCATAATCTGCTCACTACCTACCTCTCTAGTGACATGTCTTGCTAAATCCTTTCTATCCTACATTGTAGGTTCTGATAAATCTTCTGTACCTTACTGTATCTTGGTCTCTCATTCCTGAGACTTTCTCATTGTTGCTTCTGCTTGGAATGGTACCCTAATTCCTTTTCAACTATTAAGACACTCAGCAAGCTTCCCAGCTCAAGTGTCAATTGGTTTATGAATATACATTTGTGTTACCTGGAGTTGTTAGTGATACTCTTATTTACAACACACTATACCCAACTCCCTGATCACATCTGACATCTTCATTCATGTCCCTACTGTATTACATATAATTCCTGCCCCAGCAATCACAATGCTCCAATGCACCTGCTGTTTTACACATTTGTCTTCTTTTACTACACTAAATGTATTGATGGCAGGAACCAAGCTTATTAGCTTTTGCATTCCCAAGGCCTTGCAAAGGGCCAAAACAGTTAATAAATAGATGTTTATTAAACTAATTGATAACATAGGGGCTAAACATACATAAGGGACTTGATAAAAACTGAAGACAAAATACGATAAGTAAATCAATAAAGCATTTTCTGTGAATAGCTGCTTGCTAGAACACTAAATGAAATATTTACTTATTTTCAGGAAATTTCAACATTAACAACCCTCCAGTTCTTATATCTTATTAGATCAAGATTAAGTTCATCTGTCTACATTTAGAGCACGATTCCGGTGATAAAATTTTTTTAAGGAGGAAAAGTTATTGTGGCCAAGTTAACATGGCACAAGCAGACAGCCTGTTTTCATTCCAGGGAGTAAAATTTTAAGCGACTATGAGTGATTTAATGATCTGCAAGTCATTGTTTTATATAATCAAGTATTATTTGACGGTATGTGGCAGCTTTTCCTGTTTGACCACTGATCAGACTGATGTGGACACATGTAGCTCGGCACAATGGCCAGAGCAACTCCTTTATCCCTGCTTTCTTCTACTACAGAGGCTGAAAAGAAATGGAATTCCTAGATTCCCTTAAGGCCAGCAGTGGCCACCTGTCACAATTTCAGCCTCTCCTGTGGCGGGCTTTCCTTTTCCAATAAAGTCCTAGGAGGAGAAAGTCTTTAGCTCCTTCCCAAACCCAGAAACAACACCTGAAAGCTCAGTTGTCATCTTGAAGCCATAGGCACCCCAGAGCTGGATAGGGAAACAGATAGTGAGAGAACAGTGATATACACAGTGGAGCCAGTGGCTCAGCCTTACACTGCATACCTTCAAACATCTTGTTAAGAGCCACTTTCTTGGAGCTCAGAGTGGAGCTCCACTTCTCTTATAGCACTTAATGAAATCTAATTATCTGTCAATAGACTTGTCTTCCCAAACTTAGGCTGAGCTCCATGAGAGCAGGGTTCTTTTTTCTTGTTAAATTCACTTCTGTAAACTTTAATTCCTAGGATAATGCCTGTATTCAGTAATATTCAACAAATATTTAAGTGAAAAAAAATTTACATCTGGGTCGCAGTGTAAATACATACTTAGTAACATAAACCTTACCCATAGTGTATCCAAATTAAAAAATACCTCTTATACCATCCTAAGTATATACCAACACTTATTACTGTATTAGAAAGAATACTTACATGTATTTTAGAACGATTTTGAGAAACTATGCTGGGTTAATAAAGAACTCCATTATTTCATGGTTTGGGGCATCTGTTTACAATTCCACGGTACTATGATAGAATGTTCAGAATCTGAGAACTTTTAACTGATTGAAAATATGCTTAAATATTACCATTGCCAAAGAACTGAGAGATGCAAGATCATGTTTGGAGACAGCTAAAAATAGTTTTGTATTTAGTGACATTAAAAAACTATTCAAATACCTACAATTGTAAGTTGTATAAGCTTAGTTGCTGGTATAGGATTTTAAAGCATATTTAATTTACATATTATTAAAAGACAGTTTCTGGATACCCCATATCATCTAATATAATTCAAAACAGAGTGACTGCTATGTCTCTTACATTTTTGTAGCAGTTCTGAGTTTTTAATGTAATACTACAGATACATAATCTGATTTTCTTCTTATAGCAGTCTTTTGAGGTAGGTATTGTTAATGCTATTTTATAGATTGAGGTTCTTAGATTAGGACATGAAGAAACTTGCTCAAGGTCAGTCAGCAAATTTTAAGAAGTCTCTGACTCTAAATTCTGTGTTCTATTTATAACTGAAAATTACCTCTGATCTCGGTCTCAAAAACATTAGGATGGAGCCTAAATTTTACAATTTATTACCTTTAGATATCTGCAACACATTTGTGCCTCTTATAGGAAATGCAGAACTTTGTAAGATGGCATACACATGATATATCATCTTATCTGCTGAGCACTTTGAAGGTGGAGAATATTTTCAAAGACATTCAACTCACAAGTTGATTCAACAAATATTTACTGAGCTTCTAGATGCAGTTTTGCTAAATAAAATTTTACTGGATTACAGCCAGGCCCACTCACTTACATGTAGTTTATGGCTGGTTTTGTGCTACAGTGGCAGAAATGAGTAGTTGCGACAGAGACCGTATGGCACAAAAAATGTGACCGTTCTGGGGCACTGAGGAGAAACAAGATTACTCATGTTCTATGATGCAGCCGGGACACAGGAAAGGACACACATGCAAATGTATCTGTGTGAGAAGTGTTCTAACATTACTTTCTTTGACACTCAGAGTAATCCAAAAGCATGAACACTATTAATCCCACTGGGCTCAGATGTCAGTGCTTTATTGGCTATCAGTTACAGAACCAGGCCTTAAATCTATGTTTTCTAACCTCATGGTCCAGACCCTCCATCTCCTCTATTCTGCCTCTCTAACAACACGCTCCCTATGCAGTAGGGAATCATACATTAACTACAGCACTGGCTGATAGCTTCACCTCATGGGCTAAGTGTTGTTGTCTCACCTGTTTTTTTTTTTTTCTTTTTTTTTTTAAATTCAGGTACTTCAAAAGTTTTCCAAGAAGTCATTCTAACATTTGCGTAACAAAAACTAACAATCAAAACCCATGTGTATGTGAGCAATGAGACACATTTTACATTTCATTTTATTTCTTACTTGGGCACAGTGACTATAGTTCATTTTCAGTTGCAGATATAAAGGTTGTGGATTTGTTCTTATGTTACTCTTTATGAAAATACAATGTTACATCTTTACTGCAATCATTTTTTTCTTAACCAAAAATAGGAAGAACATTGAAGGTTTCAGAGAAGAATTCATCATGGAAATCTGAGGATGGAGAAAAGTATAAATGAGTCTTTAAATTACTCCTCTCCAAGGACACTGAGCTATTGAGCTGTTATAGTATTTATGAAATAGAACATCCTAAGAGTTAGATAAAAGTCCGTCCATAGTTGAAACATTATTTTCAAAAGCTCTGTTTTCAGGGAACCCTCATTCCTACTGCAAGAATCCCCTTTTCTGAGAAGTACATCAATCCTGATTGGTCTTGTATTTACTGAGAATTCATCATGTGCTGGGCATTTCAGCAAGTCACTTATATATACACTATCTAATTTACCTACTTGGCTGTAATGTAGTGGTTACAGGCATGGGCTCTAGAGCCAGACTCATGGGATCTGAATGCCAACATCTTTTCTGCTGCAGTTTGAATGTGTTAAAAACTTAACTCCCAAAGCAAAAGTGTTGGGAGGTAAGGCCTAACAAGATGTTACTAAATCATAAGGACTCAGCCCTCATGAATGGATAAATGTTGCTAATCAGGAGTGAGTTATTATAAAAAGTGGATTTGTTAGCAAAGCAAGTTCAAACCTCTCTTACTCTTTCTCACCCTCCCTTGTTCTTCCACATTCTGCCATAGGATGATGTAGCACAAAGGTCCTTGACAGATATTGGTGCCCATGCTCTTGGACTTCTAAGGCTCCAAAATTCTGAGCCAAATAAATCCTGTTCATTGAAAATTACTTAGTCTATGGCATTTTGTAAAAGCAACAGAAAATGAACTAAGACACCTTAGCTGTGTCTTAGTTCATTTTCCAGCTGTGTGATACTGGGCAAATTTCCTAACTTCTCTGTGCCTCAGTTTCCCCAGTGACAAAATGGGGCATAAAATCTTTCATAGTATTACTATGATGATTAGGTGAGTTAATGAATGTAAAGCACTTAAAACAGTACTTGTACAATGGGCATGCCATTTAACTGTGGGCTATTTTATCAACTCTCTGTGATAAGTTCTAGCCCCATGTTACAGAAGAGAAAGCTTACAGAGATAATGAGGAAATTGCTCAAAGCCACAGAGGTATTAAGAAGTAGAACTGAGAACTAAACTTGGGGATGTGTGGTGTCACAATACACAGTACATGCCACTAACAGAAAATAATGGCACACTCTGGTCTAAATGGGTAGAAACAATGGTTATACTTTGTGAGAGTCTGCAAACCTATCAAAATAGTATAACAATTGGTTCTTTATCATTAAATTTTATAGCTGTATCATTCTAGTAGGCTCTTTGTGATATAGTCTCTTCTTAAAATAAGGCAATTCACAAAGGCATTGCTGAGCTAACTCTTCAAAAATTATTTGAAACCAAACATATCCATTTATATGGAATGGAACATTGCAGATTCCAAATAATCATAAAATGTGTGTGTGAGAATATGTGAAGCTATTCAGATTTTTTCAGAGATAGAATACTGAGTAAAACACACCTGTTTGCTTATGCTGAAAGGACTGCTTTCCAGCTCTTCCTCATGTTTTATACATCAGATTCTCAGTTCAAGTCACAAAATATGTATCACAGACACTTCCCCTGGGGGCTCAACAGGGCTCGGACTTGAGAGGAACATTAAGGTTTCACAACTGAATGGCTGCTCAATCAAAAAAAAAAAAAAAACCAACAACAACAAAAAACCAACAAAAAGCACAGAAAATACATTTATTTAAAAATCAACAGATAAGTCAGTTTTCTGTATTTTCTCAGCAGATTGACTTTTTTGTATCTCAACAAATGAGGAACAGTTAACTTAGAGTGATCTGAAATAGCTGTGAGTGACTAAAATTAGAGTTGCATAATAATCAGTGGTTATACATTTTTTTTCTTGCTGTAAGGCTTACGAAGATAAATGCTTGACAGTGTGAAGGAGACAAAGAGAAATAGAAGTTTATCTTGGACTTTCTCTCAGAGATAGCTTAGTATGCCAAAAATCACTAATAACAGAGTGATGGTTTACAACAAAATGAAGTATGCTGTCGGTTTATTTTTGTAATCTAGGAATAAAACAGTAATTATAATGTTCTAAAACTTTAAAATTGCAATTCATGGTATTTTAATTCTCTCATGCTGGGATATAACAACTTTCCTATTATAAAAGAATTCCTATTTCTATGAAATTTTTTTTTTTGGTGGTACTGGGGTTTGATCCTAGGGTTTCATGCTTGCTAGGCAGGCTCTCTGCCACTTCAGCCATACCTCCTGCCCTTTTGCTCTGGTTATTTTTGAGACAGGTCTTGCTTTTTGTTTGGGCTGGCCTGGAACCCAATCCTATTTATGCTTCTTGCAGTGGACTGGATGGACAGGTGTGTGTCATCACACCCAGCTTTTTCTGTTGAGACAGGGTCTCATGAACTTTTTGCTGGGGCTGGTCTGGAATTGCAATCCTCCCAATCTCAGTTTCCTGCATAGCTAGAATGACTGGCATGAGCCATTGAGATGGATCTTGCAAACTTTTTGCCTGTGTTGGCCTCCAACTGTGAAGTACTGCCTCCCAAGTAGCTAGGATTACAGGTATGAGACACCAGCACCCAGAATTCCTGCCAGTTTTAGTAACAGTATATACCACATAAAGGATAGAGCCTGAGTACATACTAGGGTAAATGGCTGAAAAGTTATCTGCCTAAATTCTAGGTGACAGCAATAGAAACAGAAGTAAATATTTAAAGTATTTCCACAAAATACCTATGTGGATTATTTAGAAATGGTTTTCCTTAGGATTAGGGAGCAAGTATACTAGACTTTCAAAAATCCTTTACTATCCAATACATCAAAGATAAGCAAGTGCATAAATTATAAGAGATTTAAACTATTATTAATATATTATTAAAATATAATATATGGTAAATATTACATGTATTATTAATATTTTAAAAAATATCCAACATGTATTGGATGCTACAGGCAAACTAATATTATTTCTCTTGGGGAATTTTTTTAAACCACAGAAGCAGACCAAAATGTTGAATTATATGTAACTGCAAAATAAATGAATTTTGGGCTCATAAAAGCTCATCAGCTAAAATACTATAGTTTAAAACTACCATTTCACTATTAACTGTCTTCTAAATAATGAGTTCAAGCAAAATTGCTGTTATTTAGGTATTTGAGCTTTGAATCAGAAAGAACAGATTGGGAATGAACAATGAAAATCCCAGATCACTGTCCTATGTGCTCTTGTTTGGTGACTTTAATAAAACTTCCCAACAAATAAATGCTAAATATCCAGAATGATGAACACTCAACTTGATTATCACTCAGGAATGATCATCTTGCCACTGAGAGCTACAGTTTTAAAATGGTGTACACCTTCAATTCCTATTTATGAGCTACAGCAGAGGTTGGTTGGCAAACTAAGGCCCAGGTACTTGTTTTTGTAAATGATATTTACTGGTATGCAATTCATTCATGCATTGTCTAGAGCAGTTACAGAGCTGCTATGGCAAAGTGACAATAGCAACCCTATGGTCTGCAAAGGCATAACTGATTTTACCCCTTGAGCCATGCATCCAGACCTTTTTGCTTTAGTTTTTTCTCAACTAGGGTCTTACATCTTTTCCCGGGTTAGCCTGGAGTACCTCGGATGACAGCTGTATCATGCCCAAGTTTATTGGTTGAGATGGGATCTTGCTAATTTTATGCCAGAGCTGGCCTTGAACTGCGAGCCCCCCAAACCACTGTGCCCAGCCTTTGCTTATGATTGTTTAGGGCAAAACAGAGAACCTTATTCAATTGAGAATTAGAATTCTAAGTGACATATGATAACACAATATGACTGTTCTTGGATTGGTCAAAATAGGTTGAAGCACACTAGGTTTGGCTTTTACACTAACTGCTGTGTTGTTAGGTGCCATTTCTCTTATCATGGAGCCAGTTTCACATACTTGTGCCATTTCTTCCTTTTCAAACTCCATTCTACAACTGTTAAATTTCCTAGGATGCCTCTTGAGTATGCATTTTTACTTGTTTCACCTGCTTGTCCTTTTCTTCTCATTTTGCTAATGTTTTTCAGGTATTATGGATTTGATGAAAACACCAGGAGCTTTGAGCATCTCCCTTCCATCTTATATCATTACTTACCAATTCTCTGGTTTTAGCTAACACTCACTCTATACTTTAGTATCTGTTTAGATTTATTCACAAATTAATTTCTTGTTTGACTCTTTCAAGCACCTTGCTTATCACTCCATTTGTTGTTCAAGGGTGCTGGGTACTTGGCCTGGAGCAGCCATGTATCAGCTACTACCTTTTGCAAAAATGCTCTCTTTTGCATTTTTGGAAATATTTTCTTTGGCCTTACTCTGTTTGCTTTTTTCAAGGTTTCTTATCTAATGAGCCCTTTCTCGTGGTCCAAAGAAGATACTAATTTACTCATTTTCCAAATATCTTTTCTGTCATTGAGGGCAGAAATGGGGATAATGCATGTGCTCAGACCTCAGTCATGCAATGAAAAGTCTCATCTGTTGATTCCTCCTTTTTTTCTAATATACCAGCTCAACAAAGAAACATTAGGCCAGGTGTCTTTTTACCTGCAGATACCAACAAGTTCCATTTTTTCATAACTGCCCTAATTCTGAAAGGCAATCAATCTCAAGTAGTAGAAAGAAAAGAGACTACTGAATCATATATCTTGAAGCAAGTCTTGATTCCATTATATTCTGTTTGGCCTTCAGAATGTAGTTTTATGGATAAAGTTTCCTTATCCATAAAAATAGACATAATAGTATCTATGTATGTCAATGACTGGAATACAGAGGATTCTACTTTTAATAAAACGAGGAACTAGACTTAAAACAAGTACTAACTGTAGCTTTTAAAATATGTACTACAATAGTCCTGTTTTAGCAATTAAGGATTTCTGAAACACCACAATCGACTTCCAAATAAAATCTGGCTAACAAAACTACAGGGTGTCCTTTAAAGAAGCTCACTCAATAGTAAAATCAAAGTTCTTAATTTTGAGAAAGCAGGACTAAAATTTTTTATGCTGCTTTTAAAAAGGTTAAAATTCATATAAAACCACAGCTCCACATGGGTGCAATTGATCTGCCATCAATAAAGCCTCTCTGAATGTCACATATTTGATTATAAAAATAAGGCTCAGAGGCAAGTAAAAGAATGACCTGAGCACATGTAGAATAAACTAGTTAAAAATTAGAAACTCAATAACTTAGTAACATAGAATGCCTTACAACCACAAGGTCTCAATGAGCTAGAGCATCATGCTTTGAGAATAAAGAATAACAGTAGTTTGGGTCCTCTCTAGTGTAACAATAATGTTTTGCTTTGTTGCTTTGTTTCCTAGGAGGAAAAAGAGAACTATCAGAAAGAAAAATGGCATTGAGCTATAGTTCAAGATATGGCTAAAAGAAATGAGCATGCTTAGGGGGCAGTCTGTTAGTAAATAATCCTAAGCTAAAAGGACCCAACCGAAGTTCTTATTTTCAGAGTGCAAAACTCTTGGTTGAGCAGAAAAAGTCAGGGAAAGAGGAGAAAGAAGAAATCATTATTATTATTATTATTATTTACTGTAAGTTTAGCTAGCAGATAGGCTGAGGCCATGGGAATTTAGTCACTACTGAAGAGCTGAGAGATAGACAAAAAGAAATCATTGTCATGTGGCTTAAGTTCAGGGTCAAACTGTGCCTTAACTGAACACAAGTCAGTAAGACCTCTTGACTGTTTAAATCTGTCTCAGCTGGATTTAGACATCTGCAATACAAAGAATCCTAACTAATACAATACTGAAATTATATAAACCTTTTATGAACCATGAGTCAGTATCTGCAGTCTTTGTCAACAAGTTTTTGATAAAGTAAGTGAGAAATATTTCCCTAGGGATGAAACTGGACAATGAGGTAGTAACTGAAAATTTTTGTGAGCACACCCTATCACAAATGCTGGATCTATTAAAATGGCAGAGAATATTATTTCCATTTTTTTATGTTTTTGAAAAACTGCCTTATTTACAGCAATATGTTTTGTAGTACTTGAAAACTGCTTTTGATATAAACCCAGAAAACACAACTTCTCTACACATATTTAAAGAAATCTAGTAATTGTGTTTAAAGTGAAACTAAAAGAAAACCCTAGTTTTAGAGGACCTGAATTACATGCTTTTACAACCGTATCTTTAAAAAGTTGACAATATGTTAAAAGAGAATGTGCTACTTCTCAGTTCTCTCCTTATTGTGCTGAAGCTCAGCCTCCGAAGTGTGTAAAATCCCCTTTTGTTATAAGAAAAGCTGTTATTTATTGAGTGCTTACTATGTGTTAGCCACTCTGACAAATGTTTTATATACATTTACTCATTTAAAAATTCTATTTCTTCACTGCTTCTTTGAGTAGACCTAATTCTAAGATCCCAAATGAAAATATTATGAATAGCACTGTCTGGTAGTGAAATGCCAAGTCAAGGATCAATATTGGTGTCCTATTTGATAAGGATTTCTTGCACTGCCACATCTAATATAGCTAGTTATTATTGATGAGTTAACTTGTAAGGCTAGGTTCTGAACTCCATCTAAGAGCTTTTAACAGCAAAGACAAAAAATACAGAAAAACTCCCAAATTTAGTACTCTCTCAATACATCAAGAAACCAGATGACTTGGAGAACCCTACAGCAAAATACCTTTACTAATCTTGCTCAGTAAGGATTACAGAAAATGAAGCTTACAAATTTTATACCAGTGTGACTCAAAGTGTGGACTGTCTGTGATAGTCTGCAAACTGTTACTTGCCCATGATGTTATTTTCTACATCACCAAGTATAATGCTTATTTTAGCTAACTTTTTTTTTTTTTTCCATCATAACAACATTTCTGGATGGAGACTAGCCCAAACTCCTTAACAACCAGGAACTGGTAGCAGTTTGTGGAACAGCTATTTTAAGTAACACTGTTCTAGATCTCAGTTTTGGTTACTGCCTCTAGTTTTCTGTCCCTACAGCCATACATCATTTAAATAAACTAACAATCAAATACTTAGCTTAAATAGTTACTTACACAGAGATGTGAAAAAAAAGAACAAAAATGAGTAATTGACCTCACCTTTGACAGAAGCAATTTCACACAGGAAACATGACCCTCATAGACAGCAGACAGAAGAGGGGTAATATGATGTTTATCTGGAGCCTGTGAAATGACAAATACAGAAATAATCTTATTTTACATTTTTTTCTTTCTTCCTATACCTAATTAGTACAGTCTTATGGATACTTGAAAATTAATGAGTATCTGTTTGCCTTTCTATTCAAAAATTATTCTGCAGACATAAGCTTTCTAGTCTTTCTTTAAGAGAGACCCCAACACTTCTCCATAGGAGTCAGCATAGAGGAGAGACAAGGGCTCTGGCCTCAGGTCAAACCTTCTATCTGTCACTTACTATGTGACTAGTTATTTAGTTTCTCTGAGCCTAAATTTCCACTACTGTAGAAATCACAATATGGTCCAGTAAGAGGAGACAGGGGTAGAACATAAGTCAATAAGGAGGCAAAAGGAGGCCAAAACTGGGCCAGGTAACATGAAGTGAAAAATTGATCTCACTTGCTGTCATGGTTACTGAAACAATTTTCCAGAACTCTGAAACACAGAAATAACAAAAGGCTAAGAAGCTAGGAGATAAATGCTCCTGTCTCACCACTTGCTCATCAACTTTTGTTCTGTAATCTAGTTTAGTTGTAGCCTATGACTTCAAAGTCCTATGCATCATTACATAACAGCATTTACTATGATTAGTATGAACTTCCCAAGCTTTAGAACTTGAAAAGCTATAGCCAACGGGAAAACAACAAACCTTCAGTTTATCAGCTTAATAAAGAGAGTTTGTTTGGCTTAGTTTAAAACCCCAACTGTGTATTTCTAAGTTACAGGAAATATGGTATAGTTTCAGACTATATTATTTAAAATAAGTAACCGTTTCACAAATCTATAGAAAACAATTGCCCAAAATATACAACAGCATTTTTCTAGAATGATATATGCATTCATTTACATCTTCTACATACATTAATATCTGCTCCTTTCAGTAACAGAAATTCCAGGATTTCAAGCTGTCCACAATCTGCTGCATAGTGAAGAGGTTTCCTTCCACCTTCTAGTGTCCGGTTGACATCCTCTCCCTTGTAAGAGAAAGCCAAATGAAAACAATGTTTGTATTTATGACAGTCTAAAGAAGGAAATGAGATACCTGATATCTTTTCTTTTTTAAAAACCTAAGAACTTCATGAGGCAATTTTATTTCTTGTAAACTGAAATAAGCAAAAACTTGAGGTGAAATTTTATATAATTAACATACAGTATAATATTAATTTATGACTAGTTAGGCTACAAATTACACAATGCTAAATATTTATAAATTGTATTACTATGTTCCATTATCTTCATGTAATTCAATCAGCACAATTTCAAGTGACCAAAAAGACTGGTAAGTTCAAGTACTGAGATTTTGCAAAGTCCATATGACATGTATTTTAACTCTTCAAAGAAAGTATCACTACTTTGATAGAGGCAGCCACCATTATGAGAAGTATTAGCTAGTAAGGATTCATTTTATTCTTTCAATATTTACTGAAGTCCTACTATACAGCAAGCACTGTACTAGGGGCAGGGAAGATGGTGGTGAGCAAAATCAGATATGGCTTCCAACTGCTTGGAGTTCCTCAAACATCTCATGTGTAAGGAAGACATTAAGTAACCGTATAGTTAAATATATAATTTGAAAAAGGAACTTAGGGTTACACAAATACCAGAAGACCATGATTTGGTGGTAGATGGGAATGCAGCATCAGAGAATGAACTTAAAGCCTCATAAAGTAGTTTTCACTCATTGAGAATTTAGAGATGAACAATAACAACTGCTACTGACTGAACATCTGCTATATACTTAGCACTGTGCTCCATGTAGTATTTCTAATCTTCAAACTACCCTAAAAGGATAAGGACTTAACACATGGAAGTTTGAAGTTGAGATTAATATTTTTAAACATCGCTCAGTTAGTAAGAGAGCAGACATCTAACACCATTTTCTTTTTATACCATGGTACTGCCTTTTACTCAGTATTTGTTCCTTTGTATTTAAGGTTAGTTAAGATTGTACAGTAGCAAAATGCCTGAAAGTTCATTTTTTCAAATACCATGTACCACTTAGCTTACTTTGGTCAGCACACTAAGCCAAACCCTGGATTAAGATGTTGGAACACTATTATTGTAATTTTTTTTCCTGTCGTATGGGGGCTTGAATTGAGGGCTCCACACTTGCATTCCACCACCTGAGCCACGCCCCACAGTCCTTATGCTTTTAGTGTTTTTTTTCAGATAGGATGCCTTGTTTTTTGCCTGGCTACTCTTGAAGCAAGATCCTCCTGGGTGAATTCGATTATGATATACTGTAAGAACTTTTGTAAATGTCACAATATGCCCCAAGTACAACAATAATACGATAATAATATTAAAAAAAAGGATCTAAAAAAATATTGTCTGGTCTCCACCTCACTAGTAGCTGGGATTACAGGAATACCCTACCATGCCTGGCCCAGAGCCCTATTATTTTATAGTTATTAGCAGCTGTTTTTAAAAACTTCTCCTTTTCATTTAGGCCATCTTCCTACCTCCTTCCCTTTAATTTATATACTATAGGTCTTCCAAGTCCAACCAAATTCAAGATTTATCTTGTCTATGAAATCTTCCATGGTTATGGCAAGCTCTCCTTCCCTTAAAATTTACAGTAATCAGCATTTAAATATATGGTACCCCTGAAGCTTTTTAAGTATATACCTTCTTGCTCAATAAAACACAAATTCCTTGAGAATAGAGATTATATATTTCCTTCCTTACATCTTCCCTACAGTATGTTGTATAGGTTAAGATCATAAGCTCCATTACAACTGTGCAAGTCACCTACTCTCTAAGTGCATGTATTTTCATAATTGTAAGATGGAGATGAAAGTACCCAACCTCTCATGGTGTTGCAGGGATTACATCAGATGATCCAAACAAAGCACTTATAACAATGTATTACTGGCCAATTTTAATAGAAATATAATTAGCTCCCTATAAATATTACCCATGTATATAACAGGTACATACACATACTGACTTCTAAGAGTAAGGTAATAATACATATCTACCACAGCAATCAATGGGAACAATGGAACATTAAGTCAGGGAATTGAATTTTACAGTGTTCCCGAGTTCTAGCCCAGATGTTTATTTCAAATATATTGTTCTTTTGGAGGATTGAGAGTCTCATCAGAAATAATGTTCCTCCTCTGATAAAACAACCCATTTCTAAGTTAAGACTACTACAGTAGTTCAAAGCAATAACTTCTGTTTTTTTTTTTTTTTTTTTTTTTTTTTGGCAATACAGGGGTTTAAACTCAGGGCCACTTGAGCTAGACCCCCAGTTTTTTTGGTTTGGTTATTTTTCAGAGAGGGTCTCATGCTTCTGCCTGGGGCTGGCTTTGGATCCTTTTATCTCTGCCTCCCACATAGCTGGGATTACAGCCAAGCATCACTATGTTGGTCCTTCAAAACAGTAACTTCTATAGGCTGCTTCATTCTAGTCAATACAGTCTAGCATGACTTATGATAGGGATACATGCTGAGAAATGCATGGTGAGGTGATTTTGTAGTTGGGTGATTCTGTTGCTCAGCAAGCTTCACAGAATATACTTAAAATATAAAAAACTAAGACAGCTAAGAAGTCAGGCGATGGTACAATCTTACGGGACCACGATTCCATTTGTCATCTGTCTTTGACTGAAACATGGCACATTATGTGGTGTGTGTCACAATAAGGACTCAAACAACATATGGGTAAGAGAACATGGACAATATGCTTAAGGTGTCTAGAGACTTGGGTTAGTGCTCCAACTTTATCACTTACAGACTACGACTAACTGCTTTCTACAACTTAAGCTTCCTTATTTATAAAACAGGAATAAAAATATCTACAACTCACTGAGTTTTAGAGTTTCATTAAATGAGATAACTCATGAGTGTTTAGCATAGTGCCCAGTGCATGGTAAAATGTTTAATAAGTTTAACTATTATTTTTATAGATCACTTATGTTGGTTTTTATTTGAATTAAGATTACTGACAATTGGGTTAAGTCAAGTTTCTGTGTTAATAATTGAAATACAAATGAAGACAGTTAAACATAATACACTTTACATTCAGAAACACATTTAGATAGTAAGGGTGATATGGCAAACCATTTTACCTCCTAGTGTTAATTCATAACTATAGAAATGGGAGGCTTTACAGCAAAGAGACATTGATTACGTGAATCACAGATAAAACTAGTTTTCCTTCCCTTGTTAATATTTCTGTTTTATACTTAGTATTAACTGGACAGGTCTTTACATTAGAGCAAAGCAAATAAACAACCATAGTAAGTAGTCATTTACATGGCTCTGTCAGAAAGGTATTTCCCTGAATCAAAATGTTATACTCTCCCTTGTCCTTCTAGTACAAGAGACATATAAAATAGAGTTGTTCTGAGTTTAAAAACTTTCTACTTTATGCCTTCGAAAACTTCCATTACAATTCTTACAGCATTAAATGTCTATATTAGAAAAAGAAAAGGCTTCAAGTTAGTCATCTTCATACTTTCATCAAGATACATTAGGAAAAAAACCAAATTAAAGTAAGCAGGAAGAATAAAGATCACAGCAGAAATACAAGAAACAGAAAATGATGGGGAGAAATCAAAAGTTGATTCTTCAAGAGGACCAACACAACTGACAAATGTTTAGGAAGAATGAACAGGAAAAGAAAAGTGAGGCACAAAGTGCTATACATTACCTTCCCATAAAGAAGTCTCAGGCTCCCAATGGTTTCACTATTAGATTCTACCAAATAGTCAGGAAAGACATGATACCTATTGTATACACTTCCAGAAAGCAGAAGAGATGAGAAGATGTATCAACACATTGAGAGGTGAGCATTACTCTCATTTTAAAAAAAATGCTACAAGAAAAAAGCCCCTTTGAGAATTATGCCCCCTGAGAAACTAGGAACCCCTCCCTCTGTTATTTAATCTTACCGACTTTTCACTGCCTTCATTGTAGACAAAAGGTTCTACTTTTGTCAAAAACCTCAGTATTAAATCATGAAAGAACACTAAGTAGAAGCCTTACACTCTAGTTACTGCTACTACCCACACAATGGCTACTGTTAAGAAGCCTGGAGGCCCTTAGTTTCCTCATGATAAAAAAAATCAGTGGCTGCACAGATCTCTTTTATAATTTCCTTCTCGTCTTTTTTACTTTTAAGAGTTAAAGGAGGCATTCTGTTATCGTGTCAATCTATAACTTCTACCCCATCCACATCCTACACCAGGAAAATAACTTTTTCTATACTTTTGGCTATGAAAACAAGAGTACTCAAAAGGCTGGGTGCTAAAATTGGTTACTACCTGACACTTAACTTTTCACACATAAGTTCAACCAAGGAAGGCAATATAACATGAACAAAGCAAGGACAACAAAAATATATACATGTATTTCAAAGTAAAAATGTTCTTTTAAATGTGTTGTTTTAGGCACAGATTTAAAAAGATGCTGAACCGTGTTATGAGAAAAAGACAACACTACTTACAATTAGATTTAACCCCAAAAATTATTTGCTGAACTTACTGTAAATTAAGTACAGTTCTATTGCTTGGGATAAACTAGGAAGGCTTTACTGTGACTCAAAAAATTAGCTGCCTTTTGGGGGAGCAAACATGTAAATAATGATTGCCACTTAGATGGTGTTACAAGAACAGAGTAAACTACAGAGGAACCTCAATGAAAGGAATCCTCAGTAACTGACCTCACTGGCAATTTAGCTTTTACTTAACTTTTCTTGCATTTGTATCTTATGTTGTCAGATTTTAAAGGCTTTCTGGGATCAGAGAACACATCTTATACTTCTCATATTTCTACCACAATGACTTATACTGTACTTTTAAATCCCAACCACAGTTTGTTGTGATTACTGGCAGATTATATAACATCCTGAAATGCTAAATAAAGAAAAGCAGTTATTCAATAAGTAATCAATTGATTTGAAGCATGTATATAAACACACACATGTGTAAGAGAATGTAATTGGAGAAATTCATATCACATTATGTTGTTGGAATTTCTATAGGCCAATCAGAAATCCAAAAGGTTCTATTATTGATACTTGGAGATGACCGTATTCAGTAAATAAGAAGGCTATAGATCCTGATCAAAGAGTATGATCTAACTACTTTAAAATTTAGAAAAGTAGGCTTAATCATAAAAAACTTACGGAACATATATAACAAACTTATTAGTAGTCATCTTGAAAACAGAATCATGAGGATATCTTCATTTTCTGAATTTCAATAATTGTACTTAAACATGTAATGAAACATAGATTTTTTGTTTTGAAAAACTAAAGCAAACCAAAGGCCACTTGTCTTTTGATGAATTTAACTTCTAATAAACCTAAAGAAGATTTGCACACATCTCTCAAGACATGAAAGCAAAAAAAGTCAATAAAATAAGTCCCTGCATCTAACAAAAAGAGAAAATGCAGAGAAGTTGAAATAAACTGTCCTTAAAGTCTAAAAAAACAGAGAATTTAGCACGATCAATTATGAAAATAAATGTGAACAGGGTTAACTGTTAAATTTACTCAACCTCAGACTTCATTAAACAAAAAAGTTAACAAATATCCAACTAGAAGCTATTATTGAGATATCTAAAACCAGAATATGAGAAAATATAATATAAAAGGGACAAAAATATATTAAGCATATAAAGTTAAAAACACTAAGAGTAATATTAATACATGACAAAGTAGAATCCAAAGCAAAAAGTAGAGATTCATTTTACACTTTAAAATGCCTAAGCTAGACGTGAATCTTTATATGAAAAAAAACTAAGAAAACTGACAAAAATAGCAATGTAGTGAGAGACTATCAAAAAATCTCAGTCTTTGACAGGTGAAGACTACTGCAGGCTTGATTAATAATTAATGAGATTTAATACACATCAAACTTTGTACTCTATGGAATCTACACCTTCTACTCCCATTGAATCTTAAACGTGATCATAACAGACCAAAGAAAATCTCATTACATTCCAAAGTTTAAAACCTTACAAATTTGTCTACTCTCAATGCAATAAAACAAAATATCAAAAACTTTAGCACAAGTATACAACAGAAGGAAAAAACCATGAGTGAACAACAAAAATAACATACACTACACATACAAACAAACCATTAGTAAATGTTCTAAATTTCTGATGGAACTAAGAGGAATTCAGTATTAGATTCTAGGCTATTTTGAAAATAAAGGTTAAAAGATTAAATTACTATGTTAAAGGGAAGAATATTACTTAGATAGAATCAAAACTAGCTGTAAAAAAATCCAACAAAGTTTTGTGATGGTTAATTAACTTAATATAAATTAAATGTTTTTAAAGACTCCACAGGTAACTAGATTTTCCCCACCTTTTTCAGTAGTTTCCATACTTTCCTAACTAGCTTTAATGTGGAATATAAACATATTTACAAATAGGAAGCATATCTAGAATAGCTGCAGATTTCCTCTTTAACTCCAAAGTTTTTTATATACATCTCAAGGTGTGGTTGAGAGGATTATTTACCAGATTCAATACTTTCTACAAGCTTCCACTAAACTCAAGTTCATGTGAATAACAAACATTCAGATGGAAAAGCATTGTTTATAATAGCACTATTTCTGAATGAAAAAGGCCATCTGGTTCCCGCTGAAAATTTTCCTAGGACTTTCTTCAAGCAAAAAGAAACAATTCTCTTCCTTTGATCTCCAAGATGTGTACAAATAGATGCAACTGAGTTCTAAGGTGTAAGTACATATTGTACTGTCACTAGAGACCAATGTCCCCAAAAGCTACTAACAAACAGTAGACTAAATTAGCATATGTGTGACAGTTTTGTAGTACAGCATGTAAATTAATACTGGACACCTGATAGTGGAAAGCAGCAAATGTATTAAGTTTACTAAATTCTCTATAATTGGGTCAGACACAGGTAAATAAGACTGCAGTGTTTAAATATTTTTTAGATGACAAGTCCTTTTGAAAAGAATTATGGTCCCTTCTTTCCTACCTTTTTTCTCCTGTGTTTCATCCCCATAGTCCCTTCAGTAACTAAGAGCCCTTACCTAAGAAAGTAACTTTGCAAACAAACTTGTGTTATTGTACTGGTGACATCAATCAACATATAAAACAGTGTGAGAATTTTAAGTTACAACACAGCAATAGGTTCAAATGTAAATTCTGCCACTGATGGACAAAGCAAACAAACAAAGTGATAATATTTTGACCTTTATCTGGAACTTCACAATCCAGAAAAACAGATAGTACAACAGAAAGGCAGAAGATCTGAGAAGTATAAAATCCATGTTTTTACTCTAAATATTTTTTAAAAAGTTTGGCATATCACACCAACTGCATCAAACTTTCAATGTTATAAACTCATTCCAAATAAATGAGTAAAATTTCCACAATTATATTTAATAAATATGAGAATGTATCCTCTTAAAATAGTTTAAATGTGTTTTGAAGAACAGTTTCTTATTACGAGTTAAAATCTATACTAGGCTGATTAGCATCGCAGATCAGTCATCTCAGACTGTTTCTAATTGAGGGGTACTTTTCACTGACAAATTACAAAAAGGCACACTTCTCAGTGATAGCTGAGAATCTTGCAAAAAACAAATTATTTAAAGTAACAAACAAAACACATATACCTTGTTTGAGGATGAGAGTTACAAGGTTCTCAAAAGATAATATTCAAATTATTTTCATTAATTTACTTATCAGTATCACAAACAACTAATGGAGTGAACGAAATAAAATGTGAACTAGAAAAAAATTCAAGTGTAAATGCAATGTATAACTGGACAATTTTTTGTTTGATTTTTGAGACAGGGTCTCACTATTATAGCTCAGGCTGGCTTCAAACTCACAAGTCTCCTGCTCCAGCCTCCCAAATGCTGGGATTGTATGCACGTACCAGCATACTTTTAAAACTAAAAGGTTTTTGGTATCTACCTTTCTGAACACCAAAAAAATGTTTTTAAATGGAAGCCTGTGAAATTAAGGCCCCAATCTTATGGATTTACTTGGAATCTTCAACTTAAGCAATACTTTTCCAAATGACTACTTTTTAAACTGTGGAATGTTTTAGTTTTATACAGCTGGTTTACTTAGTAAAGCTCACTTAATTTTTTTTTTTGAAAGGTTTAAGAGCAATTAGCCACACATACTTTCTAGTTGGAAATAGTGAGCTATTTTTTAAAAAAAACTTTTACTTGTGGTATAAAAATCAAAATTTTATTAACCAAATGTACTTATATGAAAAAGTCTTATCAAATTAAGAAACTCAAATGATGGTGGTATCTCACTTTGCAAAAAAAAGTGATAGGAAAGTAGCTTCATTTATAAGATACTAATTCATGCCTCCATAGTTGGAGTTTATTCCTAAAAATCTTAATCTTGTGTAGACTCAAAAATACCTCATGTCTTGATCCAATTGGTTTACAGTCCTTCAAGCTACACTGGTAAATAAATCCACAAATGAGAGAGAAGTGGGAAGAAAAGGAAAATTTAAAAAAAATCAAAAGAGGACATATTACTACTTCACCTTCAATTTTTCCATCTACGTATTTCATTAGTAGTTCTGAAATATTTCAATGCAAAACAGTAAGAAATGAATAGGAATACTCTTCTGGAGTGAGTCAGATCAGAAGAGAAATCCTGTCCTTCCACTACAGTAGCTGTAGGACCTCAGGAAAGTTACTTAATTCTAATTATTTCAACTATAAAATGAAGATAAGGTCTACCTGGGTAGTAAGGAGAATTAAATTCTATGTGTATCTACATGGGTATTAATTTATCATGTTGACGATACCTGGAATAGAGTAAGTATTCAAAGAAAAAGCATTCTTTCCTCATCTTCTGATTTGAATTTGATAGTCGTGTTGATTCTCCTTTATACTGGAACTGAGTGACTTTATTTTACAGCACTCTTCTCTTTTTATATAGCTGTATGTTCTCTTAACAAAATGTAGAGTTGCTTTCTAAGTTTTAGCCATCTTTTATGTATTAAATAAGGGAAATAATTTATTCAAAACCCATACAAATACTTTACTTGCTATTTTCCTGTACACTCAAATGAACCTCCAAGGAAAACTCATCCTCAGAAGTATTATTCCGACTGTATTCATGATTATTCAATACAATGGCTGGTACTGTAGGTGCTCAAATGATATTTGCTGAATGAATTATAAATGAACCAGTGAAAAATGCGCTAACTAGTCTTCTCTTTGGCTGCTACTGCAGGAAACTAAGCCAGGTCACTGGCCTGGCACTAGAGTTGGGAAGAGAATTCCAGAATATTTCTGGTGAACAGTTTGACAGCTGAGAAGATTTTCTAGAAATTTCTTTCAGTTATACAAATATTGTTACTAAAATATCATGGAAAGTTGGACAAAGTTAATTGAGTTTAAAACAACAAAGAGTTTGAAAACTTAGAGCCATCTCTAAGTCAGGAAATGACTATGAACATCTGTTACAAAGAGGTATATGGTAAACCAACTTTGAAAACAACACAAAGGGTAGTTCCTCCAAACAGCAATCTGATACAAATTCAGATTATATGGCAGATAACAGGTGATGTGATAATTACTGGGAATATAAAGATAACTTCTATCTTCAAAAACTCCCCAATACAATTGGGAAGAACAGCAGGTAAAACTTAGTAAGGGGTTTCTTAGTTTGCCAGCAACTAAGAATTGGTTTACTAAACCAATTGAGACTTACTAAAAATGATGTAACACATTAAACAGACACTAATACTTCCAGAATTACCGGGAGAAGGTTGAAGAAATGGACAAGACACAAGGAGGCTTAAAAGTAAGAAAAATCAAAATCTGGTACAAGAACCAATTGGGCAAAGAAGAGATGCCACAACTGGTATTCCACTCCTGTGGCTTTTAGAAACTAAATGTTTTGTTGCTTTCTGCTACATTCTTTACCGTCCTTTGCTGTTTTTGAGCTTTCAGACTCAGCTCCAGACAGGAGCATCCAATTAGTCATATTTGAATTATAAGCCCATTTCCTATGTGGGCAAAAAAGCAAGCAATTTATTTGACCCTGGCTTTTGTCATGTTGGGAGTGAAGCCTTGCATTTCATCAAAATTCACACTCTGTAACAAGAAACTTAAGTGCAGGAAGGAGATTCAATTGCTGGGAAGCTACCTGTCTCTCATAACACAAATGCTATACTATACGCACTGTATCATGAGTCAAGACCTGCACAATTATTTCGGAGGTGGGGGGATCTATATGTAAATGATAATAACTGATCTGTACCTATTAAATTCACCTATTTTTTAAAACTGTTTTTTGAACATTCAAAACTTACATATTCCACAGAACAAGATCTGAATTTCTATTTTCCTTTTTTTGAGACAATTTTGCTATGTATCCCAGGTTGGCCTGGAACTCTTGATCATCTGGGTTCAGCTAGGATTACAGGCATGGTCACCACATCCACCAAGATTTGAATTTCTGAAGTTGCTGTTTTTCAAATTCAAGCCCAGTGACTTCTCAGTTAAGTTAGGAGTCCACAAATTCTCATTTAAGAAACTCTACAGCATAAACATAGCAAGAAAGTGCTATATTTGATCCCGCATTGGCATAAATGAAGGATTAACTGCATAGTTAGGGAATGCTATGCAGAATAAAACAGACATGAATAAAAAGTTTTTTAAATGCCAGAGCCTGGCCCCTCCCAGCTCTCTTTAGCTTCCTCCCACATGAGTCTCGCCACGGCCACGATGTGAGACAGTCAAGAGGGTCCTCCAGAACTGAGCCAATGCTAGCTCCATACCCCTGAACCTCCAGAACTGTAAACTAAGCAAACCTATTAATAAGTTAGTGCACTTCAGGTATTTCATTATAGCAATGAAAAAGTTGACTGATACAGGCAGAAATTTACCAAGTAGATGGAGTAAGGACAAAAGAATATTCCAATACAGGTTAACAGCCAGTATAAAGTGCTTCATCAGAAAACACAGTATTGTGGTGAAAAAATGAAATCCCCATTCCGGTTCAGGAAAACTGAATTAAAGTTCTAGTTCTAGATAGCAAGGAACTGGTAAAGACCTTTCGCAACCAATTTTTCCTTATCTACAAAAATAAGCGAGTTGGACTAGACTTTAAATAGTTTTGCTTCTACACAAACTTATGGTTATTAATAATAGGTAACAATTAGTGCCACTTACCATGCCAGGCATAATGGTGTATAATTTAATAAACTACATTCCTATTTTATGACTTACTTCAAAATAAAAGTGGCACAATAGCCAAGTCACAAGACTATTGTGGAAAACAAAATAACTGAAACCAAGAGACAAACTAGAACAATATTTGCAACACGTGACCAAAAAACTTATTTCCTTTATTTATAGTTTGTACAAATCTACAAGAAATAGGGCAACTACCTAATAGAAAATGAACAAAAGGTAATAAATGGGAAAGTTGAGAAAATGAATACAAATGGCTAATAAAGTTCTGCTAAGAGGTACAGCTTTTTATTAAAGAAATGCAAACTGAAGCAACATATCATTTTTCCCCATGGCAATTGGCAACTAAAAAGCTAAATAGTGTCCACTATTGTTCATGGTGTAAGGGAACCATCATGCCCTGCCAGTGTGTGCCTAAATCCATGAATCTCATCAAGAGTGTAATACAGAGACATACTCAAAAGTTGTTAAGATACATGTACAAAGGTGATCATTATAATATTGTTTAATATTGTTTCTGTACTACAAAAACAAACTGGAAACACTATCTACCACAGAGAATTAGTGAAATAAACTATAGTAAATTCACTATTTCAAAGGGGAAATAATTTCAATGTGAAGTCTAAGAAATTATTAAAGAATTTAAAAAGAGCAAAGTGTAGAAGCACTGACAGAATTCTTAAGAGGGGGAAATGGATGAGTAAGTGAATTTCCAATGTTTTTCTGAAATTAATTACATGAGCCCCTTAAGAAGTGCTAACTTTGTTCACAGGGAGTTTTCCACCTTTCAGTACTTGCATTTTTTAATCTCTACCTGAATTAATCTGATTTTACTTCTTAAAGTTAGTAGTTATCTAGACAGGTTTATGGACGAATTTTTGTCTTCTGTATCATTTTGTCTTAAAAGATCTAGCAAGTTTTATATATTAAAGAAACTACCTAATTAGGGGGATTAGGAACACCTTTTTTCACATCTTTAACAGTTTATCTTTTAAAATAAAAACCATGTATATTTATAGTTTAAATCAGCTTTAACCATTCAACTTTTAACTGTGGTAATGGAATGTTTAAAATCTTAAAAGCAAAACATATTTGAGAAAACATGTTCTGATGTAACAAAGATCTTCCTTTATTATATATTCAAAGAAAAAAAGACTGAAAGCCTAATAGAAAAGTACCTATACTATACTAAGTTTTCTTTATCTACTGAGAGCACCTATATCTTATACAAGGTAATAACTTTCTTATTGGGTCACTGGCCCTGCTGTCAAAAGAGCAATACAAAGTGATAAATTTTTATGATAAGAAAAAAACCTGATAATTTAAAAAATGAAGAAAAATAAAAAGAAAACTACTTAAAACCAATAAAGATAAAAGTGAATCAGGACTTCTTTTAAATTGGCTATTTTATTAGGAAAGTGAAAAACTGATCCCAGTAAGTCTTGCAATTTCTAAAGATCACAGTTGGTACTTTTCTCAGATTCAAGAGATCCTCTCCTCTCCTATGGTGCACAACTGTTGCTTTTCAAACCTAATGGCGTGTCAAAGGCAGATGTAAATAGTATGGAGGTTGGAGAGGGAAAGGAAACCACAAAGAAAGGGAAGTTGGAGATGTGATGTGTAGTATTTCACAGCAAGTGAAAGAGAAGTACATGTAAACAAGTGAGTACATATATCAGACCTGCTGGCAATTATAAGGGGCTACTTATCAATTCAACTCACAAGCATTCTCTTGAAAGAATCTTGCATCCTCAAAGGCTATCAAGCAAGCTCATCTCTAAGTAGATTCAATGGATCATTACCATCTTGCTTGATTTTTAATTTTTAACACTTACATACACAATAATATCATAACCCCCAAGTCTTCTGGCAATGCTGAGAAATGAAGGTCAATGGTATGATAAGTGGTTAATAACAAGGAATTCTAAAGAACCTTCAGGACTCATGAAACTGAGTTCAAATCTCAGCTTCATCACTCAAAGACTTTATAACCTTCAGAAAGTTATTTAATATTTGCCTCAGTTCTTCATCTCTAAAGTGGGAGTTAATATTCATTATACCCACAAGAAAATGAATAGTTGTCTGCTTCATCACAATGCTCAAATACATATAATCTTAGGAATGCATTCTTTTTTTAATGTGCTATGTGTTTAATTTAAACCATTTTGAATAGAAATCTCAGTAATTTACTTGTTTCTTCTTAAGGTAAATAGACAGGTTACTTGTTGGATTATGCAGTATCACAATTATGAACATAAACTATAAGGTAAAATTATGACTATAAAAAAGTTTTCACAAGCTATCAACCAGTTTCTTTATAGACACACCTCGAACAGGTACATGTGTCTCTATACTGATCATCTCCAAACTGTTAAACTTAAAATGGGGTGGGGGTGGGGGAAAGAAATAGCTATTTTTCTGTCTTCATTCATAGTCAGAAATAATCTGTTGTACCTGCCTCTAGCACACCTTTCTTTTCTTAATATGCTGATTCTAAGCCATGGCAAGCTAAGAAACCAGATAATTATGTTAAATTAGACTGATATGGTTAAAAAATATATGTGTGTGTAGGCTTTAGATTCACATAGTGCTGGGTTTAAATCCCAGTGAAGGTTACTCACTTTGTCAAATTATTTAAGTCCTTTAAGCCTCAACTTCTTCATCCTTTAAATGGGAATATTGAAATGCTATGGTAAAAAGCAAATGAAAACTTAGGTAAAACATCTTGCAGAGTGCTTTCTACTACCTAGCAACATAAATTAACTAGTCAATGGTAACTATTATTTCATAACTAGTGAAGTTCTCTGAAATCATAAGGCTAAAAATAATTTCCCCCTAAGAATGCATGATTTTAGTGGGTGAAATTCTTCGGAACTATACTGGAGATATGAAGATGAAAAAGAATACGGCATCTACCCTCCAGAAGCTCGTAATCTAATGACAAACAGATATGTAAACAAAATGGAAGGAATTTGGTAAGTGAAATAGTAAAGGAAGAAGAGCTCCATATGAAGTTAAAATATTTTTTTTGAAGAGATTTATGCTAAGAGGACAAATATAAGTTCACCAGCTTGGAGGTTAGGGATTGATGGGAAGCTGATTTGGTCAAGGAGTATGTAAGAGCACATGGACAGATCTACTGCATGAAAGAGCATGGCAGAGTCTGCAGCAGAGGGCTTCCAGAGAGGCAAATTAAAAAAGGCAGGCCTAGACCAGATCATAAAGGCCTAATATACCAAAGGAAGGAAGAGTTGATCCTTTTAAAATAAGTGATGAGGAATCACAGGGTATCTTAAGGGTAGAGAAGGAGGTTTGCTGAAAAAAAGTAACATACTTATACTCACATCATATGGTTATATCTTTAGCTAAGATGTGTAAATTGACTTGAGGGGTAGGACGACACTACAGTGAAGGAAAATATGGTCCAGGTTGGAAAGCAGCAGCAACTATCCTAAAGTAGTAGTGCTAAGAATAGAGAGACACTAAGAATGCAGTCTTGACAATCTTTAGAAATCTAGGAAAATCTCCCAATTTCTACTTTGGGTGAATGGTAAGGTCATGAGGTCCTAAGTCAAAATAGAGAAAACAGTTTTAATTATATTATCTTTGTAGCCATAATTTTTAGTGCTTAACAACTTTTTTTTTTGTATTTCAAATAACTTATGTTCCACCATTACAGGAAAACCAAAGACTTTTAGAGTACTGCAGAGTCCGCTACCCGTAAGTGTTATCATAGACTTAAGTGATCCAAGTAATTTCTTTTCCTTTTGCCTTACACTGATATGGGCAATACTTCAGGTTTTGGTCTGCCATTAGCTAAGAAGGCAGTGAATAGTAGGCAGCCTGTCTTAAAAATCCATTGCAAATAACAACTAAGCAGACCAAAAACATGAGAAAAGTCTAAATTAAACAGAGGAAAAATTTTCAGCAGCATGCCTTGCATAATTCTTCAAGTTTTAAGAAACTTTGATTCTGCCTGCTTGCTTCCCACAGGCCTGTGAAGCAGCACTCCAGAGGTTCTATCCTCTAAAAACCAAATAATCTAGACTCGGTCCAACTTTTGGAAGTTGAGACAAATACTCTTCAGAGTTATATCATAAAGTATACTTTTGTTTTGGAAGATAATTTTTTAAAAGATTATCACCATATTAGTATCTTTTTGAGTTCTCTTATAATGAGCAAAGGCGCAGTTTCAGACAGATTAGTTTAGAACTTAAGTTTATCACTCCATCACAAAGTGGATTCGGTCTTACACTTTGGACTTAGCTTTCAGCTTGGCTTTCTTAATCATGATTTCACCCTCCCCCCACCCCGGGCAAAATATACTGTGACTAAACTGCAGTACTATTTATTCCACACGTAAGCATTTCAGATGAAATCAAGGAGAAGGATGAAGTAACCATGGTTAACATGCTTGTTGAAAAACGACTCAGATTTCCTAAAGACTTGAAACAAATAGGTATTTGTTGCGGTGGGGGAGAGGAACAAGGCCACACCCAGACTTCAGACTTCAAAGTTAAGTGACATCAAGTTTCAGAATCTTGACTATTGCTATTTTGGGTACTCTTTGTTTTTCTTCCACGGTCAATAATTTCCTTTAAAGAAAACGGTCCACGGAACCTAATTACTTAGGCTACTTGACTCAGTGACCGGCAAGCCCAAGATAGGGATTTAAGTAACCCTGATGTGGAACAGGGCCGGATTCAAATGGTCAGTGTGGGGCAGAGACTCTCCCAAGGCCAGTTTCCACCTCCCCTCCCCCAGGGGGTCAGGAAGGCACCGACACAGCAGTTAACCGCACAGAACTCTTCCACCCATTTGGAAGCTCCCCAGATTCCCCCTGGTCCTCGCTGCCACCTCCATCGAGGATGTCTTTCCCGCCGACCCCTCCCACCCCAGCCTCATCAGCCCCCTCGGCCTCGCCACCTCCTCTTCTCCGCGCTCTCCACTCATCCCCGCTCACCTTGGCCACGTAGTCTTTCACCTCGTCCAAGTCTCCGTTTTTCAGGGCCCACATGAATTCCTTGTCGCACATCACTGCAGCGGGGCGGGCCGGTTGGCCGGGCAGAAGACGAGGAGGCGGTTGAGGCAGCAAGCGGATACCGCCGGGCGAGCGGGAGACAGGGCCGCGCGATGCCGGAGAGGAACAGAAGACAAGGGGGGGTGAGGCTGCCAGGCGGGCGAGGCAGTTGGCCGCCGCGACCGTTGGGGCGGGAGAAAGAAAGTTCTTTTGCGGCCACAGGGCCCAGCAGAGCGTTCCGCCTGGCCGAGGAGAAACCGGAGCGCTTGCACTTCCGGTTCACTCCCAGCTAGGGCCCTCCCCCGACTTCCTCTTCCTCTTCCTCCCAGCAGAACGCCCCGCTCCGGGCCCCGCCCCTACAGCCCTCCCGGCGAGCGCCACTTGTGCGCATGCGCAGTGGGCAGGCGGGGGGCGGAGCTTTGGTGCAGGTGCGAGGCTCTTGCGAGTAGACCAAGCCCCGAGCCTGAATGGAGGGGATCCGGGAAAGGTCAGCAGAGGCTGGCTAGGCCAGTCCAGGGAGAGTCCAGCGAAAGTTAAGAGTTCAGATGGAATTAGGACGTTTCAACACCACTATAATTAGGAAAAACGTACAAATTTTGGAGGGCATCTTACCTAAAAATGTCCAGAGGTGTTTTGATTTAGCTTTCCTTCCTTCCTTCCTCCATACATTAAAAATCCCCTCAAAATTTAAAAATGCAAATTGTGCCAAGACAGGTTTGCTCTGCCTTGTGCCATCCCACTGAATTTCTACTCTTGGAAGTCATTTGCTGGTCTGGGAGGTGAATTCCCTCATCCTTCCTTCCTCACTATGCAATGCTGTTTGGGCTCCAGACTCTGCTATCCACCCAAAAGAATTAAGAAGGACGGACTGAAGCAATTCCTGCCTCTGTCACTTAAGACAACAGTGTGAATTTAGTGTGTTAATACTATGCATAATGTTCTATGGGGGGAAACACTTTGGTGTGTGATGGGAATAAAGACTCAACTCATCTGACCAGCACATGACACTCGGGACTAGGAATTCAGTTCCATGCCAAAAGATAGAACAAACCTCACTGGTACAAGTTGCATTTAAAAATTTTTGTGGTTTAAAAATTTGAAAAAAAAAGACTTGAAGCTTCAGGACTATTCTCATGAAGCTAGTTCTGTTCTTCGTAGGTTTGGCCATACTACTTTAGGGTACATCTAGCAGGTGAATTGTACCTCGTCAACCTAATAATCCAGACATATGCACATAGAGTGATTCAATAAAAACTCTTATTGGAACTATTATATATAAATAAATACAAGGTCTGTTATTTATGACCCACTAAACAAATAAACCAGGCTACTTTACTATTGTCACATGGTAGAGAGGGGTTGAAAACACAGGCTCTGGAGCCAGATTGTTTAGTTTTTAAATCTAGGACCTAGCCTCACTAATTTTGAGCAAGTTACTTAACCCCTCCTTGCTTTAGTTTTCCACATGTGTAAAATAGGAATAATAATGATTTTTTGCTGTTATTTAGTAATACTAGATAAAGGTTTCAAATAAAAAGAAAATCCTAAAGTAACAGCAACCCACATTTTTATTCTCTTAATTTTACTTCTTGGCAATGGAAAAATACAAATCCACAAACCCAACAGTGATACATTTCCGGAAGCAAATCTCAAGGAGGAATTTGTTAGGCAGTTCGCAGAGTCCTCCTCTCACACTCCCACTTGTGTAATCTCTGTGTTAGATCTTGATTTATCTCTCTAACCTACTTCTGTGTGATCCATTCTTAACTTAGTGTGTTCAAAGTAAGATCTTGTTTTCTGTAGATTCTAAACCTGGTTGAATCCTTGTACTTACCCATTTCTGTAAATGGCATCACTAACCATCCTATTGCTGAATCAGAAACATGGGAGTCATAACAGCTCCCTGCCATTCCTGACTTTTTTCTTACTCAATCCATTAGTAAGTCCTTCAGAATATATCTTAAATTTGGTTTACTTCTTGCAGTCTTCAAAACTGGCCATACACACATCCTCCTAAGCTACTATCTTCTGTCTGACACTATGATAGCCTCCCAGCTGGTCTCATTTTTACTCTTACCCTTTTCCAGGTAATTCCCCACATAGAGAGTTGCCCTTTTATAACAAATCAAATATGCGGTTCTGGTTCTAGGACCTTCCAGTGGCTTGCTGTTGCACTTAGGATAAAATCCTGTTTTCTGTGGCCTTCAGGGCTCTCTGTGTTAGGACCTTGGAAAATGACTGATATCTCATTTTCCAAGATGTTCCCTCCTACCCTCCATTTTTCTTCAGTTCTGACACTTTCAGAAAAACTTAACACTTTCTACTCTAGAGCCTTTATGCTTGTTGTTTCCTATCTAGAATGTCCTTTAATTTGTTTTTCAGTGCCAGGGATCAAACCCAGGGCCTTGTACATGGTAGGTAAAACTAAGCTACATCCCCCAGCCCTTAGTTTTTTGAGACAGGATCTCATTATGTATCCTAGGCTGGCCTTGAACTCATAATCCTCCTGCTTCAACCTCTCCAGTACTGGGATTATAAGCAGGAGCCACTCTGCCCACCTGGCCATGTTCTTTTCATTCTTCCTCACTCTTACTGACCTTTGAGATCTCAATGTAAATGTTACCTATTTTTGTGGTGTTCGACAAATATTTCCTTTCATCTTCCATTCTGGACATGAGAGAGTTGCTATTCCTGACTTCCTTGTAGATGAATAACGCCATGTAACTAATTTTGGCCTGGTAGTTATGTGCAGAAGTGATATGACTCACTTCCGGGTTTGCTAATGAAAGACTCTTCCAAGCTCATGTTTTCCTTCTGCTACAGCAACCAAGCAAGAGCCAAGATATAGTAGATACAGTCAGTCTGAGGTTCCAAGTGAGGAGATTCCCTCAGTTATCCCATAGTGGATATGTAGGATGAATGAGAATTAAATTTTTCTTGTTTTAAGCCCCTGAGATGTTGGTGTTTATTCCTGGAACAACATGGAGCCAATCTTGACTAATAACAGAAATTATTACAAGGATGGCGATATTTATAGAACCAAAATTGGAAATAAGTTGTATTGGCTTATGGGCCAGGTGGTACACAAAAAAGGAAATGATAAGAGAAACTATAAGGATGGTGATTCATATCCACATAAGTGAAACATTGGGCAAAACTCCTGTGAGGTCATGGTGAAGGATGCCAATACATGCCGTTTTCGTTGTTACGGCTCTGTAGCATAGTTTGACGTTGGGTCCTGCGATACTGCCAGCACTGGACTTGTTGCTCAGAATTGCCTTGGCTCAGAATACATATGTTTTGCATATGGGAAGAAAGGTAAATCCAGTAACTAAGCATCAGAGAGGCAGACTGCTGTGGTCACTAGTTTTTGCTAATACTTCATTCTTCAGTATGAAGAATGTCTGGTCCCCTAGTGTTTGGGTGGGGACTTGTCATTAGTTCTGTCAAATGAGTTGTGAACAAAACATTTAATAAAACATTTAAACATTTGACTGCCAGTCTGAGTTTCCCCAATTCTCTTTTCCAATACAGTGGCAATCATCAGCCTGTGTTCTGGGTTAACTATGTTAAGAGGGTTCCCTTGCCACCCGTATAGACATGTATCATCAATGAGAAAAACATGTTTGTGTTTAATATCTCTAAAATTTGGGAGAGGTGTCATATGTTATGGCAAAATTACCTAGCCTATCTTGAATAATATTATTTATTGTCTGCCTTTTTCATTAGGGAGTAGGATGTCATACTATGCTTGACAGATTGTGGTATATAAATGTATATAAAAGTATATACATTTATTTCTTACAGTTTCTTATACTTCTAGGAGGCTAGAAGTCTAAGATCAGATTTGAGTATGGTTGAATTCTGGTGAGGGTCCATTTCTTCACATGGTGTTAAGAAAGAGAAAAGGAGGGAGAGAGGGAGAGGGAGACAGGGAGAGAAGAGAGGCAGGCAGTGGAGAAGAGAGAAGGGAGAGAGAGAGAAAGGAAGGGAAGGAAAGGGGTGGGGAGGAGGCAAGGAGAGAGAGAGAGAGAAAGAGTGAATATGAATGCTATCTTCTGTTTCTTTGTATTTTTGAGACCAGTTCTCCTTATGTAGCTCATGCTGGTCTGGAACTCATGATCTTCCTGCCTCTGCCTTCTGAGTTCTGGTATCACAGGTGTGCAGGACCACACCCAGCTTTTGTCTCTTATTACAAGGACACTAATCCCATCATGAGCAATCCACCCTCTTGACATAATTATCTCCCAAGACCCCACCTACAATACCATCACACTGAAGATTATGGTTTCAATAAGTGAAACCTTATTTTGGGGGGATATAAACTGTCCTTAGCATAGTCTTAATGAGTTTAAGAATTTTATCTGTCTTGCTATAAGTTATACACTAGGTATTTGTCATTACATCTAGCTCAATAAATATTTATTGAGTCACTACGTGGTTGGATTTTCTTAGCTTAATTACGGTCCTTAATTTTTTTCCCATTTTTATTAGGATATATTCGCTATATGGAGGGATTCGTTATGACAATTCCAAATAACCTTATATTGTATATTGGTTAGATCACCCCCACTATCTCTCCCCCAACCCCTCTAAGCCCCTCCCTGCCCCACTTAAAGCAATTGCAAGAGGTTTCATTGTTCTATTTTGTATAAGTATATGAAGCCTATCAACCATATTCCCTCACCTTCATCTCCTCCATTAACCCTCCCCCTTTTCACAAGTACTGCACCCCCCCACTGTACTTATTTCACAGTCCTATTTTTCATTATTTATTCAAAGTCAATGTTCAAAAGGGTTACTCAGAGTATCTCCACTGTGAATATACTTTGCTTTGGTCAGTTCAACCTTTCCATTACTCTCTCTTACTCTTTTCCTCCCAGTCCCCATTATTCAATGGCTTTCAATACATATCATTATTTCTTCTACCTTCACAGATGTTATGTGCATGGATATTGTTGACTCTGTATGGTTCTCTTTCCTTTTCCTCCTCTGCTGAGTTCCATAGAGTAGTTCTACTATTATAAACATGTGCTACATATGAGTTTATATATGATGATGTTTTGTGTATATGTTTATCTTTTGGATCTATTGCCCAGGTATGAGAAAAAACATGTGGCCTTTGTCTTTCTGAACCTGAATTATATAACATGATGTCTTCCAATCGCATCCATTTAAGAACCTTAGTTAACAAGCAAAATTTATGCCTGAATGGACAGGCATAAATTTTTACCTTTTTTTTAAACTTACCTTTTTTTTTAACCTTACCTTTGCATGCTGATGAGTCAAGACACCAGAAAACAGTCTAAATATTCTTCAAAAGGAAAAAAAATTGAGGTCTGTTTCAAAACACAAATAAAGACCATGACAATTTTAACTAGGACACTGTTCTTTTATTTTCTAATTACAAAATTAATATATGAATGCATGTTTATTTTTTAAAATTTAAGAAAACATCATTGTGTATAGAGTAAAAAGTAAAAATAATACTTTACTGCAGTTTCTGATCTCCTCCTTATGCTGTTTCACTTACTTCTCATAGGTGAGCATTGACAGTATTCAACGGAACTGGTAAACAATAGTCTGTACTCTTGATTTGAGATAGAAAACTATAAAAGTGATGTTTTATAGGTGTCTTACCTACACATATAAATACTAGGAAGAATCAATCAAATTTTGGTTCTGAATTGTGGGATTATAGTTGATTTCTTGCCTATCTGTCTGAATTTCCTAATTTTCTATTAACAACTTCTCATTTTATATATATGTAAATCAGAACTTAGGTCCAAATCAATTTAAGGAGTTTCAAATCATTATAGTAAGAAATTTATAAAGATGAAGTGAAAAGAAAGAGTAATGAGACAGGCATAAACTTACTAAAATCAACATTATTACCACAAATAATTCTATAAGTTTTATTCAGTGTGCAACATTGTTTTAAGACTTGAGAAGAAAGTGATAATTAAGGATAAGATCCCTATTCTCATGGAGATAAATATTCTTGCAGAGGAGATAGAATATAAACAATGAGATAACACAGTTAATGTCACATGCTGTGCCATGAAGAAGTTAAAAAAGGTGTGATCATAAAGAGTGTTGTAGAGAGGGTTATTCTTGTTCAATTATGCAGATTATTATTAGATTATTAGATTCAGTGTCATGAACAACCTAAGACCAATGTAGTCAAACAATTTCAAGATGAGGAAACAAATATATTGTTATAGAAATATAATCATTTGGAAGGTAAGATGTTTTTCCTGTTATTAATACAGATACCAGTGTATTCACCTTTGCTAATACCTAAATTTAAGGCACATTCCTACGCTGAGATGAATTATCTCTAAAATGGTAACTTTGCACAGAAAAGGGAAATGTTAAGCTGTAACAGGTGACAGCAAATGCTGAAATGGAACTACACTGGACTGATAAGATTGGGACAGATTTAGTTGGCAAAGTCTGCCCCATTGAGTTGAGTCTGTGGCACAACTAAAGACCTCTCAAAAGAAGAGCCAAAAATTATTGGACTATTGTTAAACAACAGTCTTCCTTCACAAGATGGAGACAGTAAATTGCCAGTGTTGACCACAGTAACAATATGGAGACAGGGCAAAATCTGATCACATACATCGGGAATGACTTTCAAAAATGTGCTGGTAGCTGGAGGGAAATGGATTTTTTCAAACAAGGTTCACACATCAACGTGTTTTCACCTGTAACATTTTTGACTGCAACAATTCTGAGATGTCTTCCTTTTATTTACTTGCTAAAAGAAAAATATGGGGAAAAAGTACCCATATTCTATAAAATCAATAGATGGGATCCTAGGAAACATAGACAAATAGACACTAATGTGTGTAATGGGGTAATTAAGAATATAATTCACTTTGTGCCAAATAGATTAATTCATTCCACAGTCCTTGAAGCAGTGCTTCATACTGTGTCTCTGGGAAGTAGCCCAAGGGATCAATATGAGGTGAGGAGAGTGTGTATGGTGACCTGATCCTTAAAAAAAACTCTGCTTGACCAATGGCCAACTCATTAATACCTTCCCCTGCTCAAAGCCACAGGACTGTGATGGTTCTTTCTGCCACTCATTTCTGTATAGCTTTCCTTTTGTGGTTTATTTTCCCATCCAATGCTGGAGGACAAAGGTAATGGGGAAATAAATTTCTTTGGGGAAACTTCAAATGTTTAGATTCTGCACTGAACTCTGTGAGGAAAGAGTTTGGTTTCACTACAGAGTGAGAATTTGAATATTTCTGCAAACTTTAAAGAAACTTATTAAGGAAAAAGCAAGGCAACAATTCAAACTTTTATGAGTTGTGTTTTTATAAAACAAACTATTCAAGTCATCAATAAGATACCTTATAAATGATAAAACTAATAAAAATATACATCAATATGTATAAAACATTTATCTTGATTATACATAGCTTGGGATATGATATGTCTGTTTTAAAGAATATTGAAGTTTTTTTCTTGTTTGTTCTTTCTTTGATTTATTTGATGTAAAAGTTTTTGTTTAACCACAAATCCTAAGATTGTTCTTTTGAGAAAATAAGATATTTTATGATGACTCATTTTATTTCTATCTCTATGCACCGTATAGAAAAAATTCTGAATGACTTATAATTTGTTTCTTGGTAAATTTGTGGAGGGCCTAATTGCAGTGTAACTATTTCTATGCTCTTCTAGACATGACCATGTACATTCACTGTCCATATGGGTAAGGAAGTATAATAAATACGTATGTTATAATGTGCTGGTTTTGGAGTTGAGACAGGTGCGTAAGTTGTATGCTACGTGACATTCTTGTCACGTAGGTCTATATATATTAACCACAGGGGAGTAAGGTATGGAGAGAAGCTGGAGAGGGAAAGAATAATGGTAAAAACAATCATTCTATTGCTTATAAATCATTAAGTGTTTTTACCTTATTTCATCTGATCATTGCTTTGGTTTTTATGTCATTTTTCTGATGTAGAAGTAAAGAGGGAACAATTCTGTACTTTCTAAGGCCACCTAGGCTGTTGGGTGGGTGAGGTGAATTTCCATCATGGCTTTATTACTATACCATGTAGAAAAAGTGGAGCATACATGCATGGCATGGTAAGAACAGGAGCTGAGCTTGCTTAAGGTCCCAGGTTCCAGTGTACATAATTAAGTAAAAGAGTTTCAGAAATTTCAGAACAAGCCATGAGGGTGTGTGTGCATCTTTTTCAGTCCAGGGTTGAGGATGAGATGTGGGTGACCACTCAGAAAGAATCTAACTTCTTTAAAGACCTGAGAGCTAGAAGAGATGTTGTTAGGTCAAGAAGAGAAGGGTGTCTGGAGGGAGGAAGAAAGATCTGAAGTTTCTTGACTCTGGCATTATTGCCATTGTGGGTGGGATGATTTCTTCTTGTGGGAAGTTGTCCTATGTATTCTAAGGTGTCTAGCAACACCTTTAATCTCTACCCACTAGATACCAGAAGCACTGCTTCTCATCCCCAGTTGTGTCAGCCAAAAATACCTTCAGACATTGGTAAATATCTCTAAGGGGCAGACAATAGTTGAGACCCATTATATCTCAACTCATTAAAGTAAATGAAATTGAATTGAGTAACCAAGATTGCATGCTTCAAGTTTATATATGTGTATATAGATTGCATCTCAAAATTTTTCCCTTATGCTGTTGTGAAGTACAGTTGTCCTTCAGGTTCTGTAGGAGCTTGTTTGCATGATCCTCTGCATGGATGCTGAAGACCATTTTGTAAAATGGCATAATATTTACATGAATGCTAGGCAAAATTCTCCTGTGTACTTTAATCTCCAGATTATTTATAATATCTAATTCAATGTAACTGCCATGTAAATAGTTATTCAACTGTATTACTTAAGGAATAGTAAAAAAGCCTATACATGTTCAGTACAGATACAATTGTTTTAAATATTTTAGATGAGAGGTTGGTTTCATCTGTGGATGTGGAAGCTACAGGTATGGAGGGTAACTATATTTCTTAAGTTGATTGCATTAATCAACTTGTCAAATGTATGTGTATTGGGCAACCTTGTACAGGTATATAGCATCAGGAAGAAAATAAGAGGGGAATTATAGTCTCAGAGATAAGGACTGGAGAAAAAGTCCAGACTCTTGAAATACTGGCAGTAGAATACTACCCAGAGTGGAAACCTCTCAAGTTCCCAGATTTTACAAAAATATAGTTTTGGTAGGTATGTAAAATGGTGTAATCTTTTTGTGGGACTATTTGGTCTTGTCTGAATGCTCCTGGTGCCAGGGCTCCTTCTCTAGTGTTTGGAAGACCTGCTACTTCATACGAAGCTCACTGCCAATAGCAAAGGCCAGAGCTAGTCATTCTGAAGTTTCTTTCTTTTTGTTTTTTGGTAGTACTGGGGTTTGAACTCAAGGCCTACACCTTGAGCCAATCCACCAGTCCTTTTTTTGAGTTAGGGTCTCCCAAACTATTTGCCATGGCTGGCTTTGAACCAGGATCCTCCTGATCTCTGCCTCCTGAGTAGCTAGGATTACAGGCGTGAGCCACCAGCCCAGCCCATTCTGAAGTTTTTGATGAGAGAAACTCTTAGGAGTGCCTCCTAGGAAAATAAAATAAAAGTATCACAAGCAGCTAGATTTTGAACCTCTTTCAAGGATGTTACAACTAGATATAACTAGTAATTTCTAAATAACTAGAAGAGAGGATTTTGAATGCTGTCACCTCAAAGATATGATAGATGTTTGCGATGACCTGTATGGTAAATACCCTGATTATACCCTTACATGATGTATACATGTATCCAAACATCACACTATAACCTGCAAATATGTACAATTGTGTAAAACATAAAAGAAGGCCAAGAGGCTTATGAGTGCTGAGAAAGCACAAGGTTTGGTGGAGAAATATAATACACAATTAATGACTTTCTGGTGAAAGAAAATCCAGTAGCAAAAAATGAGAACACCAAAGAAGTCAAACAACTATTTTAACTATTGTTTTATTTCAGCTCCAAACTTACCATTTGACTTATAAAGGAATATAATGAGGCATGTAAATCCTTGGGAGAACATCTCTGCAGGAACTTACTGAATTTTTAATGCATATATTAAAAAACATGCTCATTGAGGAAAAATCATTATTGGCCACTGTAGTGGACATTTGCTATTTTATATCTTTGAAATTCCCTTTCTAATGAGTCTTGAAAAGAAGTAAGCCCATCTGCAACTGCAGAAGAATAAAATGCCATCTACTTGCTATTGTGGGTTCTGTCTGACACATAGTCCCCATCAGGCTGAAGGAGCCAGCTGAGAACCCAGAGCCACTGATGTGGAAACTGTGAGGATTGCAAGCTGAGGTGGCAGCACCTGGAGGAAGCCTGAGTTCTTGGGCAGCTGGCCATATGCAGCAGCTGGGACCAGGATGTTGGTGGAACGAGTCATGGTCACTGAGGTTCAGAGGTGATGCTGGCAACAAGAAGAACTAAGGGGATAGGTGGTCCCAGCTCCTGATTTTGGGTGCTGTTATCTGCTTCACAGCCCCCAGTCAGTTTTCCAGTTCTCCCAGTGATTCTGAGATTTACCCACCATGCTTTTTTTTTAAAAAAACACATTCCACTTTCTGCTTAAGTCAATTAGAGTTAGTTTTTCTTCTTTGTAACTAAGAACCCAGAGTGATATAATTACTAATTTGTAAGAATTATACTAACAGCTGTAGAAGCAGAAAATTTGTTTTCAACATTGAATTCAATCACAGTAAGAGTAATAATAACAATAATAGTTAATACCCGTGCCAGGCATGGTTCTACGTTCCCCACTTTATTAACTCACTTAGCACATGAATGGCAAAAATGCAGTTAGGCTTTGAATCTGAGCATTTTGACTTTAGATTCTATGTTCCTAATATGTATCAAGTAAAGGTATGCCTACCTTACTAGGATGCTTTCCCCCACCATTGATCTTTTAATTTTTTAGATTTCAACTATTTCATCCTTGATAATTTTGAAAACAAGAGACTTTACCTTTCATAGTATGGAATAAGGCACGGTACGGGCACAGCTACTTACAGGATCAAATAGGGTTTCCATTCATTCACTCATTCACTCATCCATTTGGCATATATTTAAGAACAGCCTGTGGTAGGCAGACTCCTTAAGTAGCCCCTTATGATCTCTACTTTCCTGTATCCGTGTTGTTGAATGAGCCTTTCTCCTTAAATATGAGCTGTTCTACTGATTTGTTTCTAACCAGCAGAATGCAGAGAAAGTGATGACATTCACTTCCCTGATTAGCTTACATGAGACTGTAACTTCTGTCTTGCCAACAAATGATTTCTTTCATGTTTGCACATTTTGATGAAGCAAGCCTCCATGAAATGAGCTGCCATAATGGAATGGCAAGGCAGCTTCCAGCCACCAGACAGCTAAGGATGGAGCACCTTATTCTAACATCCCCTTGAGACATTGAAACTCTGCCAACAACCACATGATTTTGGAAGCAGATCCGTCCCCAGTCAAGCTTTCAAATGAGACCCCATCTGTGACTGAGACATTGATTTCATACCTGTGTGATGCACTGAAGCTGAGTACCATGCTAATCTATGCCCAGGATTCCTGACTCACAGAAACCATGACATTAAGAAATGTGTGTTGTTTTAAGATGGTAAATTTGTTGTGATTTAGCATGCAGAAACAGACAGCCTATATAACATCTTCTATATGTTTAGCACTTTTTCTAGGTAGACCAGATCCCTATCCTCATGGGACTTATGTCAGAGATGAACATGATAACTCCAGGTAATTATTAGTGTTCTGAGGACAGAAAATATGATGATGGCGTAAACTGTTTTATCCAATAGGGTATCCCCGATCTGCACGTGGGAATTTAAAATTAAAAGTTAATTAAAATTAAATAAAATTTAAAAATTAACTTCTTTAGTCAGAGTAGCCACATTTTAAGAACTCGATGGCCACATGTGGCTTGACTCATGGCTACCATGGAATAACACTGAGTACAGGACATTTCTGTCATCACAGGAAGGTCTGTTGGGCAGTGCTACTGCAGAGAATGATGGGGGACTAGGGACTTCTTTAAAATGAGAAGGTAGGAAGGACTTCTCTGTTGGGAGAATATTTGAAAGTAAGACTTGAGGGAGAAGATGACAGATCTGTGAAGACGTGGGGGGCAATGCCTACTCTCTCTAGGGAACAAGGTGCATGAAGATGGAAAGTAGAAGTTTGTGGTGTATTCAAAGATAGTATGGCTTGAGCTGAGTCATCCAGAAGAAGTGAGGTTGGAGGCAGAAGTGAAGGGGCTGGCTGGTGTCCAACGTCAGGGACTTGGATTGTTTTTTATGTACAGTGGGAAGCCACTGTGCACTGTTTCTGTATATAGTGGTAATCACATGATATGATCCAAGTTCGTATTCTCAGAAGATCACTTTGGCTAGTGTGTAGAGAATTGATTGCTGGGGGTTATGATCAGCAAACAATTGCTTTTTGAGGAAAGAGATTATTTAGGAGACTCAGCAGCACAAGTAGTGGACAGTAGCTGTTGAGATTGAGAAGTAGATAGATAAGGGACCTGCTTTAGATGAATTGCTAATGAGATTTGATGGGTTGGATGGAGCAGGGGATGAAAAAGAGAAGACTACATGTGCAATTTTGATTTGAAAAAAGGTTGGATGGTGGTAAGGATAAGGAAGACTTATGAAAAGACAGGCTTGGAAGGCAAAAATGAAGGGTTCTCTTCCGGTGGTGTCAAATTTAAGATGTCCATTAGACATCCATGTAGTCAGATAAGTTGGCCATTAGATTTGTACCTGGAGCTTGGTGAGGTCAGAGCTGGAGGTAGAAACTGTGAGCCATTGGCATTTATGCCATGTATAGCCTTGGGACTGAAGGACATCTCTAGGGAAAACACATG
Organism: Castor canadensis; assembly: GCF_047511655.1. Taxonomy (NCBI): domain Eukaryota; kingdom Metazoa; phylum Chordata; class Mammalia; order Rodentia; family Castoridae; genus Castor; species Castor canadensis. The sequence continues at coordinate 18,981,689 of NC_133387.1, read as the reverse complement.
GATAAGGCTTAGCCCCCAGGACCACCAATATAAGAAGTGAAGGAAGAAAACAGAAAGTTATGTAGAACCTATCTGCCCCTTTATTGCATAAAAGAGGTTGGTACTGTCAAGATTAATTCTCAAAGTGCAAGTTGATGAGATTTTTGTGCAGCAATACCCGTCTGGTATTCAAAACACAAAACCAGGGTCTGGAGGGAGTGGTAGGAGGGGGAGGAATCAGACCACAGGTGACCTCCAAACCATTTACTGTAGAGGCCTAGAAAGCTTGCCTCTCCGATTTCATCTTGTGCCTCAGACCCTTACCAGGGTCTGACCATAGTGGAATTTCAGGCTCTCAAAATGTTACCTGTCCCACCTCAGGACCTTCTCACATGTGCTTTCCTCTGGCTGGCTCTTTTTTTTCTTCCTCTTTCTTGACCACTCTATCTATAGTAAATTTTTTTCTATCTCAACAATTTTTATTGTTTTCTGTGTAGTTCTCAGTACAACTTACATTATTTTCCTTCTTAGCTACCTTTTCCAATAGAACATAAACTTTACAAATGAAGAAATAATTTATGTCTTTCTTACTCTGTACACACAGTGTCAGGTGTCAGCACTTGGATAAACACCTTCCATGCTTAGGGATAAATACTGAATTTATTTATTCATTTTTTTTTTGGCAGTACTGAGGATTGAACTCAAGGCCTTGTACTTGGTAAGCAAATGCTCTATCAATTGAGCCACACTTCCAGCCTAGCTTGTTTTTTGAGATGGGTGGGGGTGGTGTGAAACTGTTGAAGCTCAGAATAGGGGTTGCTCAACAAAGAGTTGTTCAGAAGTAATACCAGGAAGAGTGGGAGATAGGCTTTGCTTGGGAATAGGGCCCAGAGCCTCAGATGAGCAAGCCAGGACTAGTTCACTGACTGCCCAGCCAGGCCAGCTCCTTCTTGTCACCTGGGAAAAATAGAGAAACTGTAAGCATTCAGAAACCTGACAGGCCCAAGGTTTTTTAGGGGGTTAGTCATTGCTCAGATGTTTATATCATATTTCTGTATGTTTATAAATTCATATACTTTTGTGGAAATTATCTGATTAATGTTTGTATCTTTGTAGATTCTATGAGGACTGTTTATTTGTTACTTGTTTTGCTCATTTTTTAAATTATAATGCCTTGTATAACAGCACTAGCAGAGATCAGTAAATATTTAATGAATAAACACTAAACAAATGATAGTAATAATAATAACAGGAAGCACATTGGACATATACTATGTTCAGGCACTCTTTAAATACTTTGCATGTGTTGACACAATTAATTCTTACAATAACTGTGAAATAGACACAATGATTTTCCATATTTTGTAAATATGGAAACAGGCCCAGAGAGGGTAAGTAAGTCACCGAAGGCCACACGTCTCGTAAGTGGCAGCATTGGGAATGGGACAATATCCTAGATAGCACGGTTTTACCACTTGGCTAACTACTTCTGAGTGAATGAACACATGCACAGATGGTTGCTCTAAGACTACCCGATATCTCTGCATCTGGACAGGGAGTGTTCATTTTCAAAGTCATGTTTTTTCTTTTGAAAATGTTGATTGCTGATTTCCCGTCTTTCTGGCTTTTCCCTGGGGGTTACAAAGGGAGCAGTTTGGTCTGCAGATAATTGGATGTGCAAGTTAAACAGATGGAATGAAGCTAGAATCAGATAGGGACAGGAATGGAGCATGGCAAATAGCTGCAGACTATTCCAGAGTAAGGAAATTCCAAAGTTATTGTTCACTGCTAGAATTAAAGGCAGAGAAAGTGGGTGGGGCACCCACACGTGTGGTTGGACATGTAGGGCCGGGAAGGATTTTTCAGGTATAAATTAAACAGTGTTTCCTAAACATGGGATGTTTTTCAAATATAAAGATAAAGAGATACAAGACGAAAGAAATTCAATGTTAAGCTAGCATCACTTTGAGCACATTTGCATATTATTTCTTAGTTATAAAAAAGAGAACTGAATTGAAACCTATATTTAAACATATATGTAAAATCACAAGATAACAAGTGCATCTAATGGTATATAACATACTATCAAATATGAATTATAATATTATTTCAGTAATAAACTGTCATCTTCATTATGGTCTATAGAGCAATAGGGTTTAAAGTCCAATGCTTCTAAAATTCATTTTCCTTTTTCTGTGATTATGCTTCTGTTTCCTTATCTAATACTGACACTGAGAATTTAACCTGACTATGGCCATTTGAGATAATATAATTTACTCCTCCAGATTATTCTGAGGCCTAAATTGAATACAAATATTTCCTAAAAAGCAATTACATCTTTCTGTGCTCACTACCTGCTCCATAAACATTATGAAAATTGAGTGCTTTATGTTAGAGAGGTTAATCTGAAATCAGTCTTTGTTAAACTCATTGTTCTCTGTACTTGTTTGAACGAGTAAAATAAAATGGTAAGAGCAATATAGTTTAAGCAGTTTTATTGTATGTTTGGCCCAACCATGAAAATAACCATTTGAAAATTCCTTCACTCGGTCAAGTCTGATTGCTGCTTATATTCCAGATGGTTACAAAAATCATGTAAATAAATAGAAAGTATAGTAGTAATGTTTGTATAAGATTTTTCAAAATATTTTCCACATATATTATTTCTATTTAATACTTAGAACAATTTTTGGAAGTTGATAATATTATTTTCATTTTAGAATTGAAAGAACAGAGTTCCAGGGAATAACACTTACAATTGTAGCTGGTAAAATTGAATTTAAACCTAGTTTTCCAACTTTTAACTTTGTACATGAAGTGACTTCTGCGCAGAAAAGCTAATGGATTTGGATCTTCACATTGAGTTTAATGAAATTTTAGGATTTAAAAAAATAAATGTTTAGGAAACAAGTATAGATATTTGGCTTGGTGTTCAGGCTAATTGTTGAAAGCGGAAGTCCCTCTCAGGCTAGGTAATTTTGACCCTTTCCAGGGGAAGGCACAGCATAACCCAGCTCTTCCCTTTCTAGTGATTGGCATACTTTCTAAAATACAGCACTTAGCCTAAACACTGGATCCACACCTGGGCTCAGATTCCAGTTCTATCATCTACTGGCTAAGTGGCTTTGCACAAGTCAGTCCACTTTCTTTTTTAGTGTGTACAAAAATATTTAGAGTAGCTTTATTAATAATAGTAAAAAAAGTGAAGACAACTCATATGAATTCATTTGTGCCCGGCTAAATTTTGTATATAAACCTTCTCTTCACACTCCTATTTATAATACTTTGTCCTACCTCAGAATAGGAATAAGATAAATGATGACCAGTACCCTTACTAATTACTGTTCAAATGTCTTAAATAATTCATGATATCAACTAGAAATGCTGCTATTCATAAAATGTATTGATATTAATCATGTCATTTATGTAGATTATCCAATAGCCTTTTGAAAATAACTAGCTTACAACTAATACGTGGTTTTGAAATTTATCTTAAATATAATCTGCTTTTTAAAAATTGCATGCATAAATAGCTCATTTATTTTATTTGCGAGTTGTGTTTCACAGTAAGGAGGTATCACAATTTTCTCTACATGGACTTATTGAGAGCTGAGGATTGTGATTTATTTATTCATTTATTTGTTATTGTGGTACTGAAGATACATTGTGACATTTACAAAAGTTCTTACAATATATCATAGTTGAATTCATCCCCCCATCATTCTCCTTTATCCAGTTCATTTTCTAAAACTCAGTTTCTTCATTTGCAGAATGCAGATGAATAAAATATCTATGTGAAAAGATTTGGCAGATGAAGGCAAAAGGAAACATTTTATGAGAAAAACCCAACAGATTGTGTAGGTATATTATTAGCTATTACCATAATGGTCTATGCTTCCAAAGAAAATAAACTGAGTGTGCCTACATTTTAGTGGCCTGTACATTAAGACAGGATCTCAATAAATTAAAGATGCCCAAGACAAAATTGGTATAAGTATTTGTAATGTGACTTCTAAATTTTCTCAGGATACTAATTCAAACATATTATTCCACTGTTTCCATGTGTCAACTTCTTTTTCACCCAGTGAATACAGTCACCGTATGTCTCTGAAGCTCTCCCCTGATACTTTGACAATAGATGAGTGTGTGGCTGGTTTCTGACTGAAACAATACAGAAAACCATAAATATGTGTTTTTAGGGGCTAGTGTTTAATTCTGAGCATCTGCCAGGCTTGACTTTCTTGATCTATTTAGAGTGACTGCTGAGCTGTTTAATATATCATAAAAGACATAATCTTATCTTGGCAGCAGGATTGAGGATAATGGGTCAGTTTTTACCATGGTTAATTAGCTGAAATTACTTTAAAGAACTGGACATTATTTGGAAATTGTTACAATGGGTATTTTTAAATCACTGATTTGTGTAAATATATCCATATACTGTTTATTAATTGAGTGATTTGCATTGTTGCCTCGTTGGTAGGTTTCTTGGTAAGCTTATTGTTTGAATCCAAAGATTCCTTATAGTTACATCTTCAGATACTGGAGCATACATGCTTTATGGCAATGGTGAATCTCCAAGAAAGCCCTGAATCTCTAAGTATTTATTGAGCCATTTGAACCCAATTATCTTGGATCCCAGTACCTGGAACTTTTTTTTTTTGGGGGGGGTGATGGTATTTGGAAATTCTGGGTTGATTTATATTGTTATAATAATGATGAATTGTCTCGATTTTCTTAGCTTTTGTATTTTTCAAATATGCTTATTCATTATTGAACTGCCTAAACTAAAAAGGCCTTCCAACAGTTTGAGATGGCAGTCTTTCTTTTACTTGCTGAGGGGTAGAATACTCTTTATTTTCTCATCCATAGGTAAAATTTGTCTTCTGAGAAATGGACATATTTACTTCGTGTTTTTGTGTATCCCCCTGGATTCAGTGTTTGCCAGGTTCACCTATAACGGTGCCACATTTGGAGTTACATTTACAATAGGGAGGATGTAGTTGAGAATGTCAAGAGAAATTACAAGTAGCATTTGGAGAATGAATAAAAAATGGAGGATTTTTACCTTGGCAAAGAAAAGCGGAATTTGTTTTTATTTTAATTTTTGCTTTTTGAGGCAGGCTCTTTCTAGGTATTGGCCTCAAACTCATTATGGTCCTATATCAGCCTCCTGACTGGGATTATAGGTGTGGACCCCCAGGCCCAGATGAGAACTTGGATTTATGATGATTGTCCTAACATAGTTTCAGTGCTGCTCTCTATCTAGATCTAGATGACAAAACTGGAAGCAATGTAAAATTGTCTGTGGGCCTGATGCAAGACTTTTATAATGATGAGACTATCTCATGGAGGGAGTGGGCACTTCAGAGGGATGGAAAGCAGTCAGTTCTGCCACTGCTTGGATGGTATTCTTTCAAGGGTGTAATGTGGCATTCACTTTGAGCAGAAGGTTGTATTGGTGACTTTTCAAGATTCATTTTAATTCCAAGATGCTATGATTTCACATCATTTAAAAAGTGATCCTGCAAAATAAATAAATAAAAAATAAAATTTGCTCTGAGAAGTCTCTGTGTGCCATGGACAAGTCCTGGATGCTCTTGGGGCTATAGGTTTATATAGTATATAAAATGAGGTGGCTGGGCACTCGTTCAATCATGTACATCTCTTGATCCTTGAATTGTACCTGTCCTGAAATGTTAAGAAGAAAGATTAGAATTTGCCACCATATTTTGCTTCTTGAATATATCCAAATACTAATGTTTTAGTGGTCATAACATACTACCAATCTTCTCATTGGAGTCTTAAATTTATGAAAGTAGCTAATTTAAGTTGTAAGAATGTACGTCACAATGACATCATTTCCACTTGGAAGGAAAACAAAATGTGGTCTGAAAGATTCTGATTTGTCCAGAATTTATTCTTATACAACCATTGCACTAGGTGATGTTTTTAGTCTCTGAATCTTGAATATTGTTTCAAATTCCGTCATTGTTCTTAGAATAGTAGATTTTTAAGCCTAGAAATCGGAAGTTGTTGGCACAAGAAACTTCTACCTCTAGATTAGTCATTTCTTCTCAGAATCCAGTATTGGCAGGATTTCAGGAGAGGCCATTGCAGGAAGAGAGGCAATTTCTCTTCTCATTGCAGAAAGGAGCACATTTCTCAGAGCACAGAAGAGAAACAGAGCCAAATGTGTGTACTCAAAGACTTTTCCAAAGTAACTACTTTCCCAGCAATCCAAATCATCCCTCCCCAAATGAATAGTCTAGTAATTATAGCTTTTACTTAGAAAACAAAGATTATTTTTAGCAGAGGTGGCCAAAAATCAGACAGCAGATTCTAAGTTCTAAAAGAACAAAGACCACTATACTGTATCCCCAGAAAATAGTGGAGTAGCTCAGTTAGTAGGAACTCAATAATATTTTGGTGAATGTGTAAATGCATGAATGAACCACCAAGGGGTTAGTTTGTAGAAACTTCCTGTCTATACTTCTAATGGTGAGGGAGCCCCCTGCTGGAAGTATGGATGCTCTGTACACTGTCTGTAGCTATGTGCAATATACTGAAAATATCTTAGTTAACCCCTCTTCTCTTTAGATTAGGTCACACCTATTGAACAGGCATGGTAAAACACTCTGAAGAATCACTGATAGAATAAGGACTCAGTTGGCACACGTTTGATATGTTATTAATCAAACAAAGGACTTCAAAGCTGAACTTCGTATATTGAAAACTGTAAATGATATTACAAGCCTGTAACTTGTCCTGTATTTGTATACCAGTATTATAAGATATTATAGATAGTTTTAATTAACATTCTTCTCTAGCTGCTTAAGTTGTTAGTGGATGACTGTATCTTGAACCTCAAACTATGCAGCTGTAGGCATCACTGTCAAATGAAATTTATAAATCAATCTGATATATTTATTGATACATAAATGCATATATTTATGCAGCAGAGAAATAATATTTGTGATGGATAATAATTATGTAAAATATAATTCATAAAATTACTTGGTACTATTTTTTATAGAGTCAATACAAAATGTTAATTTTTTTTTCCTTTAGTTCACTAATGGATGTCATTACCACTATTTGCTCATGCAGTTTAATAAATACACACAACACACACTCATCATGAAACTAGCCTCTCAATTCTTAAAGATCCCTGTGCACCTGTCCTCTTTCTATGTTTTAGTCCATGTCCTGACTTCCATGTAGGGGTCTTTAATCAACATCTGTGTGTTTTCCTCTGCTGTCCTGCTCTGGGATCCCGGATGCTGGAGGCCTGATAAAAGAGACACTGGGCCAAGGAGGTAGGAATGAGCATTCTTCAGCGATGATGGCAGAAGAGTGTCAGGCAGCAGCTTATATCATGAGGTGGGGGTGACGTATTGGGTCCTGATAGCTTGGACACTTGGTTCTCACCGAAGAGACAAAAGAACTTGGAGAGAGTGAATGGGAGGGGTGATTTTTCCCAGGGAGTACAGCAAATAGTACAGGGTGGGAGTAGCATTCCTCTAGCCAGGAGAGCGCCAGGTCCTTTCACCAATTAGGAACACTTCCTCTTTAATCAAAAAATGCATAGGAAGAGGTCTTCAACAACCACCAAGTGGCTACTCCAAGGGCTGCAAAGTTGGCTGCATATTGGAAGCTCCTGGGGATCATTAAAAATAAAATACTCAGGTTTGATACTTACATAGTTCAGGGTTTGATCCCCAGCATTCAAAACAAAACAAAACAAGAAAGAAAGAAAGGAAAAAAAAAAAAAGCCCCTGATTTCTCCTGCTTCAGAAAATCTCCGATTTAACTGAGACTTAACGGTTCTAGGGTGTGGGCTGGGTATTTTAAGTCTTCTTAGGTGACTCCAATGTGTAGCCAATTCTGGGAATCACTCAGCACTCTGGTGAAAGGGGATTTTTGTTTTGTTTTGTTTTTTTGAGAGAGGGTCTCATTATGCAGTCTAGATTAGCCTAGAATTTGTGATCCTCTTGTCTACATTTTCTGAGTGCTGGGATTACAGGCATGCACCAACATGTCCTGTGAAAGGGAAAAATTTTAAACCTTAGACACACTAGTATCTATCACACTAATATCTCTGATTCTTTTCTTTTTTGTTTTTTGAGGCACAGACATATTTATTACCAACCAATATATTGTGTTGAAAAAATCCAAACAGGATATTAAAGCTACAAATTAATAAAGTGAAACACTAACAATCTTACTTTGAGAATTATATAAAAATAATAAATCTAACAGATGCTGGATCATAGTTTCTAAATTTTCAATGCAAAATTGAGTCTCTGTCCATAAAAAAATTATTGTTTTCAACAAAATTACAGAGGACATAAGATGCAAGTTATAAAGGAATCTCCTTTTAAACATGACCTTTTGAGCAAAATAAAAATATAATTCAGTTAATAATGTGCATATGTGCATACGGTTAAATGTGTTTATAGGAATTACATACAATTTTCAGTTAGCTTTTGGATAATCTTTGATATCTGTAAATACTGTTTGCAGAGAGAACATACTACTTAACAAGATAGAAAGTATTTGTGAATCCTCCAATGAGAGACTGTGTGGTTCTTTTCTTGTTTTTATTTTAATGTTATTCTGATTTACAAAAATGTCACAAGACTATTTCTAAGAATTAAATTCTTTTCCAGATTTACTAATTGTTTTTTATCTTTTTTCTCAATTATGTTATAATTCTATCTTTATTTCATCTGTACATGCACATATTTTTTTTTTCTGAACTCATCCATCTTGCTCTGTTTTGTTCTTTCCCTCTTCATCATTGTGGTAAGCAGAATAATCTCACTCTCTGTGCACCAAGATGTCCATGCCCTAATCCTTGGAACCAAAGGCTTTCCTTGGAAAAAGGGACTTTGCTCGTGTGATTAAGTTAAGGGTTTTGACCTGGGAAGTTTCTGTGGATTACCTGGATAAACCAAATTGTAATCACCAGGGTCCTTGTAAATAAAAGGAGGGAAAAGAGTCAGAATCAGAAACAATGTGGTGACAGAAGCAGAGGTTGGAGTGCTAAAACTGTTGGCTTTGAAGATGGTAGGTAAACACTAGAAGGTCTTAATCTTATAAACTGTGAACATTGAATTGCATTTTAATTCAAAGTTCTCTTTAAATTCCATTTCTTCCGTATCATCTCGTTCTTTCTCTCCTTTTAGTAAGATCTTATTTCCAGAATAATTAAACTGCTGCAGCTCTTCAAATAATTCTATCCAAAATCCTTTTGGGAAATCTTTTTAATAAACATCTAAAGTATAGTTGTATATATATTTTTTACCTCAGGTGTCTGAACAGTTCCTATGAGCTTTCTGCTTGTCTGTTTAGTCTAATTCAATACAAAAAAGGAAATCAATTATACAAATCCTTTCCTACAAGAGTACAAAACAGATGTTTTAGAATACATGTAAACACAAACACATTTGTTAAGTATTTTAGTATAGCAATAATCAGCATATTAAAATAGCATTTGACATATTACACATTTTGACAATGTTTTATATTAATATAACATTACTGTTTGTTGCTGCTTCTCTGTGCCCAAACCAATTACTGCATTTGTTTTAAGTTACAGACAACAGTGGAATTAAATATTGTCCTCTTCTGGAACTTTGATTTAATAAGGTAATTCTCTGGACAAATGAATATGTAGGTAGGAGACAGGGTAAACACAGCATGCAAAGAGGGGCTCAATAGTGAGATTTTATACTTCACAACATTACTATAAACCAGTTCATGAAATTACAGAATTAATATTGTAATGAGAACTTCAATAACAAATAATTTTATGAGCTATGCTTGTTGGAAAACTTAAAAGCTCATATGACTTATGGAAACACAAATGAGAGAAGAGGTTAATTTATCATGACTAGAGATGCAATCATTATGGTTTCATCACCAAGGTAGTACATGCTTGTCAAAAGCCCCCTAAAGGCCAAAGAAGAAGTAGAAATGGGATCAAGAGTTACAGACTTGCTCGGTACTGGTGGCTCATGCCTGTAATCCTAGCTACTCAGGAGGATAAAGGTTCAAAGCCAGCCAAGCAAATAGTCTGAGACCCTATCTTGAAAAAAACCCTCACAGAAAAGGGCTGGTGGAGTGGATCAAGGTGGAGGCCCTGAGTTCAAACCCTAGTACTGCCAAAAAAAAAAAAATTTGCAGACTTGATAAACTCCAGCGAGGGAAAGAAAACTGTAGACACACAGAGACTCTACCCTTCTACTTTTCATCTTTAAACTTGTTTCGTTCTATGGTAAATGGATGGAATTGGAGAACATCATTCTGAGTGAGGTTAGCCTGGCTCAAAAAACCAAAAATCGTATGTTCTCCCTCATATGTGGACATTAGATCAAGGGCAAACACAACAAGGGGATTAGACTATGAGCACATGATAAAAGCGAGAGCACACAAGGGAGGGGTGAGGATAGGTAAGACACCTAAAAAACTAGCTAGCATTTGTTGCCCTTAACGCAGAGAAACTAAAGCAGATACCTTAAAGCAACTGAGGCCAATAGGAAAAGGGGAACAGGTACTAGAGAAAAGGTTAGATCAAAAAGAATTAACCTAGAAGGTAATACCCACGCACAGGAAATCAATGTGAGTCAATGCCCTGTATAGCTATCCTTATCTCAACCAGCAAAACCCCTTGTTCCTTCCTATTATTGCTTATACTCTCTCTACAACAAAATTAGAGATAAGGGCAAAATAGTTTCTGCTGGGTATTGAGGGGGGGGAGCGGGAGGGGGCAGAGTGGGTGGTAAGGGAGGGGGTGGGGGCAGGGGGGAGAAATGAACCAAGCCTTGTATGCACATATGAATAATAAAAGAAAAATGAAAAAAAAAAACTTGTTTCGTTCTAGTGTTTGATGTAACTCTCACTATTCTATAGTTCTTTTGATGTAACTCTCACTATTCTATAGTTCTTTGGTGAACTCAAGAGTTGTCACAGAATGGAACTGGTACTACTTGATTCCACAATAAAAATCAGGGAATAATTTCAGTTCTCCAATAATAGTTTTGCATAGCTGTCATCAAAATAACTGAGAGAACAATTTACAGGAGGAAAGATTTATTTTGTTCATGGTTTCAGAGGGGTCACCAGTGCATGGTTGCTTGGCCCCATGCCCTTGGGCAGAACAGGGCAGGTGGAGCATGAGTTAGAGAAATTCACATTATGGCAGAGAGAGACAGGAATGCACCAGGGACCAGGTATACCTTTCAAAGGCACACTCCCAGTGATTTTCCTCTGGTTTCCAGAGCCTCCCAAAATAGTGTCTCTAGCTGGGGACCACCTTTCTAACACATGAACCTGTGGGGGACATTTCATATTCAAATCATAACAAGTAATGATATAGAATTATGGGATAGCTGTCTCTTTCCCATATCCAGGAGAATATACAATATCGATAAGGACTTAAGAAAGGTCTTGTCTGAGGGGATTCTCCCATCAATCTCTAGAAGTGAATATAAGAGACTCAGTATAACTCATGACCACAGAGGGAAAGTCAGTCCAAAGTACAATTTCTAATATTGTGAGGTGAGTAACATCCTTCCCATACAGACTTCCTCGTACCCAATGTTCAGGGAGCTTCCTAGACAATAGCCATGACAGTATAACAGAAACTTATTTTTACTCACATGCAATCTTCTAGGTAGTTGTTACCAAGGGCAAACAAAACATGGTTGCTGAGGTTTTAGAATTATTGACCTGAGCTTAATTGTAATCTAGAGCTCACCACCAGAGCAATGTCTTTGAACTCCTGGTATTGATTTGCATTATCTTTTAAAAATGTTGATTGAATATGAATAAATACAGAGCCAGATAGAAACACCTTGTGTTTATAACTCTTATATGATGACAAGTCAAATTTACAAACTAAGTATCTACAAAACCAATAGAATCCAAATCTGCAACATTTACTTAATTCTGTTTGATGAAAACTTTCATCAGATGAATATGGTACGTGTGCTGGGTCAATCTCTTTGTGGTTATAAACTGTTATTCAAGATGAGTCCTGTCATGATCACTGTCTATGCTACAATAAAGCTCAAAAAGAATGCCACAACACAAGAAAAAATGAGTAGGGATTAGGTTTTATTGCCAAATTTGCAATGGAAGCGTCTATAAGACACTATGAGACATGTGTTCTATGGAGGGAAATGTGTTGGGGATAGCAAGCTTTTACAGACATGCTATAGATGTCTACTTTAATGAAGATTCTTTGCCTCTTATTGCTTTGCTTTTTAAGAGTCTTAACACAATAAAGTAGCCATGTCAGAAATGAGATAAAACACTCTACCCAGACACATAATATTTCTGGATTTGGATCCCGTATTAAGAGTTATCTGGGATCATATGTGCATACAATGTTTGGGTCATTTCTAAATAAAAACAAAACAAAAAACAAAAAAAAGTTATCTGGGAAATCATCTATGTAGGGTCCCTGAGTACCCACTGGGGGATTGGGCACAGGTTTTCCTGCTGGGGGAGGCTGGCCACCAAACTGGATTTCGTGCAGTTATAGCTGACATGTAACTTGAAATCCAGGTAACCTAGGGTGAACTCCTAGGACCATTTTCAGACATTGCTGCTTGATGCACCAAAAGTACTGGGTGCTATGATACAGGATGAGTTTTGTATATTGAAGTGATCATGAGTCATGCGATGATTTGATTCTCTCATCGTTTTTCTCTGTTTGGACTGTTGTGAAACTTTTGTTTCCTAAAGCATGTTATGACATCATTAGACTTCACTTGGGGAGTAGCCTCCTTGTATTTGCTTAGAGAGTATTAACTTATTTGTGAGTCCAAATTCAGATGTAGGTCCTAAAATTGTGGAGCAGTATTCATTTATAAGGTGATAACATGTTCTTCCATATAATTCTGAACATGCTTACCTTTTCTATCTTAGAGTATGATGAAAACAGGCAAAACTGAAAACAACAATCCCTTCAATCTCTAGAAATACTTTGCAATAGTATTCAGATCTCTGTGGTTTGAGAAACAGTGGAAAAAACAAGGACATAGGGCTAAGCCATCTTGGACTTGAATCCTAGGTCTACCAACTTAGTATGTGGTCTTGGTCAATGCATTGAGCCTCTCTGAGCCTCGGTTTCTGTATTTAAGTAGGGAGCACATTCATTCATGCAACAGATATTAACTGAACGGGCACTGTTCTAAGTTCTGGGGATAAGCTGTGAACAAGTTAAGTACCTCCTTCCTGAATTTCATGTTGTAGAAGGGGTGGGGAATGAAGAGAGAGAAAATACATGTGTGAACAAAGTGATAAATGGTATGAAGATTACAAGGTAATGTGGTAGAAAATGCCCAAGGATAAAGGCAGAATTGGTGCTTTAGCCAGGGCAGCCAGGGAAAAAACTCTCAGAGGATAGGTAGCATTTGAGTGGAGACTAAATGATGAGAAAACAGACATGTGAGAGGTCAGGAGATGTGGCAATGAGCTTGATCTATCCCAGAGACTGTTAGAAAACTGGTGAGATTAGTGATTATTTTCTTCTTTTCAGAAAAGAAGAAAATAATGAGGTCAACCTTGCAGGGGTGTTAAGGGTTATATGAACCAAGACTACCATGTGCCTACAGGTGAGTAGGCACCCAATGAATGGCAAGGGAAAATTTCATTGACCTCACTTAGAATTTCTCTTTAGGAATAAAGAGATAAGCTAGTCCCATGACTATTTCAATTATCTGCTTTGCTCACCTTAAATTCTTTGTAAAGTTTTTCTCAATTATCTTTATGATATGGTTTCTGTTTTTTTTTTTTGGTCGTATATTTATTACAATAGTTATTTTCTTTTGTCGTTTATTCATATGTGCATACAATGTTTGTGTCATTATTCCCCCTTATCTCCGCCCCCTTTTCTCCACCCCCCCCTCGCTTCCGGGCAGAAACTGTTCTGCCCTTATCTCTAATTTTGTTGAAGAGAGAGTATAAACGATAATAAGAATGACAAAGTGTTTTTGCTAGTTGAGATAAGGATAGCTATACAGGGAGATTCCTAGCATTGCTTCCATGTATATATGTGTTACATTCTAAGTTGATTCTTCTTGATCTAACCTTTTCTCTAGTTCCTGATCCCCTTCTCCTATTGGCCTCAGTTGCTTTAAAGTTTCTGCATTAGTTCCTTTGCATTGAGTTTTTTGGGTTTCTTACCTATCCTCACACCTCCCTTGTGTGCTCTCACCTTATCATGTGACCAAAGTCCAATCATCTTGCTGTATTTTCCCTTGATCTAAAGTCCGCATATGAGGGAAAACATATGATTTTTGGCCTTCTGAGCCTGGCTAACCTCGCTCAGGATGACGTTCTCCATTTCCATCCATTTACTTGTGAATGATAACATTTCGTTCTTCTTCATGGCTGCATAAAATTCCATTGTGTGTAGATACCACATTTTCTTAATCCATTCTTCTGTAGTGGGGCATCTTGGCTGTTTCCATAACTTGGCTATTGTGAACAGTGCTGCAATAAACATGGGTGTGCAGGTGCCTCTGGAGTAACCTGTGTCACAGTCTTTTGGATATATCCCCAGGAGCCCAGGAGTGGGATTGCTTATTCATATGGCAGATCTATGTTTAGATTTTTAAGAAGCCTCCAAATTTTTTTCCAGAGTGGTTGTACTAGTTTGCATTCCCACCAGCAGTGTACAAGTGTTCCTTTTCCCCCACATCCTTGCCAACACCTGTTGTTGTTGGTGTTTCTAATGATGGCTATTCTAACTGGGGTGAGATGGAATCTTAGTGTGGTTTTGATTGCATTTCCTTTATGGCTAGACACAGTGAGCATTTTTTCATGTTTTTTTTGGCCATGTGAATTTCTTCTTTTGAGAAAGTTCTGTTTAGTTCACTTGCCCATTTCTTTATTGGTTCATTGATTTTGGGAGAGTTTAGTTTTTTGAGTTCCCTGTATATTCTGGTTATCAGTCCTTTGTCTGATGTGTAGCTGGCAAATATTTTCTTCTACTCTGTGGGTGTTCTCTTCAGTTTAGAGACCATTTCTTTTGTTGTGCAGAAGGTTTTTAGTTTTATGAAGTCCCATTTATCTATACTTTCTCTTAGTTGTTGAGCTGCTGTGGTTCTATTGAGGAAGTCCTTGTCTATACCTATTACTTCCAGAGTATTACCTGCTCTTTCCTGTACTAACTTCAGAGTTTCAGGTCTGATATTAAGGTCCTTGATCCATTTTGAGTTAATACTAGTACAAGGTGATAAACATGGATCTAGTTTCAGTTTTTTGCAGATTGGTAACCAGTTTTCCCAGCAACATTTGTTGAACAGACTGTCTTTTCTCCATCGTATATTTTTGGCACCTTTGTCAAAAATAAGGTGAGTATAGTAGTATGGATTCATATCAGGGTCCTCTATTCTGTTCCACTGGTCTTCGTGTCTGTTTTTGTGCCAGTACCATGCTTTTTTTTTTATTGCTATTGCTTTGTAATATAGTTTGAAGTTGGGTATTGTGATACTTCCAGTATTGTTCTTTTTGCTGAGTATTGCCTTTGCTATTTGCGGTCTCTTGTGTTTCCAAATGAATTTTAGGGTAGATTTTTCAATCTCTTTGATGAATGTCATTGGGATTTTGATGGGAATTGCATTAAAAATGTAGATTGCTTTTGTTAGTATAGCCATTTTTACTATGTTGATTTTACCAATCCATGAGCATGGGAGATCTTTCCATCTTCTGTATCAATCTCTTTCTTCAGGGGTTTGTAGTTTTCCTTATAGAGGTCATTCTCATCCTTTGTTAAGTTTACTCCTAGCTATTTGATTTTTTTTGAGGCTATTGTAAATGGAATTGTTTTCATATATTCTTTCTCTGTTTGTTTGTTATTGGTGTATAGAAAAGCTAATGATTTTTGTATGTTGATTTTATATCCTATCACCTTGCTGTAGCTGTTGATGGTTTCTAGGAGTTTTGGGGTATAGTTTTTTGGGTCTTTAAGGTATAGGATCATATCATCTGCAAATAGGGATATTTTGACAGCTTCTTTACCTATTTGTATTCCTTTTATTCCTTCTTCTTGCCTAATTGCTCTGGCTAGGAATTCCAGTACTATGTTGAATAGGAGCAGGGATAGTGGGCATCCTTGTCTCATTCCTGATTTTTAGAGGGAATGGTTTCAATTTTTCACCATTAAGCATAATGCTGGCTATAGGTTTGTCATATATAACTTTTATTATTTTGAGGTACTTTCTTAGAGCTTTTATCATGAAATAGCGTTGGATCTTGTCAAAGACCTTTTCTGCATCCATTGAGATGATTAAGTGGTTTTTGTCTCTGCTTCTATTAATGTGTTGTATTACATTTATTGATTTGTGTATATTGAACCACCCCTGCATCCCTGGGATGAAGCCTACTTGGTGGTGGTGAATAATCTTTTTGATGTGTTGTTGAATTCGGTTTGCCATTATTTTGTTGAGGATTTTTGCATCAATGTTCATTAAGGAGATTGGCCTATAGTTCTCCTTCTTGGAGGTGTCTTTGTCTGGTTTTGGGATGAGGGTAATACTGGCTTCATAAAATGAGTTAGGCAGTTTTCCTTCCCTTTCTATTTCATGGAACAGTTGAAGGAGAGTTGGTGTTAGTTTTTCTTTAAAGGTCTGATAGAATCAGCAGAGAATCCATCAGGTCCTGGACTTTTCTTTTTTGGGAGACTATTGCTGCTTCAATTTCATTTTGTGTTATAGATCTATTCAGGTGATTAATGTCCTCTTAGCTGAATTTTGGATGATCATAAGTATCTAGAAATCTGTCCATTTCTTCAAGATTTTCAAATTTATTAGAATATAGATTCTCAAAGTAGTCTCTGGTGATTTCCTGGATTTTTGTGGTGTTTGTTGTTATCTCCCCTTTGCATTCCTGATTTTACTGATTTGGGTATTTTTTCTCCTCATTTTAGTCAGGTTTGCCGGGGGTCTGTCGATCTTGTTTATTTTTTGAAAGAACCAACTTTTTGTTTCATTAATTCTTTGTAGTTTTTTGTTTCTATTTCATTGATTTCAGCTCTTATTTTTATAATTTCTCTCCTTCTGTTTGTTTTTGGGTATGATATGGTTTCTTAACAATATCAGGATGCACATTGTTCATTCAATCATTGACTACTTATTATTAATGTTGGTGATGCTTTGGAGAACATTCTGGCTCACTTTTTTTTTCTGGTAGGCAAGATGCATCCTGAAATGATGCAGTTTAAAATTAAAGAATTTGTGGTAGATCCTATACAAGATCCCAGGTCCCTGTACTCACTCTCAACCCATTCTTTTTATCTGAATGTATTCCCTTCTTCTTTCCTCCCATCCTATTTTTTTGTTGGCATTGAGATTAGCAAAGTGAATACTCAGGTATATTTAGGACTGCATAGAAGCCAATGGTATTGCCAGAAGTTTATAGTCTTTTAGAAGATTGTGGGATAAAGAGTACACTACTATAATACTCATTATTTTTCCTCCCCAATTCATGTGTTGAAGCCACAACCTTGAAGTGATGATATTTGAGATGTACCTTTGGAAGGTAATTCGGTTTAGATAAAGTCATGAGGTTGGGGTCACTCTGATGTGATTAGTGCTCTAATAAGAGCTTGCTCTTGTTCTCGCTCTGCCATGTGAGGACACAGCAAGAAAGTAGTTGTCTGTAAGCCAGGAAGAGGCTTCCCTAGAACCTAACCATGATGGCACCCTGATCTCATACTTAAAGCTGTGAGACATGAATGCCTGCTGTTCAGTACACTGAGTGTATGGCATTCTGGTATAGCTAGCTGAGACAGGCATTTGTTTTGTGATGTTTAGGATATGCTATGTTGTTGGATATTTACTAGAGTGGGAGAGCATAGAGCAATTAGTTGTTGCCCCTGGAAACCTGGCTCATGAAATTATGAGAATCTTCTTAGCCAAGTGTTCTAAGGATTCCCATCTTGATGGTGAGGTGCCAATTTCAGTTACACGTTCTTTAAAAAGGTCTGCTTTACAATGTATGCAATTTAGATATTGCAATGCTAAAATTGGTAAGTATGCCCAGACCAAACAGTGGGTCTGGACATAGAATTGGCGACCCCAAAGAGTGCTGAATTTTTTTGTGCACATGCTTTAAAATGCAGAAAGTAATGTTGAACTTAAAGGTTTAGATGAAGATTCTCTGGTTGTTGAATATGTCCAGATGACCAAGGCATCCAAGGTGTGCAGGCTCCTTATAGAGCTCATGATCAAATGAGCCCATGTATGAGCTCCCTTTGCTACGTGAGACAAACCTCACTGTAACGGAACAAATTGTTCCTAAGCTGGAAGAGGAAGCTGCACAGAAGAAAAAGATATCCTAGAAGAAACTGAAGAAACAAAAACGTGGCACAGAAATAAATTCAGCATAAAATAAATGTGAATAAAAATAAAAAAAACCTGCTTTAAAACTGGTAGCTATTGATTTTATGGTATGAGGCACAAATTGAAGATCTAAAAGAAAAACATCACCTAATAATACTATGTTGGGGAACTTGCAAGGTTTTCTAATGACTTGGTTTGCTGTGATGAAATATATCAGTGTTGGAGAACAGTTGTTGAAATGGTTGGGCTTTCTATATGCTAAAATGTGGGGCTATTTTTGTGCTTGTAATTGAGAATTGGATCTTTGCTAGTAATTTTGTTAGTGATATATGAGTCAGAGGAGAATACAACTCTCTTCTAAAGCTATATTAAATAAGTAGTGCTGACACTGGGGGAAATAGGCTTTGTCAGTAAATAAATACAATGCAGACACAAAGAATTGATGTACACAGTAATAATTGAACTCTATTACTTTTGGAAAGTCCTCTGGCCTACCTGTGCTTAAGGAAATATATGGTTAGAGTCTGGAAGTGTGGTTCAAGTGATAGAACATTTGCCTAGCATGTGTGAAGCCCTGGGTTCAATTCCTAGTAACACACACATGTGTGTGTGCATATATAATTAAATAGCCAGCCCCTTGAAAGATACAAATTAGTTGAGATGCTTCTTTTCAAAATTTAGACTCAACTGCTTCCTATAGATTAGAAGATGCCCAAGTGCTTAAGACCAAGTATCTAAGAAAAGGAAAAGAAAGGTAATTCCAGTGTATTTATTGGTCAGGCAAATGTGTCATTTGTTTAGTTCCACTAAATCTGTGAATTTGTTTGCAGACTATTTGTGATAATTCTTCACAAAGAATTATGGTAATGGGAAGAGTATTTGGAGTGGAAAACCATCCTACATATTAATATTTCTAAGATGTGTTCTTTAAACTATCAAAATAGTAGGAGTGATAATACCTACATTTCAGGGTCGTTGTAAAGATTTAATGAAATAATGAGTGTGACATGTGTTTGGTGACCTAAAAGCATAGTAAACAGATATATAGCCATAAAATTAATTTACTTCCAAACTGGAAAATTCAAGACCAAGGAAATAAAAGAAAGCTTTGTCACCAATCCTAAATGAAGAAATGGGTGGCTAAGTGAGCAATGGCGATGTGAATAGAAAGAAAAGAATCTACTGTTAAGCCAGTAAAGGAAGCCAGCTTAACAGGCTCTGACATCCATAGCGAGGACAGAGAAGCTTCATCAGCAGGGATTGTGCCAGGGAGAAGGACTGCAGGGCTTAGACCATTCAGGTAGGCAGAAGGAGGTGTTCTCTCTAGAGGAGTTGCTGGTATATATGGGGAATTTAACTTCCATCAGCATCTTGCTAATCACACTCTCACATACACATATTCTTAGTAAAAAGTGAACTTTCTTTGCAATTGTAGGCTTAACGCAAGTCTCCATTCCATTCACATTGCTTCTAATCTCTTCTTATTTACTTTTTGGAGTTACCATTTCTGCCCTGTTTTAAAACTAGAAAAATGTCTAATTCTGTTTATATTTGTTTATTTATAGTTTATCAGTTCTACTGGAAAATAAGCTTCCAGGAGACATGCTCCATGTGATTTTACTTCCCACTGTGTCCTCAGAGTCTAGTGCAGTGCCTGGCATGTATTAGATATGTACTAAGTATACAATGAATGGGTACATGATGTAGGTAAGAGAAATCCCCAATTAAAAAAGAGATATACACTGGAGAAGAAACATTTATTGACTCCATCGTTGCTATTTATTTATTTATATTGTTGTGCTGGGTGGAGATACATTGTGGCATTTGCAAAAGTTCTTACAATATAACAAATACATCGTAGTTGAACTCACCCTCCCACCACCATTCTCTTTTATTCTCCCCTCCCCCCATTCCTGGAATAGTTTTAACTGATATCATTTCTCCATTTACATACATGTGTACACAGTATTTGCACTATATTCACTCTCCCATGCCCTTCTTCCCTCTCTCCTCCACTGGTACCAATCCCCCCAGGTAGGACTTGTTCTGCTCTCTTCTCCTGTGCTTCGATTTTGTAAAAGAAAAACAAATGACATTTTTTTGTTTGTTTAAGACAGCCACCTAGGAAGTTTCCTTGTGACATTTCCATGTATATGTATCATAACCCAAACTGGTTCATCTCCTCTATTTTTCACCATTTTACCTTAATCCCCTTCTTATGGTGGTTTCAACAGGTTTAAAAATTGTATGTTCATTCTGGTATAGAGAGTACATCAACCATATTCACCTTCTTAACTTCTTTCTTTTACCCTCCCCCTTTCTTATGTGACCTCCCCTTAGAATGATCTGTTTCTGATAATATTGCTGTATTTTTATTAGGATTGACTGCCTCTTTATATGGCTGCACTTACCTTTTTGCTTTTCCATCAATCCTGTGAGCTAGGTGTGATTGTCCCATTTAGTCACTGAGTACATGGAGACCTGGAGAACATACACAATTTGTTTCAATCTTACACCTGGTAAGTGGTAGAGAATTTGGACCAGATTTGATCTCTGCCAAAATCCTTGTCCTCCAACTACAGAGGTTCCCCAGGTATGGCAGGGATGATGACATAAGGAGGGGCAGGTCTAGACACTGTTCTTAATATGCTCCAAAGGGAACTGAGAACCCAACTGGGATTTTGGGGAAAAATAGAACTGAATTTTCTGTTTGTTCTTAAAGAAAACTATTGTCCGTCTGAAGTGATTTCAATGTTTCCAGGAGTTAGTAATATATACAGTCATACTTAGCAGGACCTGTAATAGGGACTCAATGAATGCTAGTAGCCCAAATGAACCAAAAAGCATAAATGAAGGAAAGAAAAGGATAAATCAACAAGAGGGTGACTGATTTTAACATAGAAGCCACAAAAAATGAGTGTGACTAGCACCAGGGAAATGGATGTTAAGTAAACATGAATGAAACTATAAAGCTGGTGAAATTAGGAATTAGAGCAACCGTGGGTCTAAAAGTAATAGTAGGAAATGAGAAACAAGGCAGCCACATTTAAAATCCACATGGAGAGGTTTCCATGTCTTCTATTTAGTTCCCTGAACAATAATAATGGGTTTCTTCTTCAGTTCATTAAATAATCTCTTCAAGAAACATAACCACAGCCTTTGGAAAGTCAATGAGGCCTTCAGAGTGGGTTCCTCAGCATCAGGAAGCTAAATGCTGTGAGCTTCCTGGTACCCTGCATGAATTACCCCACTTGGATTTCTAATGGTCTTCCTGCTGGGATTAGAACATTAATTGTGAACTTTATTTATTTGCTGTTACTCAATAGGTGAGATGTTTGCTCCTCTGCACGCCAAGGACAACTGTGGACCACAGCTGAAGCAGCTGTCGATGGGTCTAGATTGTCATCTTCTGTCTGCCTGCAGTTGGTGGGGTGGCTAATGTCAGGGAGGGAGCATTCCAGCTCCATCCTCTTAGGATCCTGCTAGGCCTAAGTATTAAATTAATGTGAGAGAGATTACCAGAAGAAAAGTGTACAAGTTTATTTGATATAAGGTTTTTTTGTGGTAGTTCTCTCACAAGGAAACCTAAAGAAGAAGTCAACTGCTTATACGCTGAATTGGTCAAAGAATAGTAAATTATGGAAAGGCCAAAGGACATGGGCTAATGTAGTTAATTGGCAAAGGGAGTGACTAGGAACGTAACAGTTGGTTTAATTATGTCTGTTAGTACAGATTTTCCTTGGCTTTGATCAGTGTCCTGTTCTTGATGGTAAAACCATGGCTCTCTTTTTGGAGTTGGGAAGGCATCTTTCACGTGTAATATCATCTCTTGCTTTAAAAAACAGAAGGGAAAACAGAATGACAGTTTTGTACTTTTTTTTAAAGTATCTATGTCAAAACCATGAATATGCTAAAGCAGCATATTTTGGGATGACAGAGTCTTTTCTGTCATTTCATAGAGCTTTGCCCACCAAAGTCTGGCCTGTTAGGACAAGGAAGCACTTTGTTTACTGACAAAGGGAAATAGGCACATGGTTCTGAAGGTACCCCTGCTACCATCCTGAGAGGCAGAATCATAAATTGATGGGCTAATGTGACAGGACAAGTTTTACTGATCTTTTGCTCTTCCTCTTCCTGGAAAGTGAGGGGAAGGTGGTGTGTCCTGTGTGGTCCCTGGCAGCTACTTGACAGTTCTCTGCTTGGGTCATCTGGATTAGGGGAGATTGGTTTCATTACCAAGAGAATGGACTGAGCTCCCCATAAAACCCTAGCAACAAGTTGTTTTTCTTCTCATTAGTATTGTTTTAAATGCTTCCATAAATTTTAAGATGAGCGAGCTTAAGTACATGTGAATCTTGATCTATCCAAGTTGTGCCAGAAAAGATGTTGACATGTACAATAGCTACATTATCGGTGTTCACGTTTCTTGGAAAAACAGCAGTAGCTTAAACAGTTAAAAAATAACATAAATTAATCTGATTAATTAATCTTATCTTAATGACTCTTGCTGACTATGACACAATTAATTGAGAAGGATTTAGATATACTGATTAACGCAAGACTTGACATCAAATAGGCTGGGCCCAATTCCTGGCTCTATTATGTGTTAGCTGTTTGGTTTGGGGGAAAAATTTAATCTTATAACCTCAGTTTCCTCATTTATAAAATGGACATAAGAGCTATAAGTTGTTATGTTTTTATGAGGATTAAATGAATTAAATCATGTGAAGCTAGTTTATGAAAGGTCTGTCGTATCACATCTCACTAAAGAAAAGCTGCATGTTTGCTGGATTGTATGGTATGCATTACAGCATATAGAAACTTCTGAAATAAGGATGTGTATTAAAACGTTTTCAAGAGCTTTTCCAGGTGCTGGCCAGAGAACATAGCAAGTTGCCTTTACTTGCCAATGTGCATGAGCCAACTTTGCCAGGAAAGGAAGTAGGCGTTCGTCTAGGTTGAGTTAGTGTAGTGCCCCACACAGTATGGATACAATTTAATTCAGTTTGGTGTAATTGTAAAATGTCAACAAAAACATTTTTAAACGCATCGACACCATAGTGTAGCAGTGAAACAAACAATTAGTGTGTATGCAGAAGACAATCTATCACACGTTAGGCAGTATAATTAAAGACATCAGAGAATGCCAGTGTTTTCAGAATACATCATAGAATGTTCAAAGCTGGGAGAAAGAGGTGAGTATAACCAATTTTGTGAAGGTCTATCGCTCGTCTTTAGAACATCAAATAAAAAATTCTAGCTGACTTTCAAGAGAAGCAGTTTAAATTTTAGTGAAAATGTAATTCATTTATAAAACCCTATAAGTATAATCAAGGAAGAAATGTAGCCAAAATTCCAGATCCTTTAATGTACTTTTAAATTGTATTACCTATCCAAAATTGCTATCTCTGTAAGGTAATAAGCATAGGTAATAAAAATTAGAATATCGTTATGATCTAAAAGTGACACAGAATTATTATTCTCTTCCTTTTGATGATGCTGGGAATTGAGCCCAGGGCCTTGCACATGCTAAATAAGTACTCCAGCACTGAGCTATGTCTCCAGCCAGAGCTGGTTTCTGTGCTTTGTGAAAGAAGTTTAGAGTTAAGTTTTAGTTTCTTTATTTGTTGGCGGTACTAGGGTTTGAACTCCAGGCAGGCATATGCCACTTGAATCATGCCTCCAGCCCTTTTTGCGCTAGTTATTTTTGAGATCAGGTCTCACATTCATGCCTGGGCTGTGATCCTCCTGCTTCTGCTTCTTGCGTAGCTGGGATGACAGTTGCACACCTATGTGTCCTGCTCTTGATTAGTTGAGATTGGTCTCACAAACTTTTTGCCTAGGTTGGCCTCCAATTGTGATCCTCCAGATTTCTACCTCCCAACTAGCTAGGATTATAGGTGTGAGCCACTATCCAGTTAGAGTTAGATTTTGATGATCAGATTGATATAGAGAAGAAAGTGTTATGTAATAGGTATGACAATTAAAACTTTTATAAGTTCTTAAAATATACTGTTGAACCCTGGAACAACACAGGTGTTAAGGGTGTTGACCTTGCACATAGTCAAAAATCTGTATAACTTTTGACTCCCCCAAAACTTAACTGCTAAGATGCTACAGTTGACCAAATGCCTTACCAATAACGTAGTAAATTAACACCTATTTTGGCTTCTTCATTTCTATTCTCCTTCCTAAGCTGTCTGACTTCTACCATGATCATCAATTCACTGAAAGTACTTTTGTCAAAAATAATTTCCCTGTTGCTAACAGTAATGGAAACTTCTCTGTTCATACTCAACTTGATTTTTTTTTTGATACCATCTAAGAGGAGTGACCCCTTTCTTCTCACTCTTTCTTCTCAAAGCATGCTCCTCTGCTATAGCTTCTCACTTCCCTGGCTTTTGTCCTACTTCACTAGCCTCCCTTCTTTTCTTTTTTGGTGGGACTGGGATTTGAACTCAAGATCTACATTTGCTAAGCAGATGCTCTCCCACTTGACCCATTCCACCAGCCTACTAGCCTCCCTTTTTAAGCCTCCCTTGCTTGCTTCATCTCCTCGGTAGTCCTGTAAATGATAAAGATTATTTCCTTTCTCAAATGTTCTCCCTGGATGGATCTCATCCTTCCTATGGATTTTAATGCCATGTAATATTGAAGCCTCCAGCACAACTCCAGCGGCCTACTTGATGTTTCTACCTGAATGTCTCACAGCTTTGACAAATGGGTTTGTCATATCTCCTGCAAACTAATGTTAATCTCAGTAAATAGCCCTACCATCCTCTTGGAATCCAAGAATCCTGGGCATAAGACTTGATTCCTTTGTTTCTCTTAGTCCCCATTTCCATTCTGTTTATTTCTCAAACATGCCTTCATCGCACTTTGTAACTCTTCTCTCCATTCACATTGCTACAGCTTTTTCTAGATCAATGTATTTTTAGTCTTTCCACATCTGTTTACTCTTCACAATACAGTATTATTAAATGTAAGTCCTTCCTCCCTCCCTCCATCCTTTCCTTCTTTCTTTTATTTTTTTGTGGCACTTGGGATCAAACCCAGGGCCTTGTACATGTTAGGCTAGTGTTCTACCACTTAGCTATACCTCCACCAAAGGTGAAAGTCTTAAAATAGAAATTGCACGAGATTGACTCCCTCCTTAAAACCCCTCAGTGAACTGTACCTAGCACTAAGTCTGACCTCCTAACCATGACCTTCAGAACTTGCACAGTCTTGTCCTTTCTTCAACCATATGTCTATCTCGAGAGCTTGTTTGGAGGTTCTAGCAGTGGAGCGCAGCTACTCGTACACCCTTGACCGAAGACCGGTCCTCCTCTATCGGGGATGGTCATCCTCTTCGACCGAGCGCGCAGCTTCGGGAGGGACGCACATGGAGCGGTGGAGGGAGGAAGGGGACACTCGTCTAGCCAGCCAGATCAGCCGAATCAACCCTGGCGATCAATGGGGTGACAGATGTCGCAGCCAGATCGCCCTCACATCCCTATATGTCTATCTTTTCCCCTACTAATGGATAGAATTCACCCAGTTTTCCTTTTCCTTTCTAAAAAATGCCGTGCTATTTCCAGCTTCACGCTGTTTTCCCAACCATTTCATCCTTTTCCTCATTCTATGACCATTGCTGTCTTAAACACATCTTTTAGTGTCAACCTAAATAACTCTTTAAAAAAATTCCTTTAGTTATCTAAGGTTCTCTTTATTTTAAACTTAAAATTCTTGCTCACTTCCACAACATTAAACACAATGTGCATCTATCTAAACTCTTAGTTACTTGACCCACTCATCTTTTTTTTCTTTTAAGATTGCAAATATTGTCGGGGACAACATCTATCTTTTTCTATTTCTAGCACCTGTTATAATATCTGGCTCAATTTGCCTTAGGAATGAATAAGACATTTGAAGAAGTTATTTCATATAAAACAGTAGTCACCAATCTTCTCTTTTCTATACTAGTATGGTTTTTGATCATATGAGAAGCATGGAAAGCAGTGATAAAATTTTACTGAAGGAGATAGTTGGATGTGTCTGTAAATGTCTCTGAAACCTGAAGTGGTTGAAATCAGACTTGTGGAGGTGGTTTTATGAAACCATATTCTAGAATCACTACAAAATTTCCTTTCTTTTGACTGCTGGTAGCATGTTTCATTAAAAGAGAAATGTATTTTCCTTGGAATTTATTGCAGAACTAGCAAAACCCTACTTCCTGATTTTTGCAGCTACTAAACTTCTGTTTATTTTTCTTCCAATGAGTATGGACAGGAGGAAGAAGGTTATTAATTGCTGCGACATTTATTTCTAATATATTTCAAGCCCAGTTGTTGAAACAAGTAAGTGTTGGGTTTTAATCATTAGAACCTGTTTGTTTCCAAGGCATATTGCTATTTTGTGCCTCTGGGTATAAGGCATTTCTTTTCTTTCTCAGTTCTGTTTTTTTTTTTTAATTTTAAAATCATTAATCCTTTGGTTTTACGAAGTGTGATGTTCACCCTAGGTGCACAGCTCCTCCTGCATACTTTAGTTCATGGAAGAAATTTTCTCCAGTGATTTTTTTGGGTAAAGCAGTACTTATGCTAAGATTATTCAATAGCAGGGGTTCCTAATTTCATTTTCTGCCACAGATTCCTAAGCAGTGTAATCATGGAATGAAAAATGTATCTACATGCTACATATACATGTTTTGGATGCATGTTTGTGGGTTAATGGACTCGCTAAAACCATTTCATGAACCGTAAGCTGAGAACCACTGTTCTGCAATGCTTTCATAATAAAAACACTGGGGGGGTTCCTTTATTTTCCATACATGAATTTGATAGACCAAGCACTTTGATGGAGAGGACATAGTTAGGGCCAGGCCATGAGGGTTACATTCCTTTTACCCCTCAAAGTAAGACTGAAGTATCTTTTTCCACTCTGGGAATTATACTCTATTCCCAACAGGTACATTATATAAAATCTGCCATTATTGAAGCGCTCTTTGAGTGCCAGGAGCTGTGCAGAGCTTTTCAAATAATTTCAACAACTAACAAAGGAACATAAACCCTATTTATACATGCTGAGTCCTAAATGCTAAACAAAAGTTTCCTTGTGTCTTCTCCTTAGGACTTGCCTGCCTAATATGGACACATTGTGATGGATATAGGAAATGCTTTGTGTGTGTCATGGGCCTCTTTACTCAGGGCACTGTCTTTGTGGAGAAATAATCCAACTTATTGGGAAGAAACATGTAAAGAAGAGAATCTGTAATTAGTTATTTCTATTTATAAGAGTATGCTTTATTTTATCTTTTCCCTATTTGGTACACAATGATTATGTGGATGATCCTCTGAAAAATGTTATAAATTACTGTTATAAATTACTTCTCTATACATAACCAATCTTTTATCATAATATAGAAATATAACACTTTTATAGATAGTTCTGCTTTTATTTATGCTTTGCCATATTTCTAGTAATTTTTTTCATTATTGGCAATGCTTACATAATCACATACTAACACCTACAGGAATGAATCATAGTTCATCTTGCAGATTTATGGTGTGCCTACAGAAAAAGTGTCTTATGATGCAATCTTAAAGGTTTAAATTATCTCCTTTAAAGCCCCACAACCAGGCAAACAAAACAATATGGTTTAGAAGTCACAATTAAAAATGAATCCATTTAAACTCTTTCCTTCTTTATTTAAATAATAAGACAACTTAAGAAGGATTGGGATATTCCATCAGTAAGCAGATAAGTCATTTATTCAAAGCACAGTTGAAATAGAAAGTTTGCAAGCGTGGGAGGGTTCATGAATACTTGCAGAGAGTTTTTTTCTTTCCCCCTTACTTTGACTGGCAGTAAGAATGTAGTTCCGCAGGTCTGCTTAGATTCAAGATAAGTTTTCCAGAGCAAGCACTTTACTTCTCAGATGCTTCCATTTGCCATTGTCCTGGGTTGTGCTGATCAATGTTCTCCCTTTCATAGCCACCCTTAGCATTCTTAATAACTTACTTTTTTCTCTTCTGACCTTTGGTTCATTTTTCTGATCTCTTAGTGTGTGTTTGTCTCTGTTTCTCTCTTCTATCTTGCTCTTCTTCTATCTGTCTCCTTATAACTGTATCTCTTTTCTTCTTATCTGCCTTTTTCTCCTTCACTCATTCACTATGCTTTACCATCTGCCTGGCCCTGAGTTATGGGTTGGCTATTACAAAGATTATAAAGAGGGTAGCTATGCTTTCCAGGATTCTCAGCCTAAGGGGGTAGGATTTAAGAGCAAGGAAAAAATATGGAAAAAGTAATGATAGAAATTAATAGAGGAATAAATAAGGTTCTGTAGTTGCACAAAGAAGTATTTAACTCTGTCTGAAAAGATTAGGAAGAAGTGAAATTTGAACTAAGTGTTTCAGGATAAGCAGGTGTTTTCCAGTTGAACGGTGGTGGCCCCAGGAGATGTGCAAAGGTATGGAGGTGAAGAAATGTGAAACATTGCAGAATGGCAAACAGGGCACTTATATTCAATCCTCTCAGAACCAGAACTGGGGAATGGATCACAGAGCAGTGGCATTTACAATGCAATAATAATTCTTTCCTATACAACTAAGCAGGCTAAAAAATTGACACACACGTTGGTTTGTTTTTCTTTTTCTAACAATAGCCACTCTGAAATGATGTAAAATAGCCATGTTGGGAAAATATTCTCCCCCTCAGTCTTGATCACTGAGGGCTGAGGGGAGCCCTCTATTTCTCTGACTGGAAGAGTTTATACTCTTTCTTTCTTAAAATGAGCACAAAAGTCAAATGTTGGTGATTTAAGGGCAGCTGATAGCTTCATTTTCCTTCCCACACAGTTCTGAACCAACTAAGACAGAGATAAAGAATAAGGCAAATAGAATGCCAAACAAGCCTTAGTTAAAAGGCTAGTTTAGAGGATGTGACTTAGGTGTATGGTAACACTAAACTTCTTGCCTCCTTTCCCCAGAATTCTGGAGACTGCTATTTAGTATAGGCAGGACTAGAAAATTATGGGCTCTCTGAAACTATGATAAGATGGAGGATCTGACCTGAGTTTTCTGCAGACAGGGAGAAGAATGGGAAAATAGGGCTGAAGAATGCATGTTCTATTTCCTTTTCAAACTCCCACTCACCATGGGATGAAATTGGTGAGTGTGTGGTGAGAGGTCATGAGTGCTACTTTGAGGTTGTCTTAAGGGAACTTGAAGTGACATTAGAGCAGGTTCCCCTCACCAAGTCTTAACATTTGACTAATATTTGTTACTGAGACTACCATTTGTGAGAGTGTGTAAGAAAGGTAGTCGTGACCATTTTTATTTGAATCCCTGGCACAAATTGGTATGGCAAGCATACATTTTGTTACACAGTGCTTGATTGTATCTGTGGTCTTCCTTTTTAAAGTAGGGGCACAACAGGTTGACCTCTAAGGAATCTCCTAGATCAATGACTCTAGACTGTTGTGCCCTGTTGAAATAAGTAGGTTGAGAAACACTAATGCTATGGTTCAAAATATGTGGAAGACTCAGTCTTTAGAAGAAATCTAGAATTGAGCACAGGATTGGAAATATAAGGCAGCGTGACCTTTTGAGTAGGCTTTACATTTGAAATGGACTCTGATTTCTACTCAAACTCTGATTGCTCAGTACACATTGTTCTGGTATTCACGTAACTGCGTTCTGTCAGGCTAATGACTCCCATTGTTACTTCCCAAGGATGCTTTGCTTTCCTCCACGTGGAAACTGTTGGGGTGCTGTGTTATTTCAAGATTAAGACAGCTGCTCTATTCTAGCTTAGATATGCCTGCATTTTAGTGCTCTTGAATTTTTTTAAACAGTTGAAACAAGATTTACAATTTAATTAACAAGGTCCTGTAACCCATCAGAGTATGTGCCTTTAATAGCTGCAGAGGCTTTCCTGTGGGAAAGGGAACTGGCTCTTCTAAGGAGGTTCTATCTGAGTCTAAAAATATATATTGAGATCACAGCACAGCCATTCTGATTTGGTGGTCTTGTCTTCCTGTGTCCCTGTGATAGCTGCTAGTTTTTCCCTTTGTCTTTGCTTCAAATCCCAGCTCCTGCCTAGAGTAGGTATTCTTGCCTGTTTGATGCTAATTTTCCTTCATTTCACTTTCCCTTGAAGTCAGTAAATCTTTTGTGTTAGTGAGCATATGGGTCAAATTGGGGTGGGAGGTGAGCAATTCTGGCTTGTTAGATCTGAGATGTGGTCCAGGAGCCTGACTGTTACCTGGCATTCCTAGAGATTCTGAAGAAGGCCTTTGAAAAACACTGCTAAAGTATGTACTCTAGGGTCTTGCTTATGCTCACTGCAGTGTGTGGCCTTGGTCCAACTCCAGTTCTGTCCTCGTTTCTCTCATTTAGGTGTTGAAAGTTTGAAGGAACTTGGATCCTGTAGCTGCAATGAGACATATTCTAGGATGTATGCTGAGAAAGGGAATCAAATTATCAAGGCATTTTGAGAGGAAAGGGGAAGCCTAATTACACTGTTCCCATGTACTTTCCATAAGGCTGGAATTCCTCTCTGCTCAGTTCAACAGCCAGCTGCTCTCAGAGTCTGTGTTTCATGCTGGGGAATCAGCCCGCAAGGAACTCTGAGTTTTAGACAGGTGTCTGTTAGTCTTGTTTATTTTCCCTAAGCAGTCTACCAAGAAGTTGTTTGGCTTTGATGGTATGTGATGTTCACACCATGATGTTTTTGGTTTTGACAGTAGTTGGGGAATATGGTCTCTAGACTTTTCTTTGAGATACTCTGTAGACCACCTGCATCTACTTAGAGATTCAATACTTCTGCCTTCCCTTATCCACAGGGGATATGGTCCAAATCCCTTAACGGATACACAAGACTGCATGTAGTACTGAATGTTACATATACTGTGTTTTTCTTCCCTATTTGTTCTTTCCATAGACTCTAGCAACCTCGGCATATATTTTAAAAATTCTTTATTTGGTAGACAGTTTTCACTGTTGCACTTAAAACAATATCTAAATTGCCAGCATCATGACTCTTGGATTTGGGGGACCACTAATAAGTAAAATACAGTTGCCTGCATGTGAGCACCGTGATACTTTCCACTCTGACAACTGAGTCAGCTGATAGGTGATGAGTGGGCGGGTAGGATATGCAGCGTTGATATGTTGGACAAAGGGATCATTCCCACCTCAGTGGGGTATGCAAGTGAGACAATACAAGATTTCATCATGCTACTCAGAATGATGTGACATTTAAACTTATGAATTGTGTATTTCTGGAATTTTCCATTTAGTATTTTTAGACCATAGTTGACTGTGGGTAGCTGGAATCACGAAAAGCGAAACTGCAGTAAGGAGGAACTTTTGTATTTGTCTAGGAGCAACAATTTCCACAAAACCCCATCAGAAACCTGTGGTTTGGGGAGTACAACCATCAGTTATGATACCACAGAGTACCTTACTTACATCTTGATGGGGTATTAAACATAGAACTTTTGAGTTTCTAAAGTTGTTTGGAATAACTTTTTCTTTCTGGTGTTTTTTAATTTGATTTTTATTTATTTTTAACTACAGGTGTACCTCGTTTATTGTATTTTACAGATCCATATTCTTGTACTACTTAATTCTTATAGAGTTAATATTACTTAATATTGCTCATTTTTCATAATTTTTAATATTCTTGGCTTACCATTTGTGATCTTTCTGTTTAAAATTCTAATTACAATTCATTTTATGGCACTCTATCCTTCTGGTGTACTTTTTACTTTATAATTTTATCTATTTATTTTGATCATTTTGTAGCTATGAATGATCAGTGAACTTGTAAGTAGTGAAACTGAATTTTGGGTGAATCATTTTTGTTTAGATAAGGAAATGACTTTCAAGTGTGACAGGTTTGTTGTACCAATTTTTGTGACTCACTTTTCTCATCTCAGCCCCTTACTTGTACTTTATTTATAAGAAGCATGTTTCTCTCAAGAGTTGTTTGAAATCCACAGTGGTCACTGTCTGCTTTCCCTGAGGCAGTTTTATGAGTAGCTAGCTCTGTTGAGGCGGTGTTGGCATGCCTGTCGACTTTTTCCAGCATGGACTGGAGTGCAAGGTGATATAACCAGAAGGTCAGCAGCTTAAAATTTCTGAAATTGCCACTTCTGTTAAATAAATTATGTGCTTTGGTAAAAGACAGCCTATAAATAGTAGTAAGGTTATTATTAGTGTTATCTACGGTGAGTGAGAAATGTTGATTCTCTTCCTTGCTGCCCTTGGAAAAAGTATTATAGCAAGCTTCTTTGTGCATTCCTTGTGTCATCTAGCGAGTTAAGTTCTGGACTGGAGTAGGTCCTGTCCAAAGACCTGTGGATGGTACCCACAGCACTCCCATTTACAAAGATGTGGACCATGGTTTAGCAAAAGGATCCTGTTCTCATGCCAAAAAAACTCCAACAGTGACCAGGTTTGAGATAGTAAGAAAGCCAGAAGATCTGAAAGTTGGCCCAAGTCTCTGTGTGATCATTGCTCACTGGCTCTGAGACACTCAAGGGAAAGCTCAATGTGGTAAGTTGTCACCACCCTGCTCTCCACACGGCTGTGAAGCCCATCAGTGACATCAGCTCTTACTATTTATAGGCCACTGGTCATCCATGAGTCAGTTTTTAGTTTGTTTCTGTTCATTTCCTGGTCTGGTGAAGTCTCTCAACTGCCGTTAACTCCTATGTTTGAAATAAAATAGAAAACTGCATTTCAAAGATAAATACTTATTTAATCACTTTGAATGAATCATTCCTTTCCCTTCCATGGGCATTTGTTACTGAGAATTTATGAGTCATGTGTCCACTGAAGGTAGTACTGATATCTTTATTTTTAATATTTACTACTACATGGTGGGGACATGGCTTGAGTGGTAAAGTGTGGACCTAGCAAGTGCATGACTCTGAGTTCACCCCCCAGTACTGCCAAAAATTATCTATTATTTCAATGCAACTATCAATGAACATATATGTATTTTCTATCTATCTATCTGAAGGCAGAGCTAGATAGATAGATAGGTAGTTATTTTAAGGAACTGGCTCATGTGATTGGGGAGCATTGGCAAGCCAAAAATGTTCAGAGTAGGCTGCAGACTGGAGACTTAGGGAAGGGTTGAGTTGATGCAGCAACTGAAGTCCTAAGTCTGCAAATAAAATCCCTCTCTTGCAGACATCATTTTTTTCCTCTTCAGGTCTTCAACTGATACGATGAGGCTCACCCACATTATGGAAAGCAATGTGCTTTAGTCAAAGTCTACTGAGTTAAATGTTAATCTCATCTTTAGAAATTCCTTTACATAAACATCTATAATAGTATTTGAACAAATATTTGGAAACTGTAACCTGTCCCAGTTGACATAAAATTTACTATCACATATCTCAACTTCCTTTTGGGGGAAATTGGACTTCTCCCCTGGTCTGTGTTCTGTAAGTGGAGCCTATATCGCTCCCTGGCTCCAAAGGCTAGAGTGTGACACAGGCTCGACCAATAACAGCACTGAATTTCCCTGGCCAAAGAGATTACTTCAAGAATGAGAACATGGCTAACCACAGATAAATGAGAGCCCATTCTGTGATTTTTTTGGTCTTAGAGTCCAGATGCTCAGAGCCTGTAAACCTGGAAGTGCAGAAACTTCTTTGTTTCCCCCTGGGAAAGCTTGCTTGAAAATGAAGCCAACTCTAGAGGAGGAAAACAGGGCTGAGATCTGGATAATAAGAGACAAGTTTCTTACAGACATTGAGTGAACATTATTTGAAAATCTGGATCCAGCTATTTTGATCCACTTGTTTTAAAGCTATGTAAACAGATTCCTTTTTCTGCTTAAACTAGTTTGAGTTTCTATGACTTGCAGCTGAAATAATTCTTGATTAATACACAACATGCTGGGCACTGCTGTTGGTGGTTCCTAGAGGCAGCCTCTCTCAACAGTTTTAATTGATCCTTTGGTATTTTTCTCCACATACCTTTACAAATGCCTTTGCTGCTGCTTTGTGATTGATTTTAGGCTTTAGTTACTGACTTCCTGTTATGCTGATTGAAGATCCCTCCTCCTATTCCATTTCACACTCCCAGCTCCTACTCTCTATAATTATGTTACAATGTGTAAGTCAGTAGTTAGAATTTACATTGTGATGATTTATAAACCTTGTTTACAATTGAATCAAATGCTGCTCTGGGAGTACACTTTTTCTCTTTATACTTTTTATTTCTCCCATCATTCTGCTACTTTTGCATGTTTTTAGTTTTCTGTGTATTATTTGCTATATAGTTTTTCTAATGCTTCAACATGTCTGTCAACCATCCAGAGAAGAATGGTGCAAATGTTCACTATTCTGCTTCACTCTCTGTCATCCCCATCCCGGTTTCCTACAACCACTGTTTGATGCTCTGAGCTGGACCAACTGCTTTCTAGACTCAGGGCACAGCTTGCATCTAGGGATTTCCTTGGACAAAAGATTTGTGTAGGAAAACACCTTGTCTTCCTACACAGGCCATATAAGGAATGATGACGCTTGTCTTTTGTATTCCAAGTCTTCCTCTCTTGATTTTCCCCCTTAATTTACTAAGTCCTGTGTTTCGGTTGCTTCCTTAGAACATATTCATGGGAAATATCAATTTTAGTCTGTGCATAGTCATTTAGGCTACCACCTTTTACACAAGCATAACCAGCCAGGTGTGGTAACTCAGGCCTCTAATCCTAGCTACTCTGGAGGCAGAAATTGGGAGAATGGTAGTTCTTCAAGACCAGCCCAGGAAAAAAGTTAGCAAGACTCCATCTCAAAAAGCAAGCCAGGTGATATATGTTTGTGATTCTAGCTATATGGGAGGCATAGGTAGGAAGATTGCAGTCCAAGGCTGGCCTGGGCAAAAAGTGTGAGACTGACCCTATCTGAAAAATAACTAAAGCAAAAAGTGTGGGAGGTGTGGATCAGGTGGTAGAGCTCTTGCCTAGCAAGCACAAGACCCTGAGTTCAAACTCCAGTATCACCACCACTAAAAAAGAAAAGGAAAAGAAAGGAAAAAAGAAAAGAAAAAAGAGAAAAGGAAAGGAAAGAAAAGAAGCACATCCCGACATAGATTGTTGGAATTTTACATGCATTGCTTTGCTTCCTCCTGAATCCAGTGTTGCATTGGGAAAAGTCAGATGCTATTCTGATTGAAGCAATTATATCCTCCTCTTTATACCCGCTATCCCCTTACTCTGTGATGATGTGATTCAGAGGTTTTAAGAAAATTTATTGTAATAGGTATTTGATGGGCATTTTGAATCTTGAGACTTGTGCCCTAATTTTGCAAGCCTTCCTTGAATATTACTTATATTCTAATTTCTACTCTCGTAGGTTTCTGTCCTTTTTCAGAACTACAGTAGTAAGATATTGGATCTCCTTTATTGGTTTTCTAATTTTCTATTTTCTCTCTTGTTTCCTAACTCATTCCTTTTGGGAAGATTCCCTTGACTTTATTTCCTTTTCCTTTTATTAATTATTTTATCCTAGTTATATTTTTAATTTCTAGGAATTCCCGCTTGTTGTTTGATTAAAAAGTACCATCTTATTCTTTTTAAATTTTTATTAATTGTTTTTATTATTGACAATTTTTATTAATTGTCATTTTGGCTTGAATGTAATCTAATTGTCTGTATTTCTTTGAGATCTTTTTTTGGGGGGTAGGGCTCTTAGTGTCAAAGTCACCTTTTCATGTTGAAGTCTTTCTTTTCTGGCACTTACTATCCCAAATTGTCTATTCATATACAGAAGTGAGGCTGTGGATTTAAAGGTGTGATTTAAAGGTGTGTGTGTGAGAGATTGTGTGTATGTGTGGGTGAGAGTGTGAGATTGTGTGAATGGTTGAGTGTGAGACTGTATGTGTGTGAGCTTGAGATTGTGTGTACATATGTGAGGGTGTGAGCTCGTGTGTGTATTTGTGTGAGATAGATAGTGTGTGTGTTTGTGTGATATTGTGTGTGTATGAGATTGTGTGTTTGTGGGTACCTGAGGTGGGTTATAGTGGGCTTTACTACCAGGCTGACCACTTGGCCTCCACATCAAGAGATCCCCAGCTGTAATGCCCTTTGCTCTCTGAAGTGCTTTAGCTTTTCAAGGGAAGACTCCTGTGGTCTCCTGCCTCATGGGTGGGGAAGGTGGTACTTTCTACCTACCGTGTTCTGGGTGGGAAGGGAGGTTGACGTCCCAGTAGTCATGTGCTTTCTTTGCTTAATACCTCTGAGGTCAGTTTTGTGTCTCGCCCTGGTCTGCTCTGTGCTTAGACCCAGCCTTTGGCCTACCCAGTACCACCGTGTTTGGATTCTCTGTGTTGTGGAGGCAAACGTCTCACTTCCCATCAGTCTCTCCTCTCTGCAGGCACTTGGCTTGTAACTTTGTTACTTAGGTATGACTAACTCAAGGTACCGGCTAACTCAAGTCAGTCACCACGCCTTCTTCCATGTTTCATCTTTAAAATATATGTTGGACTCTTCATCAGGTATAGTCTCCTCCTTGCTTCTCTTTAGCTTTGAATAAGAACCATTATTTTTTATTCTTTTATTGTCATTCAAGTTGTTTAGAAACATAGAAAAGAAAAATCAAAACTGTCATTTGATATCATTTATTGTTTATTGTTTTTTGGAACAGGGTCTTGCTACGTAGCTCAAACTAGTGACCCTCCTTGCTTGAGCCTCCTGAGAGCATGCCTGGCGTAATCAATCTTCCCCCTTACACCAGAATTACCCCTAGGACTCTTTAGATTCTCACTCTGCTTAGGGAATGGAAACAGGAAATGCATCTGGGTGTGGTTTATGCAAGGAGGTCGATGCTGATCTTTGCTCAGCAGATTCAGGTAAAAGAGAGGCTTTGTCCTGTCATCAAAAGATTAGTTGTACATATGCACTTATGTTTTCATATACAATAAAATGTTTGAGGAATGAATATATCTTCAAATTGACTTTTTTGACTACTATCCAACTGCTGGTCTGAATTCTGATAGGTGAGAGGGCTTGCAGTGTGACCTCTTAAGATTGCCACTCATCTCCTCTTGATTAGAGTGATAGCAGCAGCCATGTTTGCTGTTTCCATCAGGTAGTGTCTGGTTCACATAACAGGTACTCTGTAAATATTTGTTGAATGAATGTACGATTGACATTTTAAAACTTCACAACAACTACTCTTCATAGTAGTTTTATTAGCTCTACTTTATAAATGAGGAAACTGAAGTCCATAGACATTGAAGGATTTGTTAAAGTTAGAAATGACTGAGTAGGAAAAGAAAATTGGATTGCAGAGTGGATATTAGATAATAATAGAATTTTTATTTCTTTCTGGGTGTGATTACAGTATTTTTGGAAAATATCTTTACTTTAGAATATCCATGCTGACAGGTTTTGGAATGGAGTATCATCATGCCTGTACCTTCCTTTTAAGTTTTTTTTTTTTTTTTTGCAAGGCTGGGATTAAGTCCAGGGTCTCATAAATAATAGGCAAGTACTCCACCAGTGTGCTAGACCTCCAGCCCAGTTCTCTTTCATTGTCTCTCTCCCTTCTCTCTCTCTCTCTGTCTCTTTCTCTCTGTTAATATCAATAAAAGGTAGCAAAATTGTAATAATTACTTGAACATAAGAAGAGGGTAAATGAAAGTTAATTGTATTACTCTTTGAAATTTCTGAATTTCAAAAAATTTCACATAAAGAGTTGGAAAAACAAAACCAAAGTAGAAAATCACGCTGAAGTCGCCCAACTCCCAAAAGCAAGTTTTAATCGTCTTTAGACAATTGCTGCAGAAACTGGTGAGCAATGATTATCAAACACAACCTATCTTAGGAAGTGACAACTGAGCAGTGTGGAGAGAGCAATTAGGGCTATTTAATGATCTGGACTGTCTTCTTCTATAGACACATCCTACAAAGTTGGGGAAAAGCCTGGACAAAACCTTTACACGGAGAAAGGAAAGACATATTAAAAAAAAAAAGTCTGAAAACGCTGTTGAAAGTGGTATGATGGAAGGATCTAGAGAAGAGCCAGGGTCCTTCGACATCCAAGGACCAAATACTAAAAGGCAATGAGACTTATCCTGTATTGTTTTGGGCCACATAAGGAATGATTATGCAAAGATGGCAAGGAAG
Organism: Castor canadensis; assembly: GCF_047511655.1. Classification (NCBI taxonomy): domain Eukaryota; kingdom Metazoa; phylum Chordata; class Mammalia; order Rodentia; family Castoridae; genus Castor; species Castor canadensis. The sequence continues at coordinate 18,943,221 of NC_133387.1, read as the reverse complement.
AAGAAATGAGTTTCTAGAAATACAATGCATAACCTGTCCAAACGAGAAATCTGATTTTTTGATGGTGTTTAATGAGCTGCAGACTACTTCCCATCTGTTTGAAGAGACTAACTACTGACTTCAATGGCCTTTCATAATTTTGAAGTTCTGAGATTCTGTATAAATTACAAGCAAACCAAAATCACCAGAACTTTGGATACAAAACATAAACCAAAAGATTCAGATTTGAAATGCAAGTATGATCATTTTCAGGAAATGTACTTGAAACAGGCCCAAAGCCTGTTCCCGTCTCAGTCAGTCCCAGGACACAGTGTTTTACACAAGGGCAAAGGACTCACCAGAGTGTGTCCACTCGAGAAATTAACTGACCCCAAGGAAAGAGAAGTTCAGCACGAGAACCAGAAGGCAGAAAATGTTTCTTCTTTGTTCTTCTTCCAAAAAGCATTGATCCAAGGTAAAAACCATCTGAGAACAAAGGAAGACCATCATGTGATCAGCTTGATGAAACCCAACATTTCCCTGGTTCATCTGTATCTTTTTCCTTTGGGAGGTGGCAATGCTGACTAGAATTACACAGTAAATTTTTTAGAAAATATGACAAGAGATCTTTACCAAATCATTTAACCAGCAAGTATATACATTATGATCAGCATGAAGCTAGGTTCGATGGAAAGTTACAAAAGACAGTCAAAATATAGTCCTTACATTCAGTTTATTTAAAATTTGAAGACAAGATTACAGTGTATCATTTATTTACCTGAAATGCTTGCAATCAGAAATGTATCAGGTCTTGTTTTTGTTTTTCGCATAGACTTTACCAGTTGACCAGCCCAAGTACAAAAATCTGGAATATAGTGTGTCATGTTAATGCTGAAATAGTTACAGAACATTTTGGATTTTGGGGCATTTCAGGTTTGAGACTTTTGGGTTAGGGATGCTTAACCAGTAGTTGTTGGAAGATTTAACTCTCTTTGGATCTCATCACTGGAAGTGGGCTATTTCCTTCCTTCCTTCCTTCCTTCCTTCCTTCCTTCCTTCCTTCCTTCCTTCCTTCCTTCCTTCCTTCCTTCCTTCCCTCCTTCCTCCCTCCCTTCCTTTTTCCTTTCTCTCTCCCTCTATCTTTCTCTTTCTTTGGAGGTACTGGGGCTTGAACTCCAGGCTTCATGCTTGCTAGGCAGGCCGCTCTACCACTTGAACCACTCCTTCAGCCATCTTTATTTTTCTTGGATTCTTTCCAATAGTCAGGCCAAGTGCCAGTAACCACATGTGTTTCTAGAAGTTGAAGCACAGTGGGTGTCTTGCAACACACAGAAGACAGAGGCAAAAGGAGGAAGGTCCTGAACTCATTTTCTGTGAGATGAGGGCTTTTTTCTCCCAGCAGCAGGACCTGCAAGTTCTAGCTACAGCCAGGTCTCTGGATGCTTGCCAACACTTGTTCTCAATGGCTGGTGACTCAAAGACTTACATTGCTTGGTTTCTAAGCAGTTCGTTTGCCCCCATTTCTCTCCAATTAAAACAGAGAAACCAGGTGGGGACCCTTTGCTGGAGCTACTCTTTAAATTGCTCTATTTTGTCTTATTTTTTTGTTTGCACTACCAGGGATCAAACCCATGCCCTCATACATGCTAGATAAACACTCAGTCACTGAACCACACCTCCACATATTTTTTAATTTTTATTTTTAATTGGTACATAGTAATTATATATATTTATGGGATTCAGTGTGATATTTCAATACATGTAAAGAATGTGTAAAGTAATTAGCGTATCCATCACTTCAAACATTTATTATTCCCTTGTACTGGGAACATTCAAAATTTTTTCTTCTGGCCATTTTGAAATACATAGCATATTATAAACTACAGCCATCCTACTTTACTATAGAATTGCTAGAACTTATTGTTTCTATTTATATTTGGTATCCCAAACCAACCTCTCTCTATTGCTCCCTACTCGTTCCCTTGCCAGCCTCTAGTAACCACTATTCCACTCTATTTCTATGAGATCCGTTTGCTTCCTAGCTGCCTCTTTATATGATATTGACAGAAAGGGGACAGGTGTGCCCTGTGACTTCTGTTCATGCCCTGCATGCTGTGGCACTTGGTTGGCAGATTGTGCTTCTTCCTTTGGACAATTTTTTCTCTGTGTTAATCTGTAAAATAATGGGAAGAATTAGGATGCTCCTAGGGGCTTCTACAGGCTAAAGAAAGCATATACCCTCAGATTCAGCAACCCCACAGGTTGGATACTATCTCTACTTCAAACTATACAATCACATTAGCAATCTCTGCCATTGAACAAAACCAAAACCAAAACTAAAGAAAATACCATTTTAGTTTACTTAGTGAGGATTGCAATTCACTTTGATTTCCAAATTTACTTCTATTTCTGACCTCCACCCGGGGAAAAAAGAGAAACTTACTAATAAGCAAAAAGAACAATTAAGACACACGGGAAAGAGGGTGGGGCACACTGAGTGCCGAAGATTGGGGGAAGGGAATCCTTCCCGGGACTGTAAATAAACAAGCCGGGTGGGCCAGAGAGGCTCTGGCGGGAGGCAGGTGCACGCCCAGCAACCAGGAGCGGGAAAGCTTGTGAGAGTGGCGGAGGTAGGAAAACTCCACAGGAGAGGAGGGAAGACCCACTTCCCACATGAGCTGTAAACAAACATGGTGGCTGGCAGGAGCAGCAGCACAGCCCAGTAATCAGGAGCAGGAAAGCCTGTGAAAGTGGTGGTGGGAGGAAAACTGCACAGGAGAGGGGGGAAGACCCACCTCCCACATGAACTGTAAATAAACACGCAGACCTGACAACGTGGGTGCAGTGTCACCTTTCCCAATGTGCTTGGAAAGGGGAAAGCTTGTAGCAGAGGCTCCCACCCAGGAGAACTATGAACAAACAAAGCCTGCAGGGCCAGGTGAGTGCTAAGCTCACCCCAGAGATCTGCATAAATAATGCCGCCAGCAACAGCAGGCTGACAGCAGCAGGTAGGCAAGCCACAGCCACAGATACCATTCTCAGAACAGTCTCCAGACTCTTTTTTTTCTTTTTCTCCCTACCTTTGATGAGAGAACAACCGAATTACACCTGCATGCTGAAAAACTTACTGAAACTGTATTGCATTTGAACTTGGGACACTTGGTGGGTTTTTGTGTGTGTGTGTGTGTGTGTGTGTGTGTGTGTTTGTAGTTTTGTTCTACTTTATGCGTCCCCTTTGATGAGACAACTACAGAACAACATCTGAGGCATCATCTACAGGATTGGAGACTGAGACAGACACCCAAATTATTAAGACTGAAACTTCATTGCATTTGAACTTGGAGGTTTTTTGGTTTTTTGTTTTTTTTTTATAATTTTCTATTTTCCATTTTATTTTAATTAATATTTATATATAGATATTTCTTTCATTTACTTATTTTTTATTTTTATTCTTATCTTTTTTTATTTTTGATTTTCAATCCTCTCTCTGTCTCTCTAATGTCTGTTCAGCTTACTGTCAATTAGTACACTAAAGCTCCCTGTTTATACCTTTGAAACTTTCTTGTCTGAAACCTTGTTCTGCTTTCTCCATCTTGTCTGTGTATTTGTTTTCCCCTTTTCTTTAACTTCTTGCTTTCCATCTCAGCTCACCCTTCCATTCTAAATATTACCATTGTTATGATTACAAACTAGAAAATACTTAATTGCACACAGTACAGGGACAGTAACAACACCAAAGACAATGATGGGAAGACAGAAAAAACAGGGAAACCAGTTTCCCCACAGCAAAAAATTAGTACAGGAACCAGAGGGGAATGAACAAAACAGATACTCAGATCCAGACACCAACAAAATGAAGATAAACTATGCCAAAGGGCCCACAAGAATAATTTAAAAGAAGACATACTACAGGTACTCAATGAGAATTTTATAGAGATGATACTGGAATAGGATCAACCAAAATGTACAGGAGACACTCAAGAAATTCCAAAACAACAAAAATAGAGAATTTGAAAAAACAAAAGAAGAAATAAAGGAAACCATAGAAGCACTGTATAAACACCAAAGTGAAACAGAGAACACAATGAATAAACGGATAAATGAACTCAGGACAAAAATAGACAACATTAAAGAGGAAACCACCCAGGATATGGAAAACCTCAGAACAAAGAATGAAACAGAACTGCAAAACAAAATGGAAGGCCAATCCAGCAGAATAGAACAAACAGAAAACAGAATCTCAGAAGATGAAATGGTAATTAAAGGAAAAACTAAAGAACTATTAATTAAACAACTCAAGACCTGTGAAAAGAAAACGCAAGAACTCACCGATTCCATCAAAAGACCAAACTTGAGAATCATGGGCATCGAAGAAGGAGAAGAGGTGCAAGCAAAGGGAATGTGTAATATATTCAACAAAATAATAACAGAAAATTTCCCAAATCTAGAGAAAGATATTCCCATACAGATGCAAGAGGCCTTCAGGACACCAAACAGACCAGATCAAAATAGAACTACCCCATGACATATCATCATTAAAACAACAAGTTCAGAAACTAAGGAAAGAATATTGAAGGCTGTAAGAGAGAAAAAACAAGTAACATACAAAGGTAAACCCATCAAAATCACAGCAGACTTCTCAACAGAAACATTAAAAGCAAGAAGAGTGTGGGGTGAGATCTTCCGGGCACTGAATGAAAATAACATCAACCCCGGGATATTCTACCCAGCAAAACTATCATTCAAAATAGATGGAGCAATAAAAGTCTTCCATGATAAGCAGAAACTAAAACAATATGTGACCACAAAGCCACCATGACAAAAGATTCTTCAAGGGATTCTGCACACAGAAAGTGAAACCCAACTTAACCATGAAAAGACAGGCAGCACCAAACCACAGGAAAAGAAAAAGGAAGAAAGTAGAGAGTAACCTCAACTTAGGTACACACAATCAAACCTTCAAACAACTAAGACAACTAAATGACAGGAATCACCACATACCTATCAGTACTGACACTTAATGTTAATGGACTTAATTCACCCATCAAAAGGCACCGTTTGACGAAATGGATTAAAAAGGAAGATCCAACAATTTGTTGCTTACAGGAGACCCATCTCACCGACAGAAATAAGCATAGGCTTAGGATGAAAGATTGGAATAAGATTTACCAAGCCAATGGCCCCTGAAAACAGGCAGGAGTAGCAATACTTATCTCTGACAAAGTAGACTTCAAACCTACATTGATCAAATGAGATAAAGAAGGACATTCCATACTAATAAAAGGGGAAATAGACCAAAAGGAAATAATAATCATCAACCTGTATGCACCCAATGTCAACGCACCCAATTTCATAAAACATATCCTGAAAGACCTAAAAGCATATATAAACTCCAACACAGTGGATACTATCTGATCACAATTCAGTAAAAGTAGAACTCAACAACAAAAGTAAAGTCAAAAAACATGCAAACAGCTGGAAACTAAATAACTCATTACTTAATGAAGAATGGATCATCGATGAAATAAAAGAGGAAATTAAAAAGTTCCTGGAAGTCAATGAAAATGAAAACACAACCTAATGGAACCTATGGGACACAGCAAAGGCAGATCTGAGAGGAAAGTTTATAGCCATGAGTGCATATATTAAAAAGACTGAAAGATCCCAAATCAATGACCTAATGATACATCTCAAACTCCTAGAAAAACAAGAACAAGCATATCCCAAAACAAATAGGAGAGAAATAATAAAAATAAGAGCTGAAATCAATGAAATAGAACCGAAAAAACCATACAAAGAATTAATGAAACAAAAAGTTGGTACTTTGAAAAAATAAACAAGATCGATAGACCCCTGGCAAACCTGACTAAAATGAGGAGAGAAAAAAACCCAAATTAGTAGAATCAGGAATGCAAAAGGGGAGATAACAGCAAACACCATGGAAGTCCAGGAAATCATCAGAGACTACTTTGAGAACCTATATTCAAATAAATTTGAAAATCTTAAAGAAATTGACAGATTTCTAGATGCATATGATCTAGAAACTGAAACCAAGAGGAAACTGAACCAAAGAGGAAATTAATCACCTGAATAGACCTATAACACAAAATGAAATTGAAGCAGCAATCAATAGTCTCCCCAAAAAGAAAAGTCCAGGACCTGATGGATTCTCTGCTGAATTCTATCAGACCTTTAAAGAAGAACTGAAACCAACCCTCCTTAAACTGTTCCATGAAATAGAAAGGGAAGGAAAACTGCCAAACACATTTTATGAAGCCAGTATTACACTTATCCCAAAACCAGGCAAAGACACCTCCAAAAAGGAGAACTATAGGCCAATCTCCTTAATGAACATTGATGCAAAAATCCTCAACAAAATAATGGCAAACCAAATTCAGTGACACATCAAAAAGATTATTCAACATGACCAAGTAGGCTTCATCCCAGGGATGCAGGGGTGGTTGAACATATGAAAATCAATAAATGTAATAAACCACATTAACAGAAGCAAAGACAAAAACCACTTGATCATCTCAATAGATGCAGAAAAAGCCTTTGATAAGATCCAACATCATTTCATGATAAAAGCTCTAAGAAAACTAGGAATAGAAGGAAAGTTCCTCAACATTATAAAAGCTATATATGACAAACCTACAGCCAGCATTATACTTAACGGAGAAAAACTGAAACCATTCCCTCTAAAATCAGGAACCAGACAAGGATGCCCACTATCTCCACTCCTATTCAACATAGTACTGGAATTCCTAGCCAGAGCAATTAGGCAAGAAGAAGGAATAAAAGGAATACAAATAGGTAAAGAAACTGTTAAAATATCCCTATTTGTGATGACATGATCCTATATCTTAAAGACCCAAAAAACTCTACTCAGAAGCTTCTAGACATCATCAATAGCTATAGCAAGGTAGCAGGATATAAAATCAACATAGAAAAATCATTAGCATTTCTATACACTAATAATGAGCAAACTGAAATAGAATACATGAAAATAATTCCATTTACAATAGCCTCAAGAAAAATCAAATACCTAGGTGTAAACCTAACAAAAGATGTGAAAGACCTCTACAAGGAAAACTATACACTTCTGAAGAAAGAGATTGAGGAAGACTATAGGAAGTGGAGAGATCTCCATGCTCGTGGATTGGTAGAATCAACATAGTAAAAATGTCGATACTCCCAAAGTAATCTACATGTTTAATGCAATTCCCATCAAAATTCCAATGACATTCATTAAAGAGATCGAAAAATCTACCATGGAATTTATATGGAAACAAAGGAAGCCACGAATAGCCAAGGCAATACTCAGTCAAAGGAACAATGCAGGAGGTATCACAATACCTGACTTCAAACTATATTACAAAGCAATAACAATAAAAACAGCACGGTACTGGCACAAAAACAGACATGAAGACCAGTGGAACAGAATAGAGGACCCAGATATGAAGCCACAAAACTATAACCAACTTATCTTTGACAAAGGAGCTAAAAATATATGATGGAGAAATAGCAGCCTCTTTAACAAAAACTGCTGGGAAAACTGGTTAGCAGTCTGCAAAAAACTGAAACTAGATCCATGTATATCACCCTATACCAATATTAACTCAAAATGGATCAAGGATCTTAATATCAGACCACAAACTCTAAAGTTGATACAGGAAAGAGTAGGAAATACTCCTGAGTTAGTAGGTATAGGTAAGAACTTTCTCAACTAAACCCCAGCAGCACAGCAACTAAGAGATAACATAGATAAATGGGACCTCATAAAGCTAAAAAGCTTCTGTTCATCAAAAGAAATGGTCTCTAAACTGAAGAGAACACCGACAGAGTGGGAGAAAATATTTGCCAGCTATACATCAGACAAAGGACTGATAACCAGAATATATAGGGAACTTAAAAAACTAAATTCTCCCAAAACTAATGAACCAATAAAGAAATGGACAAGTGAACTAAACAGAACTTTCTCTCTCTTTTTTTTTTTTCCTGGTCCCCTTTTCCTATTGGCCTCAGTTGCTTTAAGGTATCTGCTTTAGTTTCTCTGCATTAAGGGCAACAAATGCTAGCTAGTTTTTTAAGTGTCTTACCTATCCTCACCCCTCCCTTGTGTGCTCTCGCTTTTATCATGTGCTCATAGTCCAATCCCCTTGCAGAACTTTCTCAAATGAAGAAATTCAAATGGTCAGAAAACACATGAAAAAATGCTCACCATCTCTAGCAATAAAGGAAATGCAAATTAAAACCATGCTAAGATTCCACCTCACCCCTGTTAGAATAGCCATCATCAGCAACACCACCAACAACAGGTGTTGGCGAGGATGTGGGGAAGAAGGAACCCTCTTACACTGTTGGTGGGAATGTAGACTAGTACAACCACTCTGGCAAAAAATTTGCAGGCTACTTAAAAAGCTAGACATGGATCTACCATTTGATCCAGCAATACCACTCTTGGGGATATACCCAAAAGACTGTGACACAGGTTACTCCAGAGGCACCTGCACACCCATGTTTATTGCGGCACTATTCACAATAGCCAAGTTATGGAAACAGCCAAGATGCCCCACTACTGACGAATGGATTAAGAAAATGTGGTATCTATACACAATGGAATTTTATGCAGCCATGAAGAAGAACGAAATATTATCATTCACTGGTAAATGGATGGAATTGGAGAACATCATTCTGAGTGAGGTTAGCCTGGCCCAAAAGACCAAAAATTGTATGTTCTCCCTCATATGTGGATATTAGATCAAGGGTAAACACAACAATGGGATTGGACTTTGAGCACGTGATAAAACCGACAGCACACAAGGGAGGGGTGAGGATAGGTAAGACACCTAAAAAACTAGCTAGAATTTGTTGCCCTTAATGCAGAGAAACTAAAGCAGATACCTTAAAAGCAACTGAGGCCAATAGGAGAAGGGGACCAGGAACTAGAGAAAAGGTGAGATCAAAAAGAATTAACCTAGAAGGTAACACCCACGCACAGGAAATTAATGTGAGTCAACTCCCTGTATAGCTGTCCTTATCTCAACCAGGAAAAACCCTTGTTCCTTCCTATTATTGCTTATACTCTCTCTACAACAAAATTAGAAATAAGGGCAAAATAGTTTCTGCTGGGTATTGACGGGGTGGAGGGGAGAGGGAGGGGGCGGAGTGGGTGGTAAGGGAGGGGGTGGGGGCAGGGGGGAGAAATGACCCAAGCCTTGTATGCACATATGAATAATAAAAGAAAAAAAAATTAAAGGACCCATGAATGATTTTACTACTGTAATACATGGGACTCAATCTATTTGGGGTAGCATTTTTAAATGCAGTTTCCATGAAAAATGTCTTTAAAAAAATCACGATTTGAGGTACAGGATGATAGGGAAATTTTCTTCTCCATTAAAAATTTTTTTCTTCTACATTAAAAAAAAAGAAATTTCCTAAGGACAATGTGTAGCTCATTTATTGAGTCATTGGTTGCCAAGGAGATTATAAATATTCTGCTTATTTTCTATAACTAGGAACAAAATACGAAGATTAGCTTGTGGATTTTGGAATGTAAAGCCATCCAAAAAGTATTTCCCTCCTCTCTCATTCCTGCCTAAGTAAATAGAGCTTTAATTCTTATGTGGGAAGGTAGATGTCACCAGAACGATTGTGTACTCTTTCTGATATAGGTAGACTATTTTTAGTAGGAGCAATAAACAGAAGAATTTGTGTGCGTTTTGTATACATATTTGGGTGGGGCTACGGATTGAGCTCAAGGCCGCAGGCATGCAAACCACGATCATGCTGCACCACTGAGCTACACCCAGCCCTTTCTTATATTCTTTACGATGTATTAAGTAAACGTGCATGGAAAAGAGAATGTGTATAAAATTTTAGTTGTGAAACTTGCTATAGACAAGGAAATGAGAAGGTACTTTCTGAGTGTGTTGTCAGTGTCACACTTTTTCCTTCCTTTCTTTCAAGACAGGATCTCTGTGTTTTCCAGGCTTGGCTTGAACTTCTGGCTCAAGTGATCCTTCTGCCTCAGACTCCTAGGTAGCTGGGACTATAGCTGTACACTACCAGGCCAAACATAGGTGCTAGTGCTTTATTGGTTTTCTATTTGGTGGTTTAAAAAACCCTGGGAATTTGTGCTCTGCTTTCCCCTTTTCACATATGAGAAAGCTGAGGTTCAGAGAAGATTAGGGAAGATGAGGGTAGTTTTCAATAAATAAAGCAGCCAAAACTGAAAACCATAGCTTCTGTTTAGTATCTGGGAGATAATATTGAGACTACAAGGAAGGTCTTGCACATTGGCACCAGCAGTTTCAGCAATTAGAGGAAATGAGTCTTGTGGTCATTGGAGTATACTCTACATTTGGGTATTGGCTCTGCATTACCATAAGTGGCCTCCTACAGAGGTGGTCACTTCATTGGGCTCCATCAGCGGTGGCTTTGGTGAGATAGGTTCGAGGGATTCAACCCTCCCTTGGAGTGTTTTGTTATGAGTTGCGCACTGTTAAGTAATGACAACAAGGTTAATGTTATGATAAATCTTTATTATAAGCACCCTTTAATGTGTACTTTTCCTTCAAATAAGCTAAGCTATTGGGGGGTTGGGCAATTGGATCCTTTGATTGACAGCTATCAGATTCTTCTCTTGTGCTCTGTTGCCTTAAGTGGGAAGCTGTCAGTTGGGTGGTCCCTCTTTTGGTTATCTGCCAAACTGTCATTATGGTAACCCAGCTGCTGTGAACACTTCGTGGACAACCTTGAGGAAGCTACACTTCAGTTTCAAGGACCACTCCAACTCAAGCCATGATTCTTGCTGTAGAAGGCTCTGTTCCAGCCAACACTGCTTAAAGAGAACTTGTGAAGCCTCTGTGAACTCTAGATGACCCTGCTTACTCTGCAGTTCCTCTCACTCTGAACAAGGGAGGAGCACCTCCCTAGAGACTCAGCAAAAAGGCTTGTGATTGGTCTTTAAGTAGGGTTGTGATTGGGTTTTATGCAAGGCCTGTGATTGGTATAATTGAATGCCATGCTGTGATCTGCATATCACCATTCTGCATTTGCATGCCACAGCTAGGTCCTCTTCTGGCTGTATAACTGGACTATTCCATATATTTTTCAAGTTAGTCAGGAGACACCCTCCTGTGCTGCCCCCCTGGTGTTGCAGCATTAAGCCTAGTAAAAGGCTTCTCCTGAATGGACTTTTCTTTTTTCTTTTTCTTTTATTATTCATATGTGCATACAAGGCTGCCCCCTCCCCCTCCCTTACCACCCCATCAATACCCAGCAGAAACTATTTTCACCTTATCTCTAATTTTGTTGTAGAGAGAGTATAAGCAATAATAGGAAGGAATACAGGTTTTTGCTGGTTGAGATAAGGATAGCTATACAGGGAGTTGACTCACATTAATTTCCTGTGCGTGTGTGTTACCTTCTAGGTTAATTCTTTTTGATCTCACCTTTTCTCTAGTTCCTGGTCCCCTTCTCCTATTGGCCTCAGTTGCTTTTTTTTTTTTTTTTCATTTTTCTTTTATTATTCATATGTGCATACAAGGCTTGGGTCATTTCTCCCCCCTGCCCCCACCCCCTCCCTTACCACCCACTCCGCCCCCTCCCTCTCCCCACACCCTCAATATACTGCAGAAACTATTTTGCCCTTATTTCTAATTTTGTTGTAGAGAGAGTATAAGCAATAATAGGAAGGAACAAGCGGTTTTGCTGGTTGAGATAAGGATAGCTATACAGGGCATTGACTCACATTGATTTCCTGTGCGTGTGTGTTACCTTCTAGGTTAATTCTTTTTGATCTAATCTTTTCTCTAGTTCCTGTTCCCCTTCTCCTATTGGCCTCAGTTGCTTTAAGGTATCTGCTTTAGTTTCTCTGCGTTAAGGGCAACAAATGCTAGCTAGTTTTTTAGGTGTCTTACCTATCCTCACCCCTTACTTGTGTGCTCTCGCTTTTATCATGTGCTCATAGTCCAATCCCCTTGTTGTCTTTGCCCTTGATCTAAAGTCCACATATGAGGGAGAACATACAACTTTTGGTCTTTTGGGCCAGGCTAACCTCACTCAGAATGATATTCTCCAATTCCATCCATTTACCAGCGAATGATAACATTTCATTCTTCTTCATGGCTGCATAAAATTCCATTGTGTATAGATACCACATTTTCTTGATCCATTTGTCAGTAGTGGGGCATCTTGGCTGTTTCCATAACTTGGCTATTGTGAATAGTGCCACAAAAACCATGGGTGTGCAGGTGCCTCTGGAGTAACCTGTGTCACAGTCTTTTGGGTATATCCCCAAGAGTGGTATTGCTGGATCAAATGGTAGATCCATGTCTAGCTTTTTAAGTAGCCTGCAAATTTTTTGCCAGAGTGGTTGTACTAGTCTACGTTCCCACCAACAGTGTAAGAGGGTTCCTTCTTCCCCACATCCTCGCCAACACCTGTTGTTGGTGGTGTTGCTGATGATGGCTATTCTAACAGGGGTGAGGTGGAATCTTAGCGTGGTTTTAATTTGCATTTCCTTTATTGCTAGAGATGGTGAGTATTTTTTCATGTGTTTTCTGGCCATTTGAATTTCTTCTTTTGAGAAAGTTCTGTTTAGTTCACTTGTCCATTTCTTTATTGGTTCATTAGTTTTGGGAGAATTTAGTTTTTTAAGTTCCCTATATATTCTGGTTATCAGTCCTTTGTCTGATGTATAGTTGGCAAATATTTTCTCCCACTCTGTGGGTGTTCTCTTCAGTTTAGAGACCATTTCTTTTGATGAACAGAAGCTTTTTAGTTTTATGAGGTCCCATTTATCTATGCTATCTCTTAGTTGCTGTGCTGCTGGGGTTTCATTGAGAAAGTTCTTACCTATACCTACTAACTCCAGAGTATTTCCTACTCTTTCTTGTATCAACTGAAGAGTTTGGGGTCTGATATTAAGATCCTTGATCCATTTTGAGTTAATCTTGGTATAGGGTGATATACATGGATCTAGTTTCAGTTTTTTGCAGACTGCTAACCAGTTTTCCCAGCAGTTTTTGTTGAAGAGGCTGCTATTTCTCCATCTTATATTTTTAGCTCCTTTGTCAAAGATAAGTTGCTCATAGTTGTGTGGCTTCATATCTGGATCCTCTATTCTGTTCCACTGGTCTTCATGTCTGTTTTTGTGCCAGTACCATGCTGTTTTTATTATTATTGCTTTGTAATATAGTTTGAAGTCAGGTATTGTGATACCTCCTGCATTGTTCTTTTGACTGAGTATTGCCTTGGCTATTCGTGGCCTCTTGTGTTTCCATATAAATTTAACAGTAGATTTTTCAATCTCTTTGATGAATGTCATTGGAATTTTGATGGGAATTGCATTAAACATGTAGATTACTTTTGGGAGTATCGACATTTTTACTATGTTGATTCTACCAATCCATGAGCATGGGAGATCTCTCCACTTTCTATAGTCTTCCTCAATCTCTTTCTTCAGAAGTGTATAGTTTTCCTTGTAGAGGTCTTTCACATCTTTTGTTAGGTTTACACCTAGGTATTTGATTTTTTTTGAGGCTATTGTAAATGGAATTGTTTTCATACATTCTTTTTCCGTTTGCTCATTGTTAGTGTATAGAAATGCTAATGATTTTTCTATGTTAATTTTATATCCTGCTACCTTGCTATAGCTATTGATGATGTCTAGAAGCTTCTGAGTAGAGTTTTTTGGGTCTTTAAGGTATAGGATCATGTCGTCTGCAAATAGGGATATTTTGACAGTTTCTTTACCTATTTGTATTCCTTTTATTCCTTCTTCTTGCCTAATTGCTCTGGCTAGGAATTCCAGTACTATGTTGAATAGGAGTGGAGATAGTGGGCATCCTTGTCTGGTTCCTGATTTTAGAGGGAATGGTTTTAATTTTTCTCCGTTAAGTATAATGCTGGCTGTAGGTTTGTCATATATAGCTTTTATAATGTTGAGGAACTTTCCTTCTATTCCTAGTTTTCTTAGAGCTTTTATCATGAAATGATGTTGGATCTTATCAAAGGCTTTTTCTGCATCTATTGAGATGATCAAGTGGTTTTTGTCTTTGCTTCTGTTAATGTGGTTTATTACGTTTATTGATTTTCGTATGTTGAACCACCCCTGCATCCCTGGGATGAAGCCTACCTGGTCGTGGTGAATAATCTTTTTGATGTGTTGCTGAATTCGATTTGCCATTATTTTGTTGAGGATTTTTGCATCAATGTTCATTAAGGAGATTGGCCTATAGTTCTCCTTTTTGGAGGTGTCTTTGCCTGGTTTTGGGATAAGTGTAATACTGGCTTCATAAAATGTGTTTGGCAGTTTTCCTTCTGTTTCTATTTTGTGGAACAGTTTAAGGAGGGTTGGTTTCAGTTCTTCTTTAAAGGTCTGATAGAATTCAGCAGAGAATCCATCAGGTCCTGGACTTTTCTTTTTGGGGAGACTCTTGATTGCTGCTTCAATTTCATTTTGTGTTATAGGTCTATTCAGGTGATTAATTTCCTCTTGGTTCAGTTTTGGATGATCATATGTATCTAGAAATCTGTCAATTTCTTTAAGATTTTCAAATTTATTTGAATATAGGTTCTCAAAGTAGTCTCTGATGATTTCCTGGACTTCCATGGTGTTTGTTGTTATCTCCCCTTTTGCATTCCTAATTCTACTAATTTGGGTTTTTTTTTCTCCTCATTTTAGTCAGGTTTGCTAGGGGTCTATCGATCTTGTTTATTTTTTCAAAGAACCAACTTTTTGTTTCATTAATTCTTTGTATGGTTTTTTTCGGTTCTATTTCGTTGATTTCAGCTCTTATTTTTATTATTTCTCTCCTTCTATTTGTTTTGGGATATGCTTGTTCTTGTTTTTCTAGGAGTTTGAGATGTATCATTAGGTCATTGATTTGGGATCTTTCAATCTTTTTAATATATGCACTCATGGCTATAAACTTTCCTCTCAAGACTGCCTTAGCTGTGTCCCATAGGTTCCATTAGGTTGTGTTTTCATTTTCATTGACTTCCAGGAACTTTTTAATTTCCTCTTTTATTGCATCCATGATCCATTCTTCATTAAGTAATGAGTTATTTAGTTTCCAGCTGTTTGCATGTTTTTTGTCTTTACTTTTGTTTTTGAGTTCTACTTTTACTGCATTGTGGTCAGATAGTATGCACGGTATTATTTCTATTTTCTTATATTTGCTGAGGCTTGCTTTGTGCCCTAGGATATGATCTATTTTGGAGATGGTTCCATGGGCTGCTGAGAAGAATGTATATTGTGTAGAGGTTGGATGAAATGTTCTGTAGACATCAACTAGGTCCATTTGATCTATTGCATATTTTAGATCTTGGATTTCTTTATTGAGTTTTTGTTTGGATGACCTATCTATTGATGATAATGGGGTGTTAAAGTCTCCCACAACCACTGTGTTGGCGTTTATATATGCTTTTAGGTCTTTCAGGGTATGTTTGATGAAACTGGGTGCGTTGACATTGGGTGCGTACAGATTGATGATTATTATTTCCTTTTGGTCTATTTCCCCTTTTATTAGTATGGAATGTTCTTCTTTATCTCATTTGATCAATGTAGGTTTGAAGTCTACTTTGTCAGAGATAAGTATTGCTACTGCTGCCTGTTTTTGGGGGCCATTGGCTTGGTAAATCTTCTTCCAATCTTTCATCCTAAGCATATGCTTATTTCTGTCAGTGAGATGAGTCTCCTGTAAGCAACAAATTGTTGGATCTTCTTTTTTAATCCATTTTGTCAAACGGTGTCTTTGATGAGAGAATTAAGTCCATTAACATTAAGCATTAGTACTGATAGGTATGTGGTGATTCCTGTATTGGCCTCAGTTGCTTTTAAGGTATCTGCTATAGTTTCTCTGCATTGAGGGCAACAAATGCTAGCTAATTTTTTAGGTGTCTTACCTATCCTCATCCCTCCCTTGTGTGCTGTCGCTTTTATCGTGTGCTCAAAGTCCAATCCCATTGTTGTGTTTGCCCTTGATCTAATGTCCACATATGAGGGAGAACATACGATTTTTGGTCTTTTGGGCCAGGCTAACCTCACTCAGAATGATGTTCTCCAATTCCATCCATTTACCAGCGAATGATAACATTTCATTCTTCTTCCTGGCTGCATAAAATTCTTAATGGACTTTTCTTGTCTACTTATGGTTTTTATCATGGGTAGAGCAGTCCAAGTTGATAACACAGAGGAGATGTTGGCAGTAGCAGTGGCAACAGGTAGTGACAGTGGTAGCAGCTGCAACAGCAGGCGTGGTGGCACAAAGGTGGCTGAAGAGTTCTAGAGAGTGACCTGGGACAGAGACAGTATGGAGAAAAGGCAGAGGAGAGTACAAAGGATGGTGGACATGTAGAGAGAAGGTGGAAGGCTGTAAAGAGTTGAAGACAAGGGACTAGGGGCTCCAGTCACTAGAAGAGTTCCAGGAACTGCCAAGCCCTAAGGTGGAGGGTTTTAACATCCAAGGCCCAAGGGCCGTAATACTAGTCACTGTAAGGGTTGAGGGTTCAAACACCAAGGGCTTGAGAGCTGCAACACAAGTTGGTACTAACTGCTGCTACTGCTAGCTGCTGCTAAGAGCCAAGGATTACACTAGTTGCCAAGGTTTATCTGCTCTTGGCACTCAATGTCCAGAGCCATAAGTCTTCAACCCGATCACCCAGAGCCATAAGCCTCTGGCCGCTGGAGCCTGGACTCATAGCCTCTAGTTCTCAGGGCTTGGAGGTATAAATCTTTGTCTGTTAGAGCAGCTGATGGCCTTTGGCACTCAAGGGCCTAGGTCTGCCAACCCTAGGCCAGATACATCCCCATTTGTGATTTCAGAGCAGAGGAAGAGGACCTCAGCAAGATGATTGGCTACATTAGCAACAGCTAACGCAGATTTTACCAGAGAGAATAAAAGTGGGAAGGAGGGAAATGATGTTCCCATGGTGGTACATATGAGGTCAGCTCACATAGCATGTGGAAACACTGTAGGTGGGGTGGGAGGTTTTGGAAAGTAGTCTCTCAGAGAACCTGAGGGCAGAGGATCCCAAATATTTACCATTTTAGGACTTATGGTAATCTTGTTTTTATCCTAGCAAGAATGGCCCAGAAAGCTTGGGTGATATTGGTTAGGTTAGGTATACAAATGTCAGGGTTCATTATGAAGGTGTTTAATAAGATTCTCTGGGCTTATATTTTCTAGGAAGATACCAGAAAAAAGTATAAAGTCAGGATTCAAAGTCAGGAAGCTTTTGTTTTATTACTCAAAGTAGAGTTGCTTTGAGTTCTTTTGGCCTGCAGATTTGATGTAAGTTTTGCTAGATTTATATTTGAATATGTCAAGTTAATGCTTTGAAATCAGAACTGAAAATATTTAAGTCTTTTACTGTGATATTAAATTGAATAAGAAATAATTTCTGTGATTCGCTTATTCCAACAATATTTGCTGAAAACTCACTAGGCAAAGCACCATTTTGGAAGTTACTCATTGGTACATTGTTCTGGGCACATTAAGCAAGCATCTTGTTATCAATACTGGGTTACTGTGGAGACAAGAAAGACTGTTACTGGTCTCATGAAAGTTAATGAATGCAAACGAGGGTGAAGACAATCAACAAGAAACAAATAGGGAAAATATCCAATAGTAGTAAGATCCATATAAAAATTTTATAAAGGAAAATATGATGGGGAATGATTAGGTGACTACTTTGGATTGGGAGAACAAAGTAGATGACACTTGCTGGTATTTGATTGATGAAAAGGAACCAGCCATGTGAAGGAAAGTGTAGGACAGATCTTTCCAGGCAGAGAACATGGCAGCAAAGGCCCTAAGGCTGGGATGGACTTGACTTATTATCTGGGCAGAAAAATGGAAGCCTTGAAATGAGGTTGTGTGGCATGAGTTTGGAAGGGAAGGTAAGAGTCACATTTTGCAGGACTTTGGAACCAGGTTAGAAGGTTTAGAATTTACTATAATTGTAACCTGGACCAGGTTTGCAAAGAAGCCTTTTAGATGGGAAGAGTAGGGGTAGGTTGCTATGACAATAAGCGAAATGAGAAGTGGTGTAGGGTTGGTCATTTATGATAGCAGTGAAGATGGAGGGTAGGATTCAGGATATAAATTTGGAGGTGGAGTTGCTGGATTTGGCAGTAAGATTCTGTGTGTGTTGAGGGGGTGGGGAGAGGGAAGTTAGGTAAGATAGGAATCAAATTTCTTGAAAGCTGGATGTAGTAGCTCACTTCTTTAATACCAGCACTCAGTCTGAGGTAGGAGGATTGTGGGTTCAAGACCAAGCTGAGCTATATAGTAAGACCTTCCCCCAAACAACAACAAAAATGATGATCCCCCAGAGGAAATATGTGAATCAAGATAGACAGAATTGCTAACTTCCTGAAACTGTGAGAGAGACTTTAATTAACCCCATAAATAAAATGGGGTTTTTTTTTTTTTTTTTTTTTTTTTTTTTGGTGAGGGGGTGGTACTGGGGAATTGAACCCGGGCCTCACACATGCTAGGCGAGTGCTCTACCACTTGAGCTATGCCCCCAGCCTAACCCCATAAATAAAATGGAACAGTGTTAACTGTAGCAATATTTCTAGGAGAAGATTTTCAGTGCTGTTAGGTAATGTCTTTCTCATTATAAGACTGGGTGAAGGAAATGAGGAAAGATTTGTTTTGGCTAACATCAAAATCTGAAGTGATATGTGAGGGAACGAAATGATATGTGAGGGAACATCTTATTTTCTCAAGACTGGGATCTGCTGTGTTATCTGGGGAGGCTGTTTAGCAAAGGAAAGAGTCAACTTGTGCTCTGAGGAACCTCACTCCCATGCTCCCCTTCCATCAATTCCATGGCTTACAAAGAGATTAAAAGAAAAAAAAAAGAAGAATATGCAAATATCACAGGGAGCAGAAGTTGCTGTTTGTCCTGTTCTGGATGGGGGATATGGAGTTCATTTTCTGCACTTCACAAGTTCTGCTCAAAAAAGAAACAACTTCTTTCTTTCCCATGAGGTGGTTAGCTAAGATAAAACAATGCTGTTTTTCTCTCTCTCTTTCTAAGAGATAACAATGCTGTTTCTTTCTCTCTCTCTCTTTCATAATTCTCTTGTGAACTTTTCTTCACTCACATTTGAGACAGGTTTGAAATGGTTATTTGCATAGGACTTGGGATCAGTCTTGAGTTTGATATTTGACTATACCACTTACCAGCTGTGTGTATGTGTGTGTGAGAGAGAGAGAGAGAGAGAGAGATAGAGAGAACTCGAGTCACTTTGCTAAACTGAATTTCCTTGCCTGTGAAATAGGGGTAAGAGTAGTAACCAGCCTGCAGTGTTTGGGTAGACTGTGTGAGCCAATAAATGTTAAGCTTTAGCTAGTGTCTGCCTCATTACAAGTGATCAGGATGTGTTGATTTAACAAAATTCTGCAACCAGGGCAGCTTAACACAACACTTAATTATTATATTATAGTTTGGGAGGCAAGCAAACTGAAAAGAGTTTTCCTGGTCTAAAGTGAAGTTGTGATCAGGGCTATGGTCCTCCTGTAAGTGCTAAGGGATTCCACTTCCTTACCTTTTCTAGCTTCTGGAGGCCCCTTGCATCCTTTGGCTGGTGGTTCTTTCATCTTCAATGCCAGCAAGAGTACCACTCTGACCTTGGCTTGTCACCCCATCTCCTCCTCTGATCTTTTTGCCTTCCTCCTCCACATAAATGACCCTGTCTTAGTCTATTTGTGCTACTATAAAAAAATACCTGGGATTGGGTAATTTATAAATACTAGAAATTTATTTCTTACAGTTCTGGAGGGCAGGAAGGCCACAGTCATGGCACAGGTAGGTTCCATATCTGGTGAGGACTTGGTCTGTTTCCAAAATAGCATCATGCTGCTTCAACCTCAGGGAAATGCTGTGTCCTCACATGGCAGAAAGGATGGAAATACAAAAGGTTCTTGCTATTCTCTCCAGGCCTTTTACAAGACACTAATCTCATCTATAAATGGAAGTCTCTCACAGCCTAATCCTCCCCCCTTAGTACTGTTGCATTGAGGATTAAATTTCAGCATGAATTTTGGAGGGAACATAAATGTTCAAACCACAGTAGACCCTTTTGATTACCTTAGGCCATTTGGATAATCCTTCTTAAAGGTCTGTTGATTAGCAACCTTAATTCCTCCTTGTCATGTAAGGAAACATATTTGAAGGTTCTGGGGATTAAGATGGTAGGCATTTGGGGGGCCACTATTCTGCCCTCCACAGTGCTCAGTGCAGATAGCTCAGCACGGTTCACCCCATGTTGATGAAAAGATGTGTAGAAAAGTCCATATGCTCTATAACACAGGTAGAAATAAAATGCTGCAAGGGGGAGGGGGAGTGGTCAAAGAGGAAGTATATCTGGTCACGAGGACCAAGAATCAGGAAAGGATTTCTGCACACAGTGTTTAGACCAGTCCTTTATGGCTGGGTAAAACTTGAAGGGGTGAAGATGAGGTTGAGTCTAGGATAGGTAGTAGGGAGAGGACCTTTTAGTTTCTTTATTTCCAATAAAAATATAATGTGAGACAAATGCAATTCAAAAATTTCTGGTAGCCATATCAAAAAGGAAAAAAATAAGTGAAATTAATTCTAAGTATATTTTATTTAACCCAAGAAAGGCAAAATACTATCTTAATATGGGGAATATAATTAAATAATTTAGATATGTTACATTCTTTGGTTTCTAAGTTAAGCCTTCAAAATCCAGCATGACTTTACAAGTATAGCACATCTCAGTTGGAATGAGACACATTTCAAGTGCTTAATACCAGCACATGGCTAGTGGTACCACAGTGAACAGCATGGACATAGATGACAAACAACGTTGGCAGAAGATGGAAAATTCAGGACAGATTTTGGGACATGACAGTGTGATAAGCTAAAAGAGAAAATCAAAATTTAGGTTTAAATTGTGGATGGACCAGAATGTTTGTGTTTAATTCAACAGGCACTGGAAAACTATTAAAGGGTTGAGGAAGAAAAATGAAATATTTGGAGTGGAATGACAGATGCTGAGGAGAGGAAGAGACATACGACTTACACATAACCTCCTATTAAAGGTTTAAAATCTTGTTGACAGGGCAGAACACCTGCACAAAAATGTGATACAGATTCAAGACAGAGTATACTATGCACAGAATTATCTGTACAAGTAACAAGTCCTACAAGAGTGGAGAGAAAGAGAGCCCCGAAGACTGAGGTGGTTAGGGAGGACTTCTTGGGGAGAGGAGGCAAGTTGGATTTTAGCTGGATTTGGAAGAAAGAACAAAATTATTTGACAGTTTTGAAGGTCAGACATCTGAAATGAGTTTCAGAAGACTAAAATCAAAGTGTCAGTAGTACTGTGTTCCATCTCTAGGTTCTATGGGAGATTCTGCTTCCTTGCCTTTTCCAGCTTCTAGAGGACACTTGCATTTCTTGGCTTATGGCTCTTTCATCTTCAGAGCTGGCAATTACATCACTTTGACCTTTGACCTAGAGAATGGGAGAAGCATTGGGAAAGTTGGGGGGTATCCTTAGTGGAAATTGGTCTCTCCACCAGTGTGAGTGTAGGAAACTCCATGGCCTGTGTGTGTGTGTGTGTGTGTGTGTGTGTGTGTGTTGGGTGTGTGTGGGGGCGGGGGAGATGGAGGCTCCCAGTCTGCGAATAGTGAGAGACAACAATGGTGAACTGGACTAATGTCAGAATTTGGCAGAGCTGAAGCACCTGGACATTCTCTCAAAGGCGAAAGAGACCCGCTCATAATTGAACACAGGTGATGGCATGTCCTTGGAAGCATGTTTCTAAAAATATCAATATAACAGGTGGGTGGGACCTCTCTGAGTTGAGTGAGGCTGCAGTATGGGGGTCCAAGTAGAAAGAAGGCTGTTGCTTCAGTTTTGGTACAAGATCATGGGGTTAGTAGTCACTGGTGTGGGGTAAGTGGGTGATTTTTCAGAATTTAAAGTGACTGGATATGAGGGGAGAGAGAGAGAAAAGGCTACAGAAAGCATTGTCTCCAGTTGCAGGTGTTAATGTGAGAGGAAGGACCAGAACACTTGGTGGTTGGCAATGATGAAACGAGTGTTAACTATAAAGATTTCATAGTAATTTGCATCATGTCAGCAAATCTGTTTTTATGCAGTAATATTTGGCAACTATGCAATAAAAAGAGAAGTCAGAATGCAGACGGTGTAAGTCAGTCCTCTTTCAAATGAGTTAAAACTCTAATACTTTAATACTTAACTGAGCCTCTGTAAGATCTTCCAACTGTCATTTGCAGTGTAAGCATTCACTTAGGACAGGAGAGAGTGCTTTTTTTCCTCCCATGATGTGTCTAGATGAAAAGAAGTTCTAATAATCAAAGAAAGACTAAAATTCTAATCTGTCTCTTGTCTGGAAAGTGAGTGAGGCATAAAACCACAGCATAGTCTTCTCTGTTGACTGAACCCCCTGAGGTCAATGTTCAAGGACTGAGGGTAGATGGTGGGAATAATTGATAGAGCTATTTATGTGCCTGTGATGTTGAGAACACTAAGCCCTGGAAATGCAGATGAGTACTGTCAGATCAATTCCAAAGCGGGAATGGAGGGGGTTGTGGCATGATCAGGGGGATAAAATGCTGTTATGTGCCGTATGATGATGGCGTTTCATTCTGTCAATGAAAGACCTCACAAAGGACAGTAGTCCCTTAAGATTAGCTCACCCAGGGACATCGTAGCTGTCTCAGTTTATGTGAGCATACCCTATGATGTTTGCACAATGAAGGCAATGGCCACACTTCTCAGAATACATCCCTCTTGTTAAGTGGCATAGATCTGTCAGGGTGTCAGAATTCTTAAGAAGTCTCAGAGAACATTTTACTATTTGAGACCTTTTACCAAAGCATGACTTTGGATGACTTTGGCCTCACTGTGTTAGAGGCAGATACAAATTCTTCCCTTTCTCCTGCTAATGGCTTTCATTGTGAGCAGAACAGAACAATGGTTAGAAGTGAAGACATTTCCAGATGTTTTCTTGATTCCAGGGACAATACCTATATGACATGGTGAGCTACACTCACACACTTGATGTGGAGGGTCAGTACTGTTGTGTGTAGCTTGTTACATCTCTGCTGGTTGCTAAAGAGGCCCAGTTACACGTTAGAGCTAACTTCTGCTCTATCATTGCTAGGGCTGATCACATAGCTAGGAAAAAAAATCTTCCTCAGTCATGAGATAAATTACTAGGTCTCCCATATACTGTACCCAAACTGGTACAGACTGTAGTCCTGGTGTAATTAAGACTACTCTGTGTTGAATGAGAAGTCAGATGGCCCTCTCCTTCAGGGTTAGCCTACCTTACCCTGTAGCCAGTTATCTCTGGATATGGTTTAGCTGAAACCAGAACTCCCCTATGCCTGGAACTTCCCCTTCACCCCACATGCAGAGGATTCCATGTTCAGATACAGTGATGAAAACTCCAGCTCAGCCTTGGAGAGGTATCCCTCAAAAGAAGCTTTGACAGAGCTATAGCTTGGCTGGTAGAGAACTGAGTTGTTCTCCTTCCTATCTATGCACACTGAAGAGTTACACTGAGAATAAAATGGCCTTGGCCATTGCCCTGAGTCTGTCTAGACTGCATTTCTTAAAAACATTTATGAGCCTTGCTCAAGCTACCCATGGTATCTCTATGTATGGGATGGGGAGGAGAAAGGGTTGTTACCACCATCCCAGTTCCCCTTTTGTTGAAAGTAACTTCCTAGAAGGCAAGATCTCAAGCCTTAGTTCTTTTATCTTAATTATATATAGAGTCTAACACAATATCAGATGTATGTTGCAGTTTAATAGTAAACAAAAACAATTAAAACGGCACAAAAATTATTTCAATCTCAGGGCTATGCCCCAAGCCTCTCTGGGCTTTATTGAGCAGACCACATTTCATTCACAAGCCAGGAATGCTGCTTGCAACTTACTAAATCCATTGCACTATTCCCCTCCTGAGGTTATGTATAGTATTTTCTTCCTTTATTAGAAAAGTTTTATAAAGGGGATATAAAAGGAATTGTATAGTGGTAATATTACTGAAATTAAGATGAGTAAATATTATGACCCATGATTGACTTAGAAAAAATGATTTCCTTCCATGAGGAAGTGTCAATTATTGCTAGCTTCCTTTTATAGTCTTCAGGTTTGCAATTAATTGGCCTTTGGTATAAAGAAGCAGCTGCTCATCTTGAGATAGACTCTTAAAGAATGTGTTTGTGTGAATACCTGTATTCACAAGTATAGGCATTCATTTTAGAGGTTATTATAGCTATATCAATATGGTTGAAATGATAACAAAACTGAATGGTTTAGTATAACAAATGCATATTTGGATTTTAATACCTTTGAATATCATATTCCAATGAAATTTACTAATTGATCAAAGATAAAAACCACAACTACATTTTGTTTCCTAAACTTACTTAGTAAGTGCAACTTAGGGATTGCCTTGCGTCTATGAGAGCCAACCTGTCCTTCAGTTCTCTAGAAAGATGCCCAGCTGGGAGGTCCTCGGATAGTATATAGGGGAGGCCCCAGAGATGTACATGAAACATACAGATGTCAAATTTGGCCACAAATTCCCACTCTCCCTATATTCACACCTTTGCATTATGAGTTGGTAGCTTCATCCAAGCAGAACTGGCGTTATTCTCTGCTCTTTGTATCTAAGCTAGGCCATGGAATTTGCATTGGGCATAAAGATAACACAGACAGAGGCTTGCAAAACACTTGTGCTATGTTGCTACTCTGGGAAACTTGAACTGCCACGGGAAGCCTGCACCAACCTTTTAGTGTTAGGAGACCTATGACTCAGTCACATTGGCCGCCACAGTAGTTAATTGACTCTCAGGTATATAACTGTTCAGTTGACTGACTCCAGCTCAAATTGTTGATGCAGAGTTGAGTTAAATAAAATTGTTATCTTAGGTTACTAAGTTGGAAGTGGTTTGTTACATAGCAAATCTAAATGACATAGCTCTTTTTTTTTTTCTTTAGAAGGAAAATCTAAACTTGTTAGGTACATGCTATATGCCAGACATGGTAATCAATGCTACATAGGTATTATTTTATTGAAACCCATAAAGTAGGTATTAATCATTTTCATTTAAAAATAAGACTATGACTGACAGAAATAATTAGAATAATTAAGCTTCCTAACCTTATAATTGGTAGAGCCAGGATTCTAAACCAGGTCTATTTTGTCCTGTTTAATTTGGCTTTTCCCAGAATGAGATATTGAATTAAGGATTCAAGATCAAGTAGTTTATTTGGGATTGAAGCAAGAGTGGGAAAATGAGACAGAAAGAAAGGCAATGAAGAGAACTTACCTAGCAAGTTGCTAATGTGGGCAACTGGCCCTTAACCTGCTCTGTAGAGCTGTTCCACATAAGCGTGTTGAAGCTGGGTATTTGTATGCCCATATTTACCAGTCATTGGTTGAAGATAGCTAGTGGGTGGTCATGGCAGTATTTCTGTGTGGGGATATTGATTATCCAGCCCTGTGTGAATATGGGACTCTAGTTTTGGAGAGTCATAAAACATCATAAAACTTCACCCAAATAATAAGATACAGAGGGTGGCAGCTGAAATTCTTGATGTGTGCTAAAGTGGTTGACCCTGAGGGAAATGGACTGGTTACTCTAAGAGTCTGCTACAGCCTTCCATAATCACACTTTGCTTTTTATTGTTGTTTGTTACCATTTCTTCATGTATTTTTTTCTGCTACAAGAATGGAGACTCCCCCACACACAGAGGGAAGGACCCAGGGAGAGAAGGACAAAGAGGAGTAGATAGAACAGGGAGATAGAACAGGGAGATATGGAGAAAAAGAGGAGGTTGGGCACATAGATACACACCACACACACACACACACACACACACACACACACACACACACAAAGGCAGAGAAAATAGAGATATAATTGTCACCTGAAATATTTAGTGGCTTAAGGCCAGCAAATTGTTTTATGGCAAAAATTGGAATCTCTACTTTCTGAGTAAGTTGGCCAAAAGCTAGTTAACTTTGCAACATTAAGAACAAGCAATACCTATTTGTATTCCTTTTATTTCTTCTTGCCTAATTGCTTTGTCTAGGAATTCCAGTACTATGTTGAATAGGAGTGGGGATAGTAGGCACCCTTGTCTTGTTCCTTATTTTAGGGGAAATGGTTTCAGTTTTTCACCATTAAGTATGATGTTGGCTGTAGATTTGTCATATATAGTCTTTACAATGTTGAGGTATATTCCTTCTATTCCTGGTTTTCTTAGAGCTTTTATAATGACGTGGTATTGGATCTTATCAAAGGCTTTTTCTGAGTCTATTAAGATAATCAAGTGTTTTTTATCTTTGATTCTAATAATCTGCTATATTTGCATATGTTGAACCACCCCTGCATCCCCGGGATGAAGCCGACATGGTGAATGATCTTTCTGATCTGTTGTTGGATTCGGTTTGATATTATTTTATTGAGGATTTTTGCATCGATGTTCATTAAGGAGATTGGGCTGTAGTTCTCCTTTTTTGGAGGTGTCTTTGTCTGGTTTTGGGATAAGTGTAATACTGGCTTCGTAAAATGAGTTAGGCAGCTTTCCTTCCCTTTCTATTTCGTGGAACAGTTGAAGGAGAGTTGGTGTTAGTTTTTCTTTAAATGTCTGATAGAATCAGCAGAGAATCCATCAGGTCCTGGACTTTTCTTTTTTGGGAGACTATTGCTGCTTCAATTTCATTTTGTGTTATAGATCCATTCAGGTGATTAATATCCTCTTGGTTCAATTTTGGATGATCATAATTATCTAGAAATCTGTCCATTTCTTCAAGATTTTCAAATTTATTAGAATATAGGTTTTCAAAGTTGTCTCTGATTATTTCCTGGATTTCCATGGTGTTTTTTGTTACTCCCTTTTTGCATTTCTGATTTTACTGATTTGAATTTTTTCTCTCCTCATTTTAGTCAGATTTGCCAGGGTTCTGTCAATCTTATTTATTTTTTCAAAGAACCAGCTTTTTGTTTCATTGATTCTTTGCATGTGTTTTTTTGTTTCTATTTCATTGATTTTGGCCCTTATTTTTATTATTTCTCTCCTTCTGCTTGTTTTAGGATTCACTTGTTCTTGTTTTTCTAGGAGTTTGAGATGCAGCATTAGGTCATTGATTTGAGATCTTTCTGTCCTTTTAATATATGCACTCATGGCTATAAACTTTCCTCTTAGGACTGCCGTTGCTGTGTCCCATATATGCACTCATGGCTATAAACTTTCCTCTTAGGACTGCCGTTGCTGTGTCCCATAGGTTCTGGTAGGTCCTGTTTTCATTTTCATTTATTTCCAGGAACCTTTTAATTTCCTCTTTTATTTCATCAATGACCTATATCCCTATTTGCAGATGATATGATCCTATACCTTAAAGACTCAAAAAACTCTGTGCAAAAACTCCTAGACACCATCAACAGCTACAGCAAGGTAGCAGAATACAAAAATCAACTTACAAAAATCATTAGCTTTTCTATATACCAATAATGAACAAACTGGGAAAGAATATATGGAAACAATTTCATTTACAATAGCCTCGAAAAAAATCAAATAGCTAAGAGTAAACTTAACAAAGGATGAGAATGACCTCTATAAGGAAAACTACAAACCCCTGAAGAAAGAGATTGAGGAAGACTACAGAAGGTGGAGAGATCTACTGTGCTCATGGATTGGTAAAATCAACACAGTAAAAATGGCTACAATACCAAAAGCAATCTACATGTTTAACGCAATTCCCATCAAAGCCCAATGACATTCATCATAGAGATTGAAAAATCTACCCTAAAGTTCATTTGGAAACACAAGAGACCACCAATAGCCAAAGCAATACTCAGCAAAAAGAGCAGTGCTGGAGGTATCACAATACCCGACTTCAAACTATATTACAAAGCAATAGCAATAAAAACAGCATGGTACTGGCACAAAAACAGACATGAAGACCAATGGAACAGAATAGAGGACCTGGACATGAATCCACACAGCTATGCCCACCTTATTTTGGCAGAGGTGCCAAAAATATATGATGGAGAAAAGACAGCCTCTTCAACAAATGTTGCTGGGAAAAGTGGTTATCTGTCTGCAAAAAACTGAAAGTAGATCCATGTTTATCACCCTGCATTAGTATCAACTCAAAATGGATCAAGGACCTTAATGTCAGACCCGAAAGTCTGAAGTTAGTACGGGAAAGAGTAAGGAATACTCTGTAAGTAATAGATATACGCAAGGACTTTCTCAGTAGAACTCCAGCAGCTCAGTAACTAAGAGAAAGAATGCACAAATGGGACTTCATAAAATTAAAGAGCTTCTGCACAACAAAAGAAATGTTTTTTAAACTGAAGAGACCACTCACAGAGTGGGAGAAAATATTTGCCAGTTATATATCAGACAAAGGACTGATAACCAGAATATATAGGGAACTTAAAAAACTAAACTCTCCCAAAATCAATGAACCAATAAAGAAATGGGCAAGTGAACTGAACAGAACTTTCTCAAAAGAAGAAATTCAAATGGCCAAAAAAACACATGGAAAAATGCTCACCATGTCTAGCCATAAAGGAAATGCAAACCAAAACCACACTAAGATTCCATTTCACCCCTGTTAGAATTGCCATCATCAAGAACACCACCACCAACAGGTGTTGGTGAGGATGCAGGGGAAAAGGAACCCTCGTACACTGCTGGTGGGAATGCAAGCTAGTGCAACCACTCTGGAAAAAAAATTTGGAGGCTTCTTAAAAATCTAAACATAGATCTGCCATATGATCCAACAATCCCACTCTTGGGGATTTACAAAAGGAATGCGACACAGGTTACTCCAGAGGTACCTGCACACCCATGTTTATTACAGCGCTATTCACAATAGCCATGTTATGGAAACAGCCAAGATGCCCCACTACAGATGAATGGATTAAGAAAATGTGGTATTTATACACAATGGAGTTTTACCCGGCCATGAAGAAGAATGAAATCTTATTATTCTCAAGTAAATGGATGGAACTGGAGAACATCATCCTGAGCGAGGTTAGCCAGTCTCAGAAGACCAAAAATCGTATGTTTTCCTCATATGCAGACTTTAGATCTAGCGTGGACTTGGGTCACATGCTAAGGGGAGAGCACATACAGGAGGAATGGGGATAGGTAAGAAACCCAAAACATGAAAGTGTTTGATGTCCCCACTGCAGAGGAACTAATACAGAAACCTTAAAGTGACAGAGGTCAATATGGAAAGGTGACAGGGAAGTAGTGAAGAGGTCAGGTAGAGATGAATCAACTTGGGTTGTAACACATTTGTGCATGGAAGCAATGCTAGGAATCTCTCTGTATAGCTATCCTTATCTCAACTAGCAGAAATGCTTTGTCTTTCTTATTATTACTTATGTTTTCTCTTCAACAAAATTAAAGATAAGGGCAGAACAGGTTCTGCCTGGAAGTGAGGGGGGATGGTGTGGAGAGGGAGGGGGCAGGGAGCAGGGGGGAGACATGGCCTAAACAATGCATACACATTTGATTAAATTAATAATAATAATAATAATAATAATAAAAGAGCAAGCAATAAACAAGTAGCAAGAGAAGAACATGTACTTCCTGATATCTTCCACTATTTATTTTTTAATCATTCAACACTATAAATATACTTGATATACTTCAAGCTTGTTCACATAGTTTTCCTCCATCATTTTATTTAAGTAACAAATATATAGAGAACTGGCTTACTATGAGCTAGTGCTCTTGGATGCTGAAATATTGTACTAAACCCAACAGGCACAATGTCTGTACTTAGGAGTAGACTCAATGCAACATTGTCATTGAATATAATAAGTGCAGCCTGTTATATTAGTTTGCTAGGGCTCTTAAAATAAAATATCCTTGACCAGATGGCTTAACACCAGGAGTTTATTTTCTCATAGTGCTAGAGGCTAGAAGTCCAAGATCAAAGGTGTGTGCAGGTTTAGTTTGTCTGGAGCCTTTCTTCTTGGCTTGCAGAAAGCTTCTTGGTTCATCCTCACAGGGTCTTTCCTTTGTATTTGTGTACCTCTGGCATCTTATCTTCCTATAAGAACAATAGTTATAATGGATTAGGACCCTACCCAATCAGCCTCAATTAAATGTGAGCACACTTTGAAGGCCCTTTCTCCAAATACAGTTTTAGTTTGAGTTATTGGGGTTGAGACTTCAACATTTGGATTTTGGGGGTACAAAAGTAACCCATAATACTTGTACACATTTTCACTTTTATTGGAAAAATGCTGATACATCAGTTCAAGTACTTACTACTTCATTTACTTGCTTATGCGATAGATCCTGCACATCTGAATGCTATGCTCTCCCTCTGTTCCTGACTCTATAGCAAAAAAGTGACAATGATAGATACTGAGTTAGTATGTTACTACTTCCGGGGGACTTACAGGGAATTTTAGTTGAAAGGAATGAATGAACATTTCAACTTCTGTAACAGTTGGGTAAAGAAGATACTATGCTGCAGGACTAATTCAAGGTCTCTAGACGACAGTACCTATGGAGAATTTCTTGCACCAGTCTGGATTGGACAACATACCTAGATTCTCCATGTCTTTGGAACACTGAATGAAAGGAATAGGGCTTGTATTGTACCCAAAACAACTGGGTGGCATACTGGAAAGAATTTTCTGAGTAAAGTTGGTAGCTTACTGCTTGGTGTGGTGTGTGTCAACCAATGATATTGTTGAGGTTCCTGTTGTTAAACTTAACATCAGAACCTTTACACAGTTCTTTTTTCTTTATGCTTTGTTGTCAGTAGTCTATGGTCAAATTGTCGGGTAAGACTTGTCCAGATTTGTTAAGGAAGAAGGTAGGGGACTTGTCCCTGGAATTTTTAGGACCATTATTATTTGTATCAATTTTAAATAGGGCTATTAGAAGGGTGGGGGTGGTCACCAAGTGTCACCTTGAGCCTTTAAATACATTTTTTATATAAAATTAAAATCTCAAACTGAAGATGGCTTATCTTTAAATAGTGATCAAATGCAAAATAAAACAGCATTTTATAAAAAATCTACCATGGAAAGGCTGACAGCTGTTTACATTAAATTGTGTAATTCTGATTACCAGTGGGAAAGTCTGTATACTTGTATACTCTGTATACTTTTTGTCATTAAACATTTCCTCCACATGCTTGTCATTACACTTGAAAGTTGTCTTCAGGATAAGGCACTAAAGGATCAGAGGTTCATATCTTACCCAACATTCGCCAGCTCTTAGCACAATTTATTTTATTAGATTTGCTTAAGAATGAGGTTCTGAAGGAGTGAGACACAGGGAAGGTAAGTACTGATGAGAGAAGGGAGTTGGAAGTGTGGGATATTACATAACAAGACAGACTAGAACGTCATTGGAGTGGGCTTAGCTGGTATCGAGTGCCTGAGTCCAGGTCATTAAACAGAAGGAATTAGCAGTGAAAGAAAGTGATCAATTAATCTGGTTAATTGCCTGGTTGGGTATTTCTAAGACTCCCGTCCCAGGTAAAGGTGAAGGTCAAAGAGTGGAAGTATATGAACTCATTCTGAGCTTCACTTTTAACCATCTATCTTGAGCCCTTATCCTCCTCCAGAAATTCACCCTTATGAGTAGGTGGTGGGACAATAGCTTCTACTCTTTCCAAACTACCTCCTTGAACTTGTTTTCCTTGCCTTTTCACTCAAGGGTGAAAGATAAGTTTTCATCTGTTAGCAACTTTCCAATATAATCAACATCAGAGCACATTAGATGATCAGTGATGAATATGTGTCTCAAAGCAAGAATTTGTGAGAGAGCATTCAGCAAAACTAATTCTTCGTGTAGCAGGCAGTTGGCTTCTTAGTGATTTGTGAGATGCCATTGAAAGGACCCTGCTCTCAAATTCTCTCCTCCCTCTCACATAGCCTCAAATTCCAATCATTAAAGATTAGTTCCTCCAGATTAAAAGATACAAAGTTTCTGGGAGTTCCCTTTGAAAATTAAATCTCTGGGTGTGGGAAGCAAAGTATGGCAGGGAGGAGGTTTCAGCACAAATGAATTCATCAGTAACCAGCAACTCAGTTCTGTAACAGAGCAGAGGTAGTGGTGGATGCAAAATGCATGTTAATGAGCAAAGAAGGCATGCATCCAAAGAACATGGTGCCTATTAGGAAGAACAGAATGCTGTACCATTGTGGCTGAGTTAGCTAGAGCCTACCCAGGAAGGACAAAGCTTAGAAAAAAGAGGTGATAGAAATTGAAGAACAATCTCCTCTGATTCACAATTTGATATAGGTTTGTTCCTATATGTAATAATTTAAATATGATAAAATTTGACATCTACTATGGGCAAAGTGCTATGTTAGATGTTTTAATAAATTTTAATAATGGCTGGGTACTGTTCTTGATGTTTTACATATATCAAATGACCTGATTTCTTATATAGCCCTTTGTGGTTGGTATGGCAAACTTCCAATTTTATCAATGAGAAGACTGAGACATAGAGAAGTTAAGTAATCCAAAGTCACATGACCTGCATGTAACAGAGCTTAGATTTGAACCTGGACACAGTCACACATTGTTCTAGCCTCCACTCATGCTAACTCTTTTAGGAATGATGTGTGCTACTTCCTATGGTTGCTCCTTCATTCAAAAACTGTTCATAGAATTAGTTACAATAGGAAGACCAACTGCCGGGTTTGCCTGTGACTAAGTGGTTTATCTGGATGAGGGACTTTTAGTGTCCAAACCTGGACAATTCTAAACAATCTAGGATCTTTGGTCACCCTATAGCAGTGTGATCATAATAAAGATAAATCCAGCCCTGCCCTCATAGAACTTACAGCCCAGTGGCAAATAATTGCATGAGTAATTACAAATTTCAAGAAGTATCTGAAAGAAAAGACAAGGTTTTTTGAGAGCAAGTTACAGAGGATCCATGGGGATAGTGACAGATTCATCATGTTTATTATTTGTGTCTATCTCTGGATTCATGAAGAAGTGGTAGAGGTTAATTTTTTCCCCTTGGATTGATTCATATTGTTACCGTATGATAAAACCTGAGAAAAGTAACCAATAATCAAGACTTATACCTCTAATGCTTCATTTATCCCAAATATGCGTTTGTATTTCTGTTTAAACCCAAATAATTATGCATGTGTCTGTTTTAATCCTGCTTTGGTTTTTATAATTTACAGCTGCAGAAA
The DNA here is from genome assembly GCF_047511655.1 of Castor canadensis. NCBI lineage: Eukaryota > Metazoa > Chordata > Mammalia > Rodentia > Castoridae > Castor > Castor canadensis. The sequence continues at coordinate 18,909,997 of NC_133387.1, read as the reverse complement.
ACCCTAAGCACTGTTTTTAAAGAGGATTAAGGTACTGCATCAAGAAGCCTCTGTTTCTAATCAGCAAAATCCATTGTAGCCATGGAATTAAAATTAAATATCATTACATGTTTCCCAAGAAGTTTAGGCACATCTGCAGGTTAAAAACCAGAAAGATTAAAAGCAGCAGGAATGTAGTATGTGGGTGAGAGCTCCATGAGAGAATGTCTTCTGGGTTTTTGTGATTGCGAACAGTGCTGTGGCTCTTTCAAAACCTGTCCAGAGACCTACAGGGGAAGGAAAGCAGCACTGTCAAAACATGACCCTCTTTCAGCTCTTACTCATTTCCAGGGCAGCATTGGTTAGTCATGTGTTACTGAGAAAAATGGAACCAAGGGACACCTTAATTCCAGGTCAAAAGAAGTGAAGAATGAATGAAAAAAATTGGGTTGTGTTTATATTTTAGTTAGTGTAAGGTTAGAAAGAAAAATCTTAGTTTCAAGGAATAAATAGAGAGGCATGAGGTCTCTTCAGTGTTTTGGAGTTGATAGTTTAAACCCAAAGCTGAGAACCAGCTCTGAGTTGGACAAACAATGCATGTCTCAACAAGAGAGGGCTCTGGGGCAGAGGCAGTGAAGTGGACAGACAGAAGGCTGAATTCTGGACCTGGCTTATCTTGGTTTGAGTTTCTGTGTTACTACTTATCAGCAAGGTTAGTGGGAATGGTCAGGATGCTTAAATGGGAGATAGAAAGGGCTGTGTAGGGAACACAGAGAGCCTTCCAGCAAGCATGAGTGAGGGAGCCTCTGGGGAACATTGTGAGCTAGAAGCAAGGGAGGAGAGCACCTTATTTTTTCCCTAAATTGTTCATTAGGTATGTGTTTTATAAATATTACTCATATTAGCAGTCATGGTGAACTGGAGAGTATTGGGCTTGCTCTAAGCTGCATGGCAAGAACCACCAACAATGTAGTGGAACTTAAAGCCCTTCCCAAGGCCACTACTCTTGCAGCCTGCAAATGACAGCCCAAGCATCTCCCTGTGCTTGTGGACTAGTTTGGTGATCCATGAGTGTCAGTATTTTTTTTTTGACAGGTTTATGGAATAGATCAATGAGAATAACCTCAAAGAATGTCTATGTGAAATCTTCACCAACACAGAAAGAATTCAGGGCTCTTGGAACTCCACAGTGGTGTCCAGTTCATTGCTTGGATACAAACTGAAAGGCTCAAGTAAACCTTAGCTTGTTAAGCCAGGATGGACAGGTTTTCTGTAGAGTGTGCCCTTGGCCTTTTATCAGTCTGAGAGCTTTGTTTCACCTGTAGGGAAGTCTTGTGGAAATACAGCCAGCAAAAGAAAGAGCATTACACAAGATGGCTTTTCCTCTACTGCTCCAGGATACACTATACTTATAAGCATCCATCTTGGTTTATCTAATCACTGCTACCAGACAGAAAGGAAGGAGCTTTCTCTCACATCGCTTTTGGGTTCCTGAACAACTACTAAGGTTGTATTCTGCAGAACACAGATGTGGCAGGGCAGGCAGGTGCACGAGTAGCTGTGATGGAGGGCAGGGTGGGAAGTGACAGGGAAGACTCACTGACAAGATATCTAGGCCAGTGATAAGAGCTGTAGCTTGTCATTCTGTGCATTCTTTACGTTCATGTCCCCAGTGATTGGCTTGGAAGTTCTAAGGAGAACGGTGGAGGCGGTGAATTCAAGTATGATACATTTGATGTATTGTAAGAACTTTTGTAAATGCCACAATGTACCTCCACTCAGCACAACAATAAAAAATAATAATTCATAAAAAGTAACCTGGTTGAAAATAGTCTAGACTAGATAGCTCAACGAATTGGTAAGATAATTTTGATGAACCCTGTGGTAAATTTTGCAGCATTCTATGCATGTTTGTGCATTTTCTAGTTTTTTTTTACTTTTTCCTGTGATACTAGGGTTTGAATTCAGGGCTTTGCATTCACACTTTACCACTTGAGCCAAGGCTCAAGATGTATTTGCTTTCAATTTTTTTTTCATATAGGGTCTCACATTAACTTTTCCTGGACTGGCCTTGGACCTTGTTCCTCCTACTCCTTGTTCCTTCTCCTACTCCTGAGAAGTAGCTGCAGCCACAGGCATGTGCCACCATGTCTAGCTTGTTTTTCAGATAGGGTTTCACTCATTTTTGCTCAGGCTGACTTTGAACTGTAATCTTCCCATCTCTGTCTTCCAATAGCTGTGATTACAGGTATGTACCATCATACCTGGCTTAGTTTTCTACATTTTACAGTATTATTTCTAAGTCATTTTCTTTCTTGCTTGCTTGACCTCTTATAATGGAATATTTTAAGCAGTCTTTTTGAACCTGTATGATGGAATACAGTGGGTCATAAAATGATATTTTTCAGAAATATATTGACATGAAATGATGGGCCCATTTGTTCATTCACCCACAAACACTTGTTGAAAGCCTATTATGTGGAAGACATGATGGAGGAACTGGAGACACAGCAGCAAACAAGACCCTTACCTTCATGGAGTTTACATTCTTATTGTGTTGTTGATGGTGGACAGGCAGATATGATATAGTAAACAAGTGAATAGCAAGCAAGGAAGAGGTGATAGAGCTTAAAGTGAAGGTTAGGGGAAGCCTTATTTTGGATTGGGTGGTCAAGGAGAATATTGGAAAAAGTGACGTTTGGACAAAGACTATAGGATGAAAAGGACCCTGCCCTGCAAAGATCAGGGGGAAGGTTTTCCTGGAAGAAGGAACAAGTACAAAGATTCCAAGGCAGTTTTCAATGGCAACTTGGCCAAACAGAATGTGGGCAAGTGTGGCTGGAGTCAAAGGACGGAAGGACACAGTGATGTGAGATTATGTTGGAAAGGTAGGCAGGCCACGTGGGAGTTTGATGTCTATACTATTCTATTAGGTGAAAAAAAAAAGAAGCTAAAATGATATGCTTACAATGATCCTTTTTAAATGTATTTGTGCACTTGGAACTTATTGAATGGAGATACTAACAAAGAATTGATACTGGACTACTCTGGGACATTTTATCATTTTTTTCTTTTATGTATTTTAAAATTATTACTTAATTGGGCATTTATTTTTCTTATAAGGAAAAAAACTCATCTTAATAATGGAAATAAAACACAAATGGCTTAAACAGTTTTTTACTTTTGAAAATATTCATTTCTAGGCATTTATGCCTGCTCTGATTGTGTAACAAAACTTAATGACATCTTAAATTTTAAAAAGTTCATAAATAAAAATTATCTGTACAAAGTTTAATAATTTAAACTGAGCAAAGACATAAAATATTGAGCATTCAAATTATTTCAATGTTAATTTTAATTTTGTTCTCATAAGCAGGGAAGTTCGACTTGCTAAAATGAATTAAAATAGAAACGCATAAGTCAGAAAAACAATTCATTTTGGACAACTTTTGATGAAGTTGCTTCACTATGTTATCTATTATTGAAACAATATTGAATTTAGTCCTTCAGGAGAGAGATTGGGAAAGTTTATCCAAGCAATCTGTGTTCCCAGGCTAGCAGAGAACTGGTATTTGTAAAGAAAACAGGCACCAGTAGGTGAGAAATGTTCTTTTGACTTTGAAAATCCATGACCTCTTAGGGAGGTAATTTTCAGACTTTCTGGTGTTAGGATCCTTCACACATTTTTGTTTTTTTCTTCATAGCAGTGTTGATTGAACCCAGGACCTCACACATGCTAGGTAAGCACTATTTCTCCATGCCATACCTCCAGCCTCAGGATTCTTTATACTTTTAAAGATTTTTGAAGACCCCAACAAATTTTGTTAACTTGGTTTATATTAATTGAATTAGAAATTAAAACTGAGAAATTAAAAAATGTTCATTTGTTAATTTATTTAAAAATGACAATTTTGTTATATGTCAACACAAGCAACACCTTTAATGAACCATTTACCAAAAACTTGTGAGTGGCATTATTTTACATTTCTGCAGAGCTCTTCAATGGCTGCTTTGACAAAAGCCAATTGGATTCTCCCATCTGCTTCTGCATATAATCTGTTGAGATATGCTGCACTGATTAACGTATATGAAGAAAATCTGCCCTCATGCTGATATGTAGTTGGAGAGGAGAGGGGAGTATAAGGAGTTTTTCCATATAATTGTGGGTATTTTCCTATGATACTACACCAAAACTTCAAAGGTTGTAGCTCCTTAAAGGTTACTTGCGATATAGAATCTAAACCGACATTAATAACATTTTCCTTATCTAGTACATTAAAATTTATTGGTCTGTCTTGCACTTTGAATGGCTCTTTTCACATGCATGATTTTTGAAACATTATACATTAGCAATTTGGAAAATACTGATACACTGAATTACGTAGACCTGCCAAATATGTATTCATTTCATGAAAATCATATTTATAAAACTCTCCACTTATCAGAAATGTCTTTAAGAGTTGGGAAGTGGGAACTTAAGTAGTGTAAGTGTTCTGAAATTCTGATCTTTGCCTGAAAACTCAAACATTATCATTGGCAACAAACACTATCAGTTGTTTTCCTGGACAAAACAGGAGGATCCCTTTATTTATTTTTGAGAGAATGTCTACCAAATCCAGATGACTCTAACTTATCTTTCAGTTGTTATTCTGTCAAAGTGATGTTCCTGGGGAAAAGTTGTTAGTTCAACTCATGACTCATTCACACAGGTGTTTCTCCTTGGATCAACACTCTTACATAGCCCAACTGTTTATGTGTACATCCATTGTCACATAGAATGTGACAAAGGCATGTATTCAGAGTTGGATTTAGTAAAATTAGCAGTTTGTACTCATTCATCAAAGACACTTAGAAACAAAACTGACATTAAGAAAAAAAGAAAAAAGCCCTGTTAGTACACAGTGATAAAGGAGACATGGACAGATAGCAGAGTCTGTGGTTGTGGTGTTCTACACTGAGGCAGCCGCAGGTTTATTTATCATTGCTTTTTCATCATCAGTGCAAAATTCCACAGACTGGAGAGAAATGTTACCCTTCCATATCGATGCTAGGTCTCTCTGGGGGTGGAGTGAGACTCCAGAAATTTCTTCTGCTCCAGTCTTACCAGTCAGGAGACAGGCAGAAGCCTGTGTCTGCAAGGAGAGGCTGGTAGCAGAATCAGCTCGAGTTCAGAGGCAGGGCCACAGCCTTGAGTTTTACCACAAAGATTTCAAACTCACAAATAGCAAAAGGCAGAGATCGAAGTATAAGACTGTGCGTGAATCATGCATAAAATTAAAACAATGCACAAACTAGTGACAAAGCTCACTTAGTAAAGTGAGGTATGAAAATATTAACCAGAGGCAGAAAGTTTATGATCAGTATTTCTATAATACTGTTAGAAATATGATTTTTCAGATTTGTTTTAGAAATTAAATGTATATGTTTTCTGATTTAAGATCTCAAAAGCACATTATCAATGTACTTTGGACTTTTTCCTAGTTAGGCTGGAAATGAGTGACCATTCTTTTGGCTAATTGGCATTCACTTGGATTCATTATAATTAAAGGGCTCCTTTTTAAACAATCTGTTTCAGTGATAAAATGCCAAGACTATCTTTGGTGAACTCGCTTGAGGAATACCAATGTCTTTCACTTCATGCTGCCTGTGGCTGAGATTTGCTTCTTACCAAACTACTCAGAGTAATCTGGGAAGATTAAGCAAAATCTTGAGTTTCCTTCCATAGGAATGAGAGTGGATGGTCCTTGTGATTTTTAAAATCCTTCACCAATGGTGTCCTCCTGGAAGCTGGGAGGACATTCCCATGTGACATTCATCCTGTTTGTCTCCTAGATTGCTTAGTCATTGCGAGTAAGTTCAAATAGTGTTAGACTGCATTTGTTAGTAAGAGAGAGCAAGCGAACAAGTTATTGTGCTTAGATCTTAAGGTTGCACTCACGTCTATGGAAAGATAATTTTGATGAACCCTGTGGTAAGGAAAGGAAAGATGTTAGTCTTAGGGGGTTGCTACTAAGAAGGCCTGCTGCTTCTAATATAGTGGGTTTTTTTTTAATTGTTGTGCTGGGTGGGGGTACATTGTAGCATTTACAAAGGTTCTTACAATGTATCAAAGATATCATACAGTGTTTTTGTACATCATGATTTTATACAGTGCATCTTATATAGTATTTAAGTTGTATATAGTGCACCTCCTATTTTAACTTCTGTTTTAATGTTTTCTATTTATCACCTCCATCAACATCCTCATCCTTTCACCCCATCTTACTTTTTTTTCTTGATGTGAGTTTTATGTGTAGTCATTAGGAGCAATAGCTCAGTTCTGCTTGTTTCACTGCCCCTTCTTTCCAGCTATCTTATTCCTCAGACTTATTCTTCTACACATTTCTGGCATATGGAGCTCCCTGTCTCTCCCCACCACTTATAGTGTTTATACTCAAAGTGCTTAGAAGTTGTAATGCTTAGAGAAGGATCAGAGAGTCCTTGTTCTTAAGACTAGCAGGGACCTACATGACATCATTTAATCTAACCTTTCTCATTTTTATAAGCAAGGTGGAGAACCAGATTGGTGGAGTCATGTGTATGAGTTCACAGAATAAATGTCACATCCAGATGCACACAATGCAGGAACGAGGCACTTGTTCCTGTTGGGAAACTTCTATGTTTTAGGTGCTATGTAGTTTGAGCTCATTTTATCATGGCAGTCACCCTCACTTTTATAAACAATGGAATCGAGGCTCAAAATGCTTAGGATGTCTTCCCAACCTCAAGTTCAGGACACAGGGAAGCTGGACTGCAAGGCTTACATTTCATCTCCTGGCTCTCAGTTCTGCCTTCTCCACTTACACTGGACCATGTATCCCATGAGTCTATAGGTCTATGCCAGTAAGAGACTTGGTTAAAATTGCCATTTTAAAATGGCAGAACTCTGTTCCTTTAAGATTTAGACAATAGATGTACAAAAATAAACGTCTTTGAGAAGTCATGCATGACTTGAAAGTTCATTTCCTCTCTACCTTCCCTCTTAACTGGGTTCATGATATAGAAGAAAAATGTTAAGTATAAAATTTATGCATCAGTATTTTAATTAAGTCAGAAGTGTCTTCCTGGCTGCTCAACATGGGACTTAAAAATCTGCATTTAAATTGTAGTGCTAAAATATAGATCCCAAGGACCTGAGAGGCCCTTCCCCAGAGGAGCAGTATACAGAGAGGATGAATTTCTTGCTTATCTTTGATTCTGGCAGCCCTCAGAAAGTTCAGGAATAAGCTGGAGGGAGGAACAGCTTTAGGAAATAACAAGAAAATGCTTAGGGATTTCTATAGAACTTCATTTAATGATAAGATTTTTCCCAGTCATTCATAAGGGCTGAATCTACATGATCTGACATGAATTATGGTGTGGGACTGCTAATAGGCAATTTATTTAACAGCTGTAGGAATGGCTATTGCTTTCTGTCAACAGTGACACATTTGTTTTGTGGCGATGCTGGGCAGCTGCTGGAGAAGGAGTAGGGTCCCTTAAGTGCTGGGCACATGACTTTCTTAAACAGAGTCAGGCTCTGCATAGATGGCCTGCAAGAAGAAACTGGCATGATTAAAACCCAAAAGAAAATAAAGGTATCTTCAGTTTAGGAGTAGCTCTTGATGTAAAGACAATTATGAGAGAGAGAGAAAGAGAGAGAGAGAGAGAGAGAGAGAGAGAGAGAGAGAGAGAGAGAAAGAGAGAGAGAGAGAGAGAGAGAATTGTATTTATTACCTCATATTTTTTTCCCTAAATTGTTGGTCTAAGCTTAAGCTTTTTAATTTGCAGACAACCTATACAATGTCATCAGACTAATGTTTGCTAATTTTCTGCAGGTATGTAATTAGCCTGCACAAGTGTTTTATTTGAGACCCTACATGACATAGACTTCACCTACACTTCCATCCTGATCTCCTTCTCTTCTGTAGATGACTGATACTTGCCCACCCAGCCACTATTTCCATAGCATATCTTGCACTATCTGGCTTCTGTCATTGCACATGCAGGTTTCTCTCTCTTTTCTTCCTCTTCTTTTCTTACCTCCATCAGCAATATGTCCAGTACCTCCAGCACTGTGAACAGTGCCTGGCAAAAACCAAAACATTCAGTAAAGCTTGTGAATTTACACAATTCATTGGGACTCAGTTTTCTCATTTGAGTTCTTATTAGGATCCAACGATATTGGTGAAAATGCTTTTTAATTGTAAAAAAAGTATGGGTCTTGATGATGACTAACAGACCAATGAGAACAGGCTGTCTTCAGCATGGTCTGAATCAGCCAACTGCTGAATTGGATTGATGTCCATAGGAGGCAGTGCTCCCTTCCTTTCTCTACTGTCACCCCCAATTATGCAAAAAAACTTTCAAAGTGAGAAACCAGCAAATGTTAGCATAACTTCTAGGGCCATCCATGTCCCTCAGGAAGGAGGGAGCTAGATGACCAATCAGGTGAGACCTGCTAATCTCCTCAGTTATTTTTTAGTTGCTTTCACCATGTAATTCAGGTTCTTTGTCATCACAATCTTTTTCTACTTTGCATATCACTGAGTGTCTCATGTTCTTTTCTTTTTCTTTTTTTGCAGTACTGGGGCTTGAACTCAGAGCCTACATCTTGAGCCACTCCACCAGCCCTTTTTTTGTGATGGGTTGTTTTTGAGATAGGGTCTCTTGGTCTATTTGCCTGGGCTGGCTTCGAATGGTGATGCTCCTGATCTCTGCCTCCTGAGTAGTCAGGGGTACAGATATGAACCACCGGCATTCGACTTCATGTTCTTTTTTAAAAATACTTCGTGGAACTCCTACCATAGAACCTTTTCTGCTGGACTTATTCCAAGGACTATAGAATTTGCTTGGCAAGTAAATATATGGATTTAATCTTGCTGCACAATTCCCCCCTTTAATCCAGATTCACATTCTTTAGGTGTTTATTATACCTGCTCAGAGATGGGAAGCTCTTTGCTTTGTGTTTAAGTTCAGTGTCACACCCTCACCCATCCTACAGCATCTCCTGTTGGAACTAATAAGTCCTTTGAAGATGATCTGGTTGCTATGTTTTGATTAATTCCATGCTGCAACGCTTCCTAGCTATAATTGCAGCATGCCAAAGCAAAACTCTTAATGATTTACACCAAAATCAGATGCTGGAAAATTGCTTTCGATGATGCTATTGAAGGTGATTTCTCAGGGGCTAGTCTGTGGTAAACATTACTTAAATGGAGCAGAGCTTGTCACTTGAGTTTAAGAAAGTCAAGAAATGATGAGTGGAAAAGTTAAGTGAACAATTTAAGAGAATAAGTTACCTTTTTTGCTCTGTGTGTATTGTACTTAAATATTTAAAAAAAATGTATCAGTTGGCTTCACATAACACTAAAATATAATATGACAGAGTCTTGAGAAAGATGGAAATAATTTCTTTCTTCTGTAAAACAAGACAAGACGTAGGCAGTCTGGGACTGGTTTGTAGCTCTGTGTAGTCCTCAGGGACTTCTATACCTCCCATCCTTAAGGTATGTGTTTCATCCTTCTGGTCCTGCATGGCTGCTAAGAATTCAGTCTGCACAAATGAGTGATAGATACTTGATGGAAAAAAGGTAAGGAAGGACCCCTTCCTGTTTAGAAACCTGATAGACATCCTACATGACATTTCAGATAACATTCCATTGGCTAGGCAGTTCTATGGATGCACCTAACATCTAGAAAAAATGGGAAGCAGTCCCTTAGTAAGACAGGAAGGGATGTTACTAGGGAAGAAGGGGATGATGGATGTTAGAAAGTAACTAACAGTCTCTTACATACTGATGCTCATTTTCTATACTCGTTCCAAATTGTCTCTTTAGTCAACTTGTTTCCAGAACACTTTTGCATTTCCCCAGTTTTCTATTGCTCCTGTGGGGTTTCCTTGCTTGAAAGCAATGTCTTCTGCTGCCTCCAATAGTGACATGTACTTTTCTTATGAATCCTCCACGAGTGCTCCCCTGAAAGGAAGTGATCCCATTTAGGATTTCTATAACTCTGTTCTCTCTGCCATTCATATTCATCACATCTTACCATATACAGCAATCATTTGCATATATTTGTCTCTATATTTTACCTTTCTATGAGACTATGAACTCCAGATTGCTGAGGGCCTGTTTTAGGCATGATTATCTTGCTCAATATGGCAATTATCTTGCCATGACCATAGTCATTCACTCAACAAAAAATGATTTTTTTCTTGGTACGGAGGCTTGAACTCAGGGCCTACACCTTGAGCCACTCCACCAACCATTTTTTTCTGGGGGAGAGGGGTGTTTTGAAATAGGGTCTTGCGAACTATTTGCCTGGGCTGGCTTTGAACCTTGATTCTCCCGATCTCTGCCTCTTGAATAGCAAGGATTATAAGTGTGAGCCACCAGCACCTGGCCACTTAACAAATACTAAATGAATGTTTCTCATGTGCCAGGATACTGTGATAGGCAAGAGCCACATGTCATTTAGGGGAAACAGACTAACATTCAGTTATAAAGTATATAGCAAGTGCTTAGTGGAAAAGTTGCTAAAAAGTAAATAAATTTTATTCACTTGCTTTAGTTCTATTCCAAGTAGGACAGATAAATGCATCTCTAGAAAAATGACAGAAATGGATTATGAGAGAGAGGGTGATCGGGGTGAGCATAATCAAAGTGAAACCTACTAAAACTGTTAAAGACTTGGGGAAGGAGGGAAGGTGGTTAAGAAAGAGTAACATAGATGGGGTAAATTTGATCAAAGTCCATTATATGCATGTGTGTAAATATCACAGTAAAACTCCTTGTAAGATCAATTTATGCCAATAAAGAAGTCATAGAAATGAGTTATGAATAATTTGCAGTAAAATGATATCCATATTTATAAGACTAACATCTCTAATAAGTAAATGATGTGAATGTCAGAGTTGACCAGACTCAATAAAAGTGGTTCACAATCTCAGGTTTGCATCAATATCTCCTTTAGAGTTTTTGAAATAAGTACATATGATCAGGCTACATCCCCAAGGATTCTGATTCAGTAGGTCTAGGACTAGTTCTGAGAATCTGAAGTTTTGACAAATTATTCTAATAACCTGGGGAGTAGAGACTTATTTTCTTTTGCAGACTTCAACATATGATGCTGACATACCACTTAGATGACTGAGGAGATGGATGAAACAAAGGTTATCCTCCAGTGAACCTGAATCTAGAAAGCAGGACAATGGTAAAATTCAGGCCTGACTGAGTTTTCACTGGTCTTCAGTAGTATGCTACATGTGGTCTTAAACCTCCCAGATGCTGTAAACTGGGCTTGCAGACTGATGTGAAAGGCACCTTGGAAGACATGTTTAACCACGGAGTATGGAGTCCTAAACTTGGTTGGAGGTCTGGCTCTGTTACATGTTAATCCTGTCTCTGCAAATAACTTATTTAACTACTCTGAGTTTGTGTACTTTTAAAATGGAGATCAAATTATCTTTCCTATTTTCTGAGGTTGTTATGATTTTACCATATAAGTCATTCATGGACTAGTATTCACTCTGTACATGTAAAGAATTATTTTTAATGAAATTCATTTTCATCAACTCATTGGCAGTCTTTTGTTGATAAAATGTTGTCGCCATCTACCGCAAACTTTTGTATAGGAAAGAGGTAGACAAGTTTTCTGCTTAAGCATAGTGTTGAACCCACTGTTGGCAATGAGGAACGCTCTTGGGAACATTTTGTCTGGATGACCTTTGAGATGGGCACTAATTCTTTCTTTTGGTCTTCTAATGAGTAATAGCCCACAGTTGTTAAGTAGGTTAAATTAGGATTAGAGTTCAGCATCTATTTACAGAACACAGAGAAGCTAAATCTGGTTGGTATTCTTGATTTCATTAGGACCATATTTTCCTCCCTCCCAGTTCCACCCAAGAGAGACTTCAATTTGGCAAAATGATTGTTATTTGATGTCAATCATGATATTTTCTTGAACAAACTGATTTTAGTCCATTTTAATTTGGGAAAAATTCATTGATTACTAATTTAGGAGAAAGTCAACCTTACTGACTTATTCCTCCTAAAATTTGCATACTTAGATTCTATGTTGATAAATTAGACTCAAGAGTCATGCTTTGCCACTAATTTAAATTTCAGCAGATTTTAAAATTAATGAACCTAAGCCCTTTCTTTTGGAATTTATTTTAAAAAGTAATGTCCATAGTGTAAGACAAGAGACTGTCTCCCTCCCCTGCATTTTCTCCCTAAGGAAGCCATATAATTCAATGAGTATAATGGTTACTGGCTGATCAGTAAAAATGAGGCAGAATGATAGGCTCAAGTGGTGTCCACACATTTGCAACTTTGGTTTATATTAAAAACATTTTATTTTAAATGGTATTTTAATGAGATTACTTGATCATATCTCAGGGTCATGTCAGAATTGAAGAACTAGGTTAATCAATTTTAGTGAGGATTCCTGAACATGATTCATATGTATTTGTTTATTGTGATATCCTTAGGAAACCTTACTGTAAAACATTCAGGAGGTTTTCTATCTTTTATTTAAGGCTTAAATAAATGTTTTCTTTTCTTAAACATAGCCCTATAAATGATATATGATTTTTTTTAGTTCGTTTGTGAGAAACCTGCTGTTTTGACACCAGGGTTAAGTGAAAGAGGAGAGATGAGAGAAATGACTTTCCTTTTGTTGATGTCTTTTAGGGCTTGGCTGTTGGCAATGGAGAATGCTCTTGGGAACATTTTGCCAGGATGAACTTTGAGATGGGGATGAATTTTTTTCTCTTGGCCTTCTGATGAGTAATAAATAGCCCACAGTTAGGTAGGTTAAATTAGGCTTAGAGTTCTCTATTCATAGAATTTAGAAAAGTTAATCTGGTTGGTATTCTTGAGTTCACTAGCACTATGCTCCCCCACCCCACACCAAAAGAGGCATGGATCTAAACTTGTTTTGGAAATGAAGTTGAGGATAGAGAGGTTTTCTGTATGCCCCTATGTAGAAGTCTGTCACTGGTTTTACTTGATGGTGGTAGTTCTTTACTGGCTGACCTTTGGATTGGAGGAACAAAGACAAGGCTGGAACCAGTAGTAGGACAGGGTAAGATGTCACCACCATTGAGAGAAGAAGGACAAAATCTGACTCTGGGCTAAGGTCAAGACATAGCATCATAATAACTGCATCCCTTCTGCTGTCACAAGAAACATAGAATTTCCATTTAAAGGAATCTGACAGAGCATAGTCTGAACTCTCCATTTTTCAGCTGAGGAATCAGATCCAGAACATTGAAGTCACTTTCTTCAAATCTTTTATATAGTTGTGGCAGAGATGTGATAAGAATTCAGGTCTCCAGCTGCCCACCATGCCAACTCCTTTCCGGTGGCTATTTTGGACACACTGTCTTTGTGATGTTAGGTTGCCTTTGACTATGGTAAAAGATTATTCAATGGAAAACAAAGAGCCCCACCATTCAGTAAACATTTTTTTGAGTTCCAGCTACATGCCAGGAGCCACTGATGTCTTCCTAGTGACACATTCATGTTTGTCATTTCCCCTGTGACTCAACTCTTAAGACTCTTTTCCTCTGACACTTTTCTTAGCACCTCTCTGAGATTCACTTCCACTGTTCACATAGTTTATATTCCTGTTAGCTCTTGAAGTGGGGTGGGGGTGCTATTAACAGAGTCAGGGGAAGGGTATCTGAGGTAGATCAGAACTGATTGCTCACCACTTTATATTAAAAATGTCAAAAATTTCCAAAACTTTTGTTTTCTTAAGTCATTTAGAAAAACAAGTGGGCATTATGGAGATATTTTCATGATGGAAGAACCAATAAATCTTGTTTGTATTTAAGTGCACAAGCTGCTTCCCAAATAAGAATTTGCATGTAGCTCTCTCAAGAAATTAAAAAAGGCAAAGGTTTGGAAGTGAGCTTGGAACAGAATATCTTTATTTTATGAAAAGTAGATAGATGATTATTTTTCTACCAAATGTTATGCTATTAATTTTCTAGGACTCTTATACTATCACAAGTAAAAGATTATCTTACCATTCTGTAAATAAACAGAGAAAGGCATTCTTCATTTTTATTTGCTACAGAAGAAAGATTTGCTTTCACTATATCAACTTGATGAGGAATATAAACATTATATTCATAGGGTGATGGCAAACATTTACTTCAAATAGAAACAAGCCACTTCCATAGCTCAAAATTTGAAATTAGAATTATCTTAACACTTTCAAGAATTTTCCTACATATGAGACAGTTACCCACCATTCAGATTAATGCAAGGCTTGATTCATAATTCAGGTACACTGATTTTTCCATCTTTAGGATTAACATAAAAAAGTATTAACATATTTTGTTAATTATACATAGTTTAACTTTCATAAAAGATTGTTGGGATGTCAGATTAGGTGCTGCATTATTAGACATTGTATTAACTAATTCAGAATATTGGGAAGATGTTGCATGATTGTTTTGCAAGGGGAGAAAAATATTCTAGTTATCCAATCAACATCTTCCCCAGGAAAGAAAGTCAAGTTGAGGAGAAGCTTGGCATGGCTCAAAATAATTTTGTTTATTATTTTTATCAAATATACTTGTATCTGTTTTTAAAAACTCCTCATATATATATATATAGATATAGATATACATATTTATATATATGTTTTGTGGTACTGGGTCTTGAATTCAGGGCCTTCACCTTGAACCACTCCTCCAGCCCTGTTTTTGTGAAGGGTTTTTCAAGATAGGATCTTGTGAACAACTTGCCTAGGCTGGCTTGGAGCCATGATCCTCCTGACTTCTGCCTCATGAGTAACTAGGATTATAGGTGTGAGCCACTGGAGCCCAGCTAGATATTTTTGACTCTAATGATTTATCCCAGGATGAGGAAGAATATTTTGTTAGATTATTTGGTAGACTGGAAGTGATTATCTTCTGTCCCTTTACCCTTCTCTCTCCAATCCCTAGAATCTGAGATTATGGTACCTTTGTTGGCATATGGGAATTTGTAGTTCTGATTAAGTTAAAGATCCTGAAATGGAGAGGTTATTCTGGATTATCTGGGTGGGTCCAATCTAATCACACAAACCCTTAAAAGTGGAGAACCTTCCTGATCAGAAAGAGATGTGATGATGAAAGACCAGCCAGAGAGATGCCAGGACATTAGGTTGAAGATAAATGATGAGTGCAGACATCTGCAATCTCAGCTATTCAGGAGGCATAGACAGGAGGATTATAAATTCAATGTCAGTCTGGACAAAGGGAAACCCTATCTCAAAAACAAAATAAAACAGAAAGAACTGGGGCATTGCTCAAAAGATATGGTGGGGGAGTGGGTTATGAACCAAGAAATGTGTATGGTTTCTAGAGCTGGAAAAGGCAAAGAAATGAATTATCAAGAAAGGAGAACAATCCTCCTGACGTCTTGAATTAGTCTAGTGAGACTTGTGTCAGACTTTTGGCCTCCAGAACTATAAGACAATAAATATATCAAATTCATGGCAATTTATGCAGAAGCAAGTGAAAACTTGATTTAATAAGAGAACATGGAGAGAGTAGATGAGTGGATGGAGAAGTGATAGCATTTGGGGCATTAAAGGAATAATAAAGGAAACTGGACTTTAATTTTTAAAGTTTATTCATATGAAGTCATAAGTATATATTTATATAAATTCTTATAAACATACATATGTCAAAATTCCAATAGATAAAATAATTAAACTTAAAGTGCATGAAATGTTGAGATAGAGGGCTAAAACAATAAAAAAAAGAAAATTCATATAACAAAAAGATTGCTCTATCTAAATAGAATTACAATTAAATGTAGAGGGACTAAAAACTTCAATAAAAGTCAAGGATTACTTGAAGAAAAAACTGAAACTTTTATTATTTTTATCAGAAAAGTGCCTTAAATATAAATAGATTAAAAGTAAAGGAATAATCAGGGTTTTCAAAGATGACTTGAAATTAGGGTTATCCAGTGAAATTCCAGGTTTTTTCCTAATTGTGCACTTTTCTAACTAGTGACAGACTAATAAACTGAGAGTGATTCTTCAAAGATTAATTAATCAGGAGTAATCCTGCAATAGGAATATGTATGCCATCATTACTAATGAGTTTGAGAAAAGGAGAAGTTTTTAATGGCAAAATGAAGAGGATCTTTGAAACAAGTATCAAAACTATATAACTTATATACTTATATACAAAATTACAAAATAATAGGTAACAATTATTTTGAAGCAGTACTCTTTGGCTACAAGAGTCACTAACACAAATGGCATCATTTTGCCCAAGGTTGGACATATTTTTTTCCTATGTAAGGTTACAATGGACTTTGTGCAAAGCTGTGGTTCTGGCAGAGTTTTTTTTTTTTGTGATGGTTGCGTTATCAAACATATGTGCATGAGATACCCCCCTTCATAATTTCTAGGCTTTATTTTAATTTCTTGTTAGGTCTTAACACAAGTGACTCCATTTTGATTCAGACAACTTTCGCCCTAGTGAGATGTCAAACAGTAATCACTGAAGGAACATCTCACAAAAATGGGAGCCGAGCTTCCATATGGGCAAGTGGTAGGCAATAACTTGAGTGGAAAATGGCCTTTGTGATGTAATAATAATGCAATTCAATTACGTGTTTTATGAGCTGCTTCTGTTTCTGACCTAATATCCTCAAACATAATTTTTTGAATCTCGTTACCAAGTATTGTTAGGGCAACCTGGACAAAAGAGACTTACATTAACCACAGGTATGGTATGGCAACAATACAGTTCTTTCCCCCTTATGTAAGCAGAAACTTCAGCTAGGAGAACACTAGAAGGAGAAGGAGACTCTGCTCAAGAGGGACTAACATGATTCTCCTCAGAATAAACCCTGCGAGAAAGGAGAGAAATAAATTCTTTAAAGGCTGTACCATTCTACCTGGGTAGGAATGCCTTCAGGATGAGTGGCTGGCTCTACAAAGCACATAAGCTATGGGAACTTTGTGAATATCTCTTGGAAGTCAATTAATTGCATGGTTTTGAGGAAAAAATATTTTTTAGTGAGAAGTAATAAATTATAAAACAGAAGGCATGATTTGTGCAAATATTTAAAGTAAAGACCTCCAGGAAGTTTCTGCTGCCACAGACTTGAGGGCCCACCCTCCTGTGCTGTTAGAGGGAACAGGTGGAAATCTTGAGGAAGTTCTGGTGTAAATCAAGGAATTTCATTAGCCTTAACTTCACACATTCTTCTACCATGGAAAACAACAAATGACTGGGAATTTCTAGTTATTAACTTCAAATTATAACTAGAAGTATGTTAGATGGCAAAATTGATCTGTAATGTTTACATCCTCTTCACAGCTTGAACTGAAGCATTCATTCCAGCAAGCTTATTTCCCCTTGTCATCCATTGTATGCTATAGCCACACTGCTCAATGTCCCCCATCCATGTAGCCTTACTGTGCTCCCAGAGTGGCCATCTCTGCAAATCCAAATGTTCTTTCCTTCTCTGAACATCCATAATCCCTTTCACCTTAAACAGCAAAACAAAACACACCCTCTTTACCTATTCTTGGAGAGCTCTGAAATGGGATGATCCTTCGATTTTGTCCCACATTGGGATGAGCAGCCTAGGCCTTTCCCTTCTCTGTAGTTATTAGCATTAGGTTGTCTGGGAATAAGATGGCTAGATTTAGCAAATAAAAATACAAAAGGTCCAATTAAACTGGAGTCTCAGGTAGACAATGAACTTTTTTTTTTTTTTAGTGTAAGTGTGTCCCATTTAAAATTTGGGAAATACTGATACTAAAATTAGTTTGTTGCTGATCTGAAATTAAAATTTAACTGGGTGTCCTATATTTTATCTGGCAACCCTTCCTTGAAGGAGTGTGGCCTTAGGCCAGGTAACTCTCATCAGCAGAGGTGCATCCCAGAGGCTGGCAGAAGTCAGTTGAATGTGAGCAGCGGGCCCAGCAGGAGCAGCATCAGTCCTGGGTGGGGATGGGCTCTGTGCTGTGTACCACAGCATAAGATGAGCTAGATGAATGGTTTCCTTTCTCCATTCCTCAAGGGAGGGGGCCATTCTTTTATATGGCAAATGTATGGTTTTATTGTCAGCAATCAGGACTGACCTGAATTGACAACTGATTCCATTACATATTTTCAGAAAGAATAGTTAGACAGCAATTATTCTCAAGCAAAAGTTCTTATATTTGTAAATGTTCTTTTTTAGTTTTGGTGGTATTAGTGTTTGAACTCAGGGCCTTGCTTGCCAGACAAGTGCTCTACCATTTAAGCCGCACCCCCAGCTCTTTTTGCTTTAGTTTGTTTGGAGATAGGGTCTTGTGATTATGCCCTGGCCAGTCTCAGACTGTGATCTTCCTACCTCCACCATGTGGATAGCTGGGTTACAGATGTGAGCCACCATGCTTGGTTGACATTTAAAACATTTATGGAAGACATATGTATCCAGAAAGTTAATGTATTTGTTTATTTAAGTGTATTGTTTTTCAATTAGAATATACTAAAAGGTTGTATTACTTTATAGGAGTCTTGCTTCGTGGCTCAGATGAACATGTGTAACTTGCTGTGGTAAGTTTTCTAAGCTAAGAATTTTATAGCTATGACACTAGAGCACAAGCACTTATGCATGATCATTTTGTTGTCTTTTTGTTAGCATGGCCACTTGATCTTTTTCTGAGAAAAATCTTGGCTTTGGCTAGGGGTTATCCCATGGCCTGTCTCTGCAGGGAGGTGAAAAAAATTATTTTTGACAAAACTTATTTTCATTTTTTTAGGTTCCTTGTTAAGATTTCTTACCCAACTTAGCTGAACCAAACCATACACCTGCATGCTTCATAGGAACATAGGATATCTACTCTCCAACAGCTTTTAGGGAATACAACCCCAATCTGTAGCCTCATCATAATGATCAAACCTATGTTTATGAAGGATTGTCCTAAAAGGGGCAGCTTATTGATTACTTTACATGTTATGAAATTCATGCCCCAGCTACTGATGGTTACATTCTGATGCCACAGTTTTGTTTTTCATAGAATTGATTTTTATAAATTATGTTTTAATTTAATCCTTTTCAATAATCATTACATGTTGGTCATAATAATAAAGCTGATGATAATTTGTGAATTCATTCTTTCACTCAGCAAATACATATTAAACCACTTCTCTATGCCAGATGCTCTTCTAAATCTGGGAATATGGACGAATGAGACAGACAAAAATCTGCCTTCAGTGGATTTATATTTAAGCTATGAGGGGAAAGACAAGTTAAAAAATAAAATTTAAGTTGATGATGAGTCCTATAGGAAAAAATAACACTAAAGTGTGTGTGCAGGGGGGGAGATTGGTGGGAGATAGGAAAGACTGATAGGATATTATTGAGTGATTTGTGAAGGTGAGCCCATGATTCCCAGTATGGTGCAGTAGTTTGCTTTGTATTTTACGTGACAATGTTGCTCGTTATTTAATTCTGTGAGGATGTTCTTTATATTACAAACTGTCCTCTTTCTGAGGGCCCATGGGAGAACTTTCCCTTTGATGTTACAAGGAGAGCCCTTGGGCTTCTTTTTACCTTCTCTGCACTCCATATCATGTAACAGAGCCTGGTTACCACTTTGTGACAGCTACAAGAAACTCAAAACCTTGGCCGGGGACTGGGAGTGTTGATCTGACTCCTGGCTTCATTACCTTTTCTACCTTATTTTAGCATTTGTCCCAATTGACTCACCTACTTATTTTAAATTTTATTTGATGTTGTTATATTGCGCTTACTTTGGTAAACATCTTAAATATTTTTAATCAAGGTAAGGCATAAGTAAAAATGAACGCCGACATAGTTACATGTACACACGTACACGTTTATATAAATAAACAAATTATCATGTGAAGGTGTGGCACATCTTCCTTATTCTACTGTCCCTTAAACCTAGAGTTCTTACCGAGAAAGAGATTTTCATGCTTCAGAGAACCTTCCTTACAAAGGTACTCAATAAATATTTACTGAATTTCATTTTTAGTTCCAGTCATAATTTAAATGAGAAAGATATTCATGAATATCTTAAGAGTTTTTGAATTTAAATATCAAAGAGATGAAATTTTGTTGAGGTTTAATTTTTAAGTATTGCTATTTAAAATGTCATAAGCCCTTTAATACAAGATGTGAGGCAAATCTTACTTATGCCAAAAAATTGTACGCAATGTTAGAGGAGTTCCTGACGCCAAAGCTCATCTATCAACTAACCCAGGTTACAGATGCTTGCTGTGTGTTTTTCATTTTAAATAACGATACATGTTCTTAAACTTTTAGTAGCAAAAACCAAAAATAAATAAATAACTAGAAAGCAAAAAATTTACCCATAACCAACTACCAATAGATAACCAATAGTCACAAAATTTGGGGCATATTAACTTTTGATCCTTTTATTTTCATTTAAAAATGTGTTGAGTCTACATTATTAATATAATTTGTTTCCTGTGTTTTTGTATACCAATATATAATGAGTAGGTGTCAATGAAATAAAAATTCTCTATAAACATAATTTTTAATAGTTGTGTAATATTTCAGTGTATAAATATACTCTAATGTGCTTACTTTTTTCAAGTGTTGTGCATTGAGGTCCTCCCTGCCTTATTTGGTATAGAATTTCTGTGGATTTCTTGGAACCAAAACATTGTTGCTATATCCAAAAATCTCAAAGAATTCCTAGAAGGTGAATTACTAGGTCCTAATACATATCATAACTAAAACTAATGGCAAACTGTATTTCAGCAAGATTGATCTAATCATACTGGCGTCAGCAGTGTGTGAAAGTATCTTACTAAATGTCTGGGTTTTTTTTTTTTTCTGTTTGTTTTTGGTGGTACTGGGATTTGAACTCAGGACTTCATGCTTGCTAGGTAGGTGCTCTATCACTTAAGCCACTCTGCCAGCCCCAAAGTATCTGTTTTACCTCACTCTTGCCAGTTTTGAATAGTACTATTAAAACAAATATAATTAAAGAAACAACTTCCTGTATTTGACAGGTGAAAAATAGTGCCATTTTGACTTCCATCTGTATTTCTTTGATTACTAATGAGGTTTAATGTTAAGATTATGTTTTCAGGTGTTTGCTATTTTCCTTTATTGAGTGATGATGTGATTGGTTCATTAATATGTTGAGGGATATTTTTCTACTTTTTATGCTTTGCCTTTGCAACCAAATCTTTAAGCAAAGTTTAGTTCTTTTTCCCATAAGTCTTACATTTTCATAAAAAAGTTTATTCCTAGGTATTTCTTTTTTTTGTTGTTATTATAATGCAAAGGGAAAATTTCTTTCAATATGCTTTCCAACTGGTTATTACTGTCATACATAAAGGTGATAGATTTTTATATGTTTATATTCAAAGTGATTTTCAGCACTCTTAGAATTTTGGGGCATATTCTGATTCCTTTCCTGCAAAGAAAGATTTCATTTTTCTAAGATTTATGCTCTTATTTCTGCTCTGTGCTTTTCTACTGGTTAAAACCTCCAGAATAATGTCAAGTAATGGTGATGATATTGGGGGTTAAATATTTTGCTTCTTATCTTAATGGAGATCTGCAATATTTCATTGTTTAGTGTCATAGCTCCAGGCTTCAGAGAGATTGTTAGAGACAAACGGAGTCTTACCAAGTACTGACTCTGCACAGGTTATCATGATCTTATGGTTTATGTCTGACTGGCTTGTTGATACTTTTTTTTTTTTCCTACCACTGAGCTTATTTTTCATTTGGGGAATAATTTTATTTGATCATAGCAAATTATTCATTTAAGTTAAAAAGTTGCTAGTATTTTATTTAGAATTAGTATGATATTTTGAAAATGAAAATGGTGTATAGTTTTCTTATTTAAGACTTTTTTTGTCAGGTTTTGGGGTTAGAATTGGTTATGCTAGATTCATGAAATGAATTGGGTCACTTTTATTCTTTTTCTAAACCCTGAAAAAATTGTGGTCTAGGCATTATTTGTTCCTTCTAGCATTTGGATATGTAGTTATAAAATATTTTAACTGAGACCTGTTATAGAAAGTGATTACTTGATAACTTTTTCAATTTCTTCTGGGGTTATTGGCCTAATATTTTTAGAATCACTTTTAGAAGATTGCATTTTCCCCATCCCCATTTTTCTTCATGTCTATGATATACTATTATTTAATTTATTAGGTTCATGCCTGTTATAATGTTATTGTGAGTAATACTTTAATAATACAAAAGGATCCATAGTCCAACTTAATGACTTTTAGTAACCTTGAGTCCTTTCTACATTGATAACTACATTGCTTCACCTGCTTGCCATAGTTTCAGCCTTCCCTCCTGTCACTCTCTCCCTTGCTTTCTTGTTTTCTTCTCCTACCTTCTCTTACCTTTTGGTATTGTTCTGCTGTATCAGTAACTGGCTTATTAAAATCTGTGAGATGATACTGGGTCTAGAATGCTCCTCATTTCTCATTTCTCCTCATTTCTCCTTTGCCAGCTGGCTCCCTGTTGAGCTTTATTCACATGGGGCCACAGAGGGAGTTGGAAAGGCAGGAGGAAGAAAAAGGGCCTCTTTTTCCCTGCTGGCCTAGTGGTGGCATCTTGCCACACTTCCAACTTCTTTTGGCAGCTGTTTTTAGAAACAGCTAGCAGTACCCTTCCTTGACTGTTCGAGCAAGGTTCTCAGACTTCTCTGAACTGCCCTATAGGTAGAATTACTTCAAATCATCACTATCTCTGGGATACCTCAGTACTTTTGTTCATTCCACACTCCAGATCCAGTGTTGAAATTGTGTATTCTTTTTCCTGATTAGATCCTGAGTAATGCAAGTATGCTATATATTATTTGGATCTTAAATTTCTCCCCAAATTCCATCTGGTAAAGGCTTGGTCCCCAGAGTGACCATACTGGGAGATGGTGGAAATTTAAGAGGTGCATCCTACTGGGAGGTGTAGGTTATTGGGTGTGGGTCTCTGTTTTGTTTCTACAAGATGAACACCTTTATTCTGCCATGCATTCCCATCATGATATGCCACCACGGACCCAAAGACATGGGGTTGATTGGTCATAGACTGAAACCTCCAAAAGTGTGAGCCCAAATAATGCCTTTTTCTTTGTAAGTTGATCATCATGGGAATTTGTAATAGTAACAGATGCTGATTAACACAAGGTGGTTAACACTGGGCTGATAAACATGGACAGGAGTCTGGATCAAGTGAGAGAATGGCAGTTGCTATGGAGTAGATGAGGAGGTTGCTGGTGGTGGGACAATTCTAAGACAAAAGAAAATATAGACATTTTTCCAGGTATAGGAAGTTTGGTATCAAAAGAGTTTTGTTTTACCTTAGGACAAATAAAAGGAGGTGCCTCTATTCACCTCATATAAGTAATACATGTAACTCATGTCTTGAGTTTCTTGGGATAACTTTTGAAGGAAGTGAGGGAGTGAGAGCTGCATCATGTACACAGTTGGCTTGTGAGCACTGGTGTACTTTCTTAGCTATCATCCCTTGGAATTCTTTTCAGAGAATGTTACTGGTGTTAGCTTTCTCTTATTTCCCTGTTTGTAAATAAAGATAATGACTATAGAAAGCAACATAGAAAAGTACTGCAACAAAATTCAATTATTTTAGATAGACCATCCTGGCTGGCAGAGTGGCTCAAGTGGTAGAGCACCTGCTTAGCAAGCAGAAGGCCCTGAGTTCAAATCCCAGTACTGCCAAAAAAAAAAAAAAGGCACTCAGACAGATCATCCTGCCCAGGAGATAGCTGGGTGGAGCTCACAGTTCTGGGAGTCCCACCTTCTGCAGAGTTACCTAAAGGCCACCATTTGAGAACTGACCTTTTCCTGTTTCTACTGCTGAGTTTCTCCTTGACTCTGCTTTCTGCCTTGTCCTCTTGTCAGCCCTCAACAGGTCCTGAATTTCATTACTCACTTGGCATTGAAATAGAAACAGATATGTAGTAATGAATGACTGTGTGTTAGAAATTATTGCTTGTCATTCTTAGAGGAGACTTGACAAAGTACTAGGTTTTGTTTGGGGATCCAAAGATACAGGAACTGGAGATTTATAGGGTCTCAGAATTGCTTGGTTTAACTGAGTTTCATCAACCAAACTTCTAGATGATTAAAACAAAAAACAAGTGCAAAAATATATTCACTTATAGTAGAAAATGTACATCTTTAAGCAATTACTACTGCTTTTAAATACCTATTTGTTCACTTAATTATTCCCCATATGTAAAAGTAATGGTCTTAGGGAAGGAAAGAAAAGACACAAGTTGATACTTAACATTTAGCAAAAGGATCCTCACAACTTCATGAACTTTAATAGAAAGGAGCAAGATAAGAGGCCAATAAGGTCAAATAGTTGTTATGGTTCAATGGAATATTCACATTTTATAGGTCATTATTACCAGCTTCTTTTTTCTTGTGACTATTTGTGAATTTTGTGCACTCATTTCTTTATGTGAAAAGTCTTACTGAACCAGACCAACTAGTACAATTAAAAAATCAAAACAGAATTCCAAGATGGTGGCTAGAGGGAAGAAGCAGAAAGTGTGCCTCCTAAAGTAAAATCTTGGAGAGATGCTGGAGATACATCTTACAAGAAAAACCACTGAGAAGAGGTAAAACTTTGACTCCTCCACACCCCCAGCCTGTGCAGAGCATCCCCACTTCATGTTAAATGGAGAAACCAGGAGGGCCCCAGGCCGCTGCCAGATGGCAGTGCCCAGATGGCTTGGGAAGATGCAGAGCACAAGGTGAGCTAAGCGGTACATGGTACTCCCACAGACAACCCTGGGCCAGATCAGCATATCCCCCTGGACAGACCGACCCCCACCCAGGGAAAAAAAGAGAAACTCAATAATAAGCAATAACAACAAAAAAGACACATAGCAAAGAGGGTGGGGTGCCCTGAGCACCGAAGAGGCGGGGAGGGGAAATCCCTCACAAGCCAGCTGGAGAAGGCGGAGTGGCGGCACATGCCCAGCAATCAGGAGTGGGAAAACTTGTAAAAGTGGCAGAGGGAGGAAAACTCCAAAGGAGAGGGAGGAAGACCCACCTCCCATGTGAGCTGTAAATAAACACGCCGACCAGAGAAAGCTGGTGCAGTGTCACCTCCCCCAGTGTGCTTGGAAAGGGGAAAGCTTGTAGCAGTGGCTCCTGCACAGGAGAACTCTGAGTAAACAAAGCCTGTGGGGCCAGGTGAGTGCTAAGCTCACCCCTGAGATCTGCATAAATAACGCCTCCAGCAACAGCAGGCTGACAGCAGTGGGCAGGCGAGCCACAGTCACAGATACCATTCACAGAACTGTCTCCAGGCTCTTTTTTTTTTTACTCTCTCCCTTTGATGAGACAACAACTGAACTACACCTGCATGCTGAAAAACTTACTGAAACTGTATTGCATTTGAACTTGGGGCACTTTGTGGGTTTTTTTTTGTTTTGTGCTGTTTTGTTTTGTTTTTATTATTATGACTGAAACTTTATTGCATTTGAACTTGGAGATTTATATATATATTTTTTTTTCATTTTTTTAAATTTTTCTTTTTTTATCTTTATTTGTTATTTTTTATTTTCAATCCTCTCCTGTCTCTCTAATGTCTGTTCAGCTTACTGTTGATTAGTACACTATCTCTCCCTGTTTATACCTTTGAAACTTTTTTGTTGTTTGTTTTGTTTTTTCTACTTGTTTATTTGTTTTTCCCTTTTTCTTTAACTTCTTTGCTTTCCATCTCCTCTCACCCTTCCATTCTAAATATCACCATTGTTATTATTACAAGCAAGAAAATACTTAATTGCACACAGTACAGGGACAGTAACAACACCAAAAACAATGACAGGAAGACAGAAAAAACAGGAAAACCAGTTTCCCCACAGCAAAAAATTAGTACAGGAACCAGAGGGGAATGAAGAAAATAGATACTCAAATCCAGACTCCAACAAAATGAAGATAAACTATGCTAAAGAACCCAATGAAGCCAACAAAAATAATCTAAAAGAAGAAATCCTACAGGTAATCAATAAGAATTTTATAGAGATGATACTGGATAGGGTCAACCAAAATGTACAGGAGACACTCAAGAAATTCCAAGACAATAAAAATAGAGAATTTGAAAAAGCACAAGAAGAAATAAAAGAAATCATAGAAGCACTGTATAAACACCAAAGTGAAACAAAGAACACGATTAATAAAGAGATAAATGAAGTCAGGGTGAAAATAGACAACATTAAAGAGGAAATGACTCAGGATATGGAAAACCTCAGAAAAAAGAATGAAACAGAACTGCAAAACAAAACGGAAGCCCAATCCAGCAGAATAGAACAAACAAAAGACAGAATCTCAGAACTTGAAGATGAAATGGTAATTAAAGGAAAAACTAAAGAACTATTAGTTAAACAACTCAAGACCTGTGAAAAGAAAATGTAAGAACTCACTGACTCCATCAAAAGACCAAACCTGAGAATCATGGGCATCGAAGAAGGAGAAGAGGTGCAAGCAAAGGTAATGTGTAATATATTCAACAAAATAATAATGGAAAATTTCCCAATCTAGAGAAATGTATTCCCATTCAGATGCAAGAGGCCTCAAGAACACCAAACAGATCAGATCAAAATAGAACTACCCCATGGCATATCATCATTAAAACAACAAGTACAGAAACTAGGGAAAGAATTTTGAAGGCTGTAAGAGAGAAAAAACAAATAACATACAAAGGTAAACCCATCAAAATCACAGCAGACTTCTCAACAGAAACATTAAAAGCAAGAAGAGCTTGGGGTGAGATCTTCTGGGCACTGAATGAAAATAACTTCAACCCCAGGATACTCTACCCAGCAAAACTATCATTCAAAATAGATGGAGCAATAAGTCTTCCAAGATAAGCAGAAACTAAAACAATATGTGACCACAAAGCCACCACTACAAAAGATTCTTCAAGGGATTCTGCACACAGAAAGTGAAACCCAACATAACCATGAAAGGGCAGGCAGCACCAAACTACAGGAAAAGAAAAAGCTAGAAAGTAGAGAGTAACCTCAACTTAGGTACACACAATCAAACCTTCAAACAACTAAGACAACTAAATGACAGGAATCACCACATAACTATCAGTACTAACACTTAATGTTAATGGACTTAATTCACCCATCAAAAGGCACTGTTTGATGAAATAGATTAAAAAGGAAGATCCAAAAATTTGTTGCTTATGGGAGACACAACTCACCAACAGAAATAACATAGGCCTAGGATGAAAGGCTGGAAGAAGTTTTACCAAGCCAATGGCCTCCAAAAACAGGCAGGAGTAGCAATACTTATCTCTGAAAAGGTAGACTTCAAACCTACATTTATCAAACGAGATAAAGAAGGATGTTACATACTAATAAAAGGAGAAATAGACCAAAAGGAAATAATAATTATCAACGTATATGCACCCAATGTCAACGCACCCAATTTCATCAAACATACCCTGAAAGACCTAAAAGCATATATTAACTCCAACACAGTGGTTGTGGGAGACTTTAACACCCCATTATCATCAATAGATAGGTCATCCAAACAAAAAAATCAATAAAGAAATCCTAGATCTAAAATATACAATAGATCAAATGGACCTACTTGATGACTATAGAACATTTCATCCAACTTCTACACAATACACATTCTTCTCAGTAGCCCATGGAACCTTCTCCAAAATAGATCATATCCTAGGGCACAAAGCAAGCCTCAGCAAATATAAGAAAATAGAAATCATACCATGCATTCTATCTGATCACAATGCAATAAAACTAGAACTGAACAACAAAAGTAAAGACAAAAAACACACAAAGAGCTGGAAACTGAATAACACATTACTTCATGAACAGTGAGTCATTGATGAAATAAAAGAGGAAATTAAAAAGTTCCTGGAAGTCAAGGAAAATGAAAACACAACCTAACGAAACCTGTGGGACACAGCAAAGGCTGTCCTGAGAGGAAAGTTTATAGCCATGAGTGCATATATTAAAAAGACTGAAAGATTCCAAATCAATGACCTAATGATACATCTCAAAATCCTAGAAAAACAAGAACAAGCAAATCCCAAAACAAATAGAAGGAGAGAAATAATAAAAATAAGAGCTGAAATCAATGAAATAGAAACCAAAAACTCATACAAAGAATCAATGAAACAAAAAGTTGGTTCTTTTGAAAAAATTAACAAGATTGACAGACCCCTGGCAAACCTGATTAAAATGAGGAGAGAAAAAAACCAAAATTAATGGAATCAGGAATGCAAAAGGGGAGATAACAACAAACACCATGGAAGTCTAGGAAATAATCAGAGACTACGTTGAGAACCTATATTCAAATAAATTCAAAAACCTTAAAGAAATGGACAGATTTCTAGATACATATGATCATCCAAAGCTGAACCAAGAGGATATTAATCACCTGAATAGATCTATAACACAAAATGAAATTGAAGCGGCAATCAAGAGTCTCCCCAAAAAGAAAAGTCCTGGACCTGATGGATTCTCTGCTGAATTCTATCAGACCTTTAAAGAAGAACTGATACCAACCCTCCTTAAACTGTTCCATGAAATAGAAAGGGAAGGAAAACTGCCAAACACATTTTATGAAGCCAGTATTACACTTATCCCAAAACCAGGCAAAGACACCTCCAAAAAGGAGAACTATAGGCCAATCTCCTTAATGAACATTGATGCAAAAATCCTCAACAAAATAATGGCAAACCGAATTCAACAACACATCAAAAAGATCATTCACCACGACCATGTAGGCTTCATCCCAGGGATGCAGGGGTGGTTCAACATACGAAAATCAATAAACGTAATAAACCACATTAACAGAAGCAAAGACAAAAACCACTTGATCATTTCAATAGATGCAGAAAAAGCCTTTGATAAGATCCAACACCATTTCATGATAAAAGCTCTAAGAAAAGTAGGAATAGAAGGAAAGTACCTCGACATTATAAAAGCCATATATGACAAACCTTACAGCCAGCATTATACTTAATGGAGAAAAACTGAAACCATTCCCTCTAAAATCAGGAACTAGACAAGGATGCCCACTGTCTCCACTCCTATTCGACACAGTACTGGAATTCCTAGACAGGGCAATTAGGCAAGAAGAAGGAATAAAAGGAATACAAATAGGTAAAGAAACTGTCAAAATATCCCTATTTGCAAATGACATGATCCTATACCTTAAAGACCCAAAAAACTCTACTCAAAAGCTCCTAGACACCATCAATAGATATAGCAAGGTAGCAGGATATAAAATCAACATAGAAAAATCATTAGCATTTCTACACACTAATAATGAACAAATTGAGAAAGAATATGTGAAAACAATTCCATTTACAGTAGTCTCAAAAGGAATATCAAATACCTAGGTATAAACCTAACAAAGGATGTGAATGACCTCTACAAGGAAAACTATAAACTTCTGAAGAAAGAGATTGAGGAAGACTATAGAAAGTGGAGAGATCTCCCATGCTCGTGGATTGCTAGAATCAACATAGTAAAAATGTCTATACTCCCAAAAGTAATCTTCATGTTTAATGCAATTCCCATCAAAATTCCAATGACATTCATTAAAGAGATTGAAAAATCTACCTTTAAATTTATATGGAAACACAAGATGCCATGAATTGCCAAGGCAATACTCAGTCAAAAGAACAATGCTGGAGGTATCACAATACCTGACTTCAAACTATATTACAAAAAAACAGACATGAAGACCAGAGGAACAGAATAGAGGACCCAGATTTGAAGCCACACAACCATGACCAGCTTGTGTTTGACAAAGGTGCTAAAAATATACGATGGAGAAAAGATAGTCTCTTCAACAAAAACTGCTGGGGAAACTGGTTAGCAGTCTGCAAAAACTGAAACTAGGTCCATGTATATCACCTTGATCAAAATGGATCAAGGATCTTAATATCAGACCACAAACTCTAAAGTTGGTCAGGAAAGTGTAGGAAATACACTGGAATTAATAGGTATAGGTAAGAACTTTCTCAATGGAACCCCAGCAACACAGCAACTAAGAGCTAGCATAGATAAATGGGACTCCATAAAACTACAAAGCTTCTGCTCAACAAAAGAAATGGTCTCTAAACTGAAGAGAATACCCACAGAGTGGGAGAAAATATTTGCCAGCTACACATCAGACAAAGGACTGATAACCAGAATATATAGGGAACTCAAAAAACTAAATTCTCCCAAAATTAATGAACCAATAAAGAAATGGGCAAGTGAACTAAACAGAACTTTCTCAAAAGAAGAAATTCAAATGGCCAGAAAACACATGAAAAAATGCTTACCATCTCTAGCAATAAAGGAAATGCAAATTAAAACCACACTAAGATTCCACCTTACCCCTTAGAATAGCCATCATCAGCAACACCACTAACAACAGGTGTTGGCGAGGATGTGGGGAAAAAGGAACCCTCTTACACTGCTGGTGAGAATGTAAACTAGTACAACCACTCTGGAAAAAAATTTGGAGGCTTCTTAAAAATCTAAACATTGATCTACCATTTGATCCAGCAATACCACTCTTGGGGATATACCCAAAAGACTGTGACACAGGTTACTCCAGAGGCACTTGCACACCCATGTTTATTGCAGAACTATTCACAATAGCTAAGTTATGGAAACAGCCAAGATGCCCCAATACTGATGAATGGATTAAGAAAATGTGGTATTTATACACAATGGAATTTTATGCAGCCATGAGGAAGAACGGATTGTTATCATTCGCTGGTAAATGGATGGAACTGGAGGACATCATTCTGAGTGAGGTTAGCCTGGCCCAAAAGACCAAAAATCTTATGTTCTCCCTCATATGCAGACATTAGATCAAGGGCAAACTCAACAAGGGGATTGGACTTTGAGCACATGATAAAAGCGAGAGCACAGAAGGGAGGTATGAGGATAGGTAAGACACCTGAAAAACTAGATAGCATTTGTTGCCCTCAATGCAGAGAATCTAGTGCAGATACTTTAAAGCAACTGAGGCCAATAGGAGAAGGGGTCCATGAACTAGAGAAAAGGTTAGATCAAGAAGAATTAACCTAGAAGGTAACACACATGTACAGGAAATCAATGCGAGTCAACTCCCTGTATAGCTATCCTTATCTCAACTAGCAAAAACCCTTGTTCCTTCCTATTATTGCTTATACTCTCTCTTCAACAAAATTAGAGATAAGGGCAAAATAGTTTCTGCTGGGTAGTGAGGGGGTGGGGAGGAAGGGAGGGGTCTGGGGGGGTAAGGAAGGGAGCAGGGGGAAGGGGGGAGAAATGACCCAAATATTGTATGCACATATGAATAAAAATAAATAAATAAATAAGATCAAAACAAAATAAAACCCTGAAATGTCCAACTGATGTTAATGGCTGAGAAAGGAAATGACTCCTAGATTTCAATGTGATCATGGCAATCCCTGAAATAATAATCATTTAGTATGGGAATCTAAAATTCAACTGGACTATGCTTTTTTTGAGTTGGAAGAGCCAAGTGGCTGTTGCTCTTCCTGTATACTAATGCCAATGAGTATGAGTGTTACTGTCCAACATATATTCTTGAGCATTTAAAGGCTTCTCCACTTATGGAAAATAAAGCAAAACATAGCCATTCCATCTTCTAGAGCAGAGGTCAGCATACTAGGTAGCTGGTGGGCTGGCTGAATGTCCTTGCGAATACAGTTGTATTAGAACAAATCTGTGTGTATGTGTTTACATGCTATCTGTGACCATTTGCTGGTCACAGGGACAGAGTTGAATAGTTGAGACAGTCTACATGGGCCACAAATCTAACATATTTACCATCTGTCTCTTTACAAAAACAAATTGCTGGCTTTTGTTTTAGAAGCTTTTAAGTTAGGGAACAATACTTACCTGTAAGGAACAATAACAAAGAATACAAAAGGGTAGATCAATAAGTGCTCTGTGTGGGCACTTTTAATGCTACAGCACTGCAGAGACAGCACCTGAGTGCTCTTGGAAGATGACTTGTCTAGCAGTCACATCAGGGAGGGAATAGATGGGAGAACAGGAATATTATTGGAATAACCATTGTAGTGGTATTGGAGGAGTCAGGAAAAACTGATATAGCACAGGGTCCTATGTGGCCACAAGATACTTCAGGTCATCATTGGAACCAGTTAGACTAAATCTACAGGATCAAATGGGTAAAGTGTAATTACTTGGAGGAAAGTCAAATTAGCATCTGGGGTACAGATTAAAGCTGGAAAAAATGAACAAAGTTAGATGTCCAACTAGGAAAGTGGGATGGTATTAATGCTACATGGCTGGGATATTTAAGTTGCTGTTTTTCAGAACTTAGGTTTGAGCTAGGGGCGCAGGTATCAGTCAGACAATGAGAGCTGTTGTTGTTATTGACACTGAATTAAGTGGCACATGGAAAAGAATATGGAAATGTGTGAAAGATGCCTGAGGTTGTTATTAGTGCTATCCTCATTGAAGAGAAATTGTCCAATCTCTTTCCATTGTTTAGGAGAAAATGAGGGTGATTTTAGAAAATCTCCCAGTTGTGCCTGATGAAACTGGTCAGAATCCAAACAGAGCTCATAACTACAGCAGAAGCCAGAGCGAGAGACAGATACGGTGCAGTTGATTATAAGTGGTGCATAAGAGGTGCCTGAGAGAGGGAGAATGGTAATTTTAGCACACTGAACTGAGGCAAAGTCCAGACCCTCCCACTGTAAATACACAGGAGTACTAAATGAGATAACTGAAGTATATAATTTTGATCATAATAAAGAAATGCCAGGCATCAAAACTGAAAAAAGAATTAAAACTAAAGTAGTAAGAATGTAGACGTAGCTGTCTTTGATATGGGTAAGCGTTGGGTGGGAGATTCTACCTTGTGAATTGGAATTTAGGTATCCCAGAATTCCCTAACTGAAAAATAATTATTTGTTATTATTGTTATTATTTGAATTTCTGGCAGCAGAAATTCAAAACCATTTTGAAAGAACACTCTCATAACCAGGCCCACAGGATTCTCATAGAAAAATAAACCACTTGATAGATCACTTGAAATATTCTCTCATGATCAAAATTATAAATCATGTGGAAAAATGAGACACATATACACACACAGACACATACACACACACAGACACACAGACATACACACAGACACACACACACACAGACACACAGGCAAACACACATATGAATATGTGTATATACATATACACACACACAGACATACACACATAGAGAGAGAGAGAGACAGAGAGAGAGAGAGAGAGAAAGAGAGAGAACAGGGAATTGCATGAAGTAATCTGAATGAGAATATAAAATAAATGTAAGGATTAAAAAGACAAAAGAAAAAACACTATGTAAATAAATAGCACAACACAGAAAAGTTAAAAAAAATCAAACTGAACTTCCAGAAATGAAGTTTTAGCCAATGAAGTTAAAAAGTCAGTAGAAGGGTTATAAATTAGATTTTACACCGTTAAAGTTATAAGTATTTAAAGTATTTACTTGGAAGGTAGAGCTAAGGAAGCATCCAGAGTGCAGTAGAGAAATGCACAGACAGAAAAAGTCTGAGAGGTTAAGAAGCATGTTGAATGTAATGAGAAGTACTCAACATTTCTGTCTTATCTTGGGTAACTGTAACAATGATCCACAAACTGGGAAGCCTGTAAACAACAGAAATCTATTTCTCGCAGCTCTGGAAGCTGCAAGTCCAAGATCAAAGAATATGGTGAGGGCCTACCTTCTGGTTTGCAGATGGCCATCTCAAGCAAGCCTTCCTTCCAGTGTCCTCTTAAAAGGGCACTAGTGTCATTAATGAGGCTCGCCCTTTATGAGCTAAATTACCTTGCCTTCAGATAGCATCACATTAGGGGTTAGTATCTCAACATATTAATTTTAGGGAGACACAGGAATTTAGTCTGTAGCAATATTTAATGGAATTCTAAAAGAAAGAAATAGAAAAAAAGTGGGCGAGAAAATGTTTAAATAGATAGTGACTGAAAATTTTCCAGAACTGATAAAAGATATGAAATCACTGTATTCACAGGGTAAGTAGTCTTGAATAGAATGAATAAAAATAAGTCTATATGGCAATACTGCGGATAGACTATCAAAGAAAAAAATCTTAGAAGCAATCAGAGAGAAATAATAGATTACACTCAAAGAAACAAAATTTAGCACACAGGAGTTTTTTCTGAGGCATGGATAAATATAAGGCAATGGTATTTTTTTATACCACTGACAGCAAATAAATGGACCATAACAGTAAGGTGTTCAACCATGACATTTTTGCCTGAGATCATCCTGGTTTCAGCATTGAAAGTTCCATGTTTAGGAAATCCCTCATGCCAGAGCAGATAATTAGTCATCCAAACTGCTCTGTGTAGTTAAACTGTCATTAAAGAGTGAGAATGAAACAATGCCACTATTAAAAAGTGCAAGTGAAACAATGACATTCAGTAATGACTGAAAGAGTTCACCTCTTGAAGACCATTGCTGAGAAAATACTGAATTTGATAGGTTAGCAAAAGAAAATGAATCCAGATGGAAGGAGTGAGATGTAAGAAGCAGTGGGGTCAAACAAATTAGGTGAACCATGTAAATAAGCATTGACAAATAAATAATTGTGATGACTACAGATTTTGAAAAGAGATAAAGTAGAAAATATAGCTGACGATGATAACATGTAAGATACTGGGATGAGCAGATACAGCGGTGTCAGAAGTTATCACTTCTAAGTACTTTAAATGATTAAAATGAAGTTAGAACTATTAGTTAACTTTGTACTTTAAGTATGTATGTTAAAAATCTCAGATGTCTCTTCTTCCTTTTCTTCCTGAATAATTCATTTTCTAAAGCCATTAGGGCAAGCTAGTCATCCATGCTGGGCAGGCAGGCACTATCTGAACCCTGCTGGTGCAGAAGTGAGCCTAGATGTCAGATCAAGAGTGAAAAATGTATTTGCACAGAAGAACTGTCCATGGAATATCAGAAGCCAAGTGGGGTAAGTGAAGTGTTCACAAATGAGTGGCTTGTTGCAGGGTGGTGAGGCTCCAGGAGGATGGGAAGGGTTTCCGTGCAGCACTATGTGAAGAAAGCTATCTCCTTAGAGACTGCCTGATATGAGAAGTCAGAGTTCAGTCCTGGGAAGGGGGGAGTCAGAGTTCAGTCCTGGGCAGGAGAGAGGCCAGCTGGGGGTGGTGCTGGTAGTCACCTGGCATAGTGTGTGTTGAGTGGGGCAAGAGAACAATGGCCACATGGGAGTGAGGAAGGCAGGGGAGATTAGAAATTGGTTACATATAAGGAAGTTATTAAATTAAGTAGATATATTAAAGATAATTGGGAGCCATATAACTCACTGTTGAGAGAGAGAGAGAGAGAGAGAGAGAGAGAGAGAGAGAGAGAGAGAGGAGAATTATAGAGAATAAAAGGCTAAAATGAAAGAACTCTCTAGTGGTTAGATTGGAATTAAAGGTATCTGTGTAAACTTGGGGTTCTCAATACATGTACATAGGTATAGGAACAAATACAGATTTGATAGCATGTATATACACATCTTCATGAATATGCATGCATACATTTGCATACATATACTTGTTGACTCACTCCACTGAGATGGACTGGGAGCCAAACAGGGGACATTTTGAGCATCATACTGAGCACCACTGTCACACCAAGTAGTGCCATTGTTTAAAGGTTGGTGCCCTCCTTCCCAATTTCTTATGCTGAAACTCAGTCCCCAATGTAACAACATTAAGAGGTGGGACCTTTGGGGAAGTGATTAAATCATGAAGGCTCCATTTTCATGGATGGATTTACTGCTGTTATAAAAAAGGTTGAAGGGAGTATGATTGCTCTTTCTGCTGTATGAGGACTCATCAAGAAGACATCCTTTGTCAGAATGGACATTAAATCTGTTGGTGCCTTGATCTTGGACGTCCCAGCCTCCAGGACTGGGAGTAATAAATTTCTGTTATTAATAAATTACCTGAGGTATTTTGCTACAGCAGCCCCAATGTACTAAGACAAATAGTGATAGTAATATTTTATAACCACTTGAATATATAATTACATAAATTACCAAATAAATATATTAGAATTTTGATGAACAATGGGAAATTTAAATAATTTAAGAATCTCCACAAAATACTTATTCATTATCAAAATAAGCAAAACAAACAAAAAAGAGGGATTTTTACTGTGGAGTGGGATGCTAGACAAAAATCCTAATCAAGTGAGTACCATTAATATTGGAAGAAATCAAAATCAAGCACGATCTGAAAAATTGCAATAAAAATAACAAATCTCACATTTCTGTCAAAAATGCAGTTATGAGGAGACATAAAACAAACCCAAACTGAGGAGCATATTTCAAAATAAGTAACCTTAGGTCATCAACATTGTCAAGGTCATAAAAATCAAGGCAAGACAGAACTCTTCCAGACTAAAAGAGAATGAAAAGACATAACAACAAAATGAAACATGCGACTCTAAACTGGATTCTTTTGCTGTGAAGGACAGTATTAGGACACAGGAAAAAACTTCCAACAGGTATGAGGATTAGGATACCAAGGTTAATATCTTCATTTTGATGGTTACATAAGTTTTTTTTTGACAGGAAACATAAAGCTATGTAAGGGTTGGTGGATGATAGACATTATGTTGGTAATTTATCTGAAATGATTGTGGATGAAAAGTTCTCCATATTATACTCGCAACTTTTCTGTACAATGAAAGCAATTGTTCTACAATTTTTTTCTGGTAACATTGTGGACAAGATGTCCCAAGAAAACCCTCCCAGTACAAGATACTTAAAATGCTGACTATAAAATAAAAAGCATGAGTGAGCAGGCATTAAAAAAAAGAGAAACAGAGACCAGAATGTCAAGAAGGAATGGTTCCCCAGGAGGAAATAAGCTCTAGAGTGCCAGTTTTCCCTGAGATTCTGTGCACCCTGGATCCTCAACTTCAAATGCATAGGAAAGGCAGGGGTCTAATTAGAGATTTGAATCTGTTATCGCCACTGAATGAGATTGGCTTGCCTTGTCTTGGCCAAGGGTAGAAAGGAAGGGTCATTAAAAAAATCTCTTTAGGATTTATAGCCAGCAAGCTACCCTTCACAGGGTTGGGGCTAGAATTCACAGGATCCAAGTTGAGAGTGGCATTTAGAATCATCCTGGTTAAGTGTTGTGTCTTTGGTCAGGTTTTCTAAAATGTAGCTACTAGGGCATAGCATTACCGTGGCTGGCATTACTTCATGAGGAAGGGTGGAGAGCCCTAGCAGGTGCTCAGGGTGGGTCTCTGTAAAGGAATCTGTGCAGAGAAACTGACTCAGAGCAGAGAAGGGGACGGAGGAAGAGACATATTGCTATCCACCTGCTTTCTCCTATCTTCCTCTTCCTATTGATCAAAATGTGCCTGTAGGAAAGTAACTCCTCTACTATCAGGTTAAGTCGTCTGGCCCCTCTCAGTAGTTGTTCGTGATGCCAGACCTATCATTTGGGTCTGGAAGTGTGGAAGAAGCCAAAAGTTGTACGTTGTTGTTGATGAGAGCCATGTGACAGAAGCGAAGGGGAGGTCCAGGCAACTACTGGTCAACCCTTAGGTGTGATAGCATGGCATAGGACATGCTATCAGACAAAGGGATCTGAGAAGGTACAAACAATTTCAATCAGGTACAATTTCCTGGACATTGATCTAATCATGCTCTCCCCTTACTTTAGTGTCTGTCATTATAATATGGAGTCTGACTTTTATTTTCATAGCAACAAGATATAGTAATTCCTTCTTAGAGGAGTGGAATCAGTCCAGTTAGACACAGCATTCTCTTCAAGGTCATTGCCAGTTGTGAGATCTGGGAGGATACAAAGCATGCATGATTTCCCAACTCCTATATCTGCTTTTGGTGCCATAAATTCTCCATCTCCTTTCAGCAACACTTAGTTTGGAGTCCCCTCCTGCCTGGTTAACAATTAAGCTGGTGTGGACTGCTTGCTTGGTATAGTGGCCCAGACATTCACCTGAACTGTTCTCTCTTGTTGGATTTTGGTTTTAGAAGATGGCTTTGGTGTTTTCTTTATGCACACTCAGCATTCACTTCTGCATACTGAAGGCTACACACTGTGAACATCTGTGAACTCTATGATTGAAGGCCTTTTTTTCTGGATGTAGGAGCATACTCACAAAGAGCAAGCCAAGCTGTAAGAAATGAGTTTCCAGGAAACGGCCCTCAACTGCTGATTGACCTGGGGAGGATGGATAATTTCCCCAGCCTCCTCACATTTTGGTTTACTATGCTCTACACTGGCTCCCAAAGTTGCATGGAGGATTGAACTCCAGGAAACCCAGAATAACAAGTGGATTGCTAACACTGGCTTTCCTGGTTTCCTGTCTTGCTTTTTCGCATCTGATTAGTGCTTTCTGTGCTTATTCCCCAATAAACTAGAGACACTCAGATGCTTGTCAGAGTTTGTACCTGGAGAACCCAAATTAAGACACATTTTCTACAACTGGATGTGGACAGCAAATATTGGCTTCAAAATACTATGAGATATTCCAGTGAATCTCCAGCATCAGACTTATTCATTCCTTCTCCCATTGTGGAAGAACCTAGTTCATCATGGATATTACTTTCAATAACTTCTATACTTATAGTTACGCCTTTGCCTGTGGGCACTAAGAACATCATTACCAAGTGGTCCTTGTACCACTTCTCAATTCAGTGTATCTCTTACTGACTCCATTCTCCTTCCCCAAGAGAGCCAGTACCTTTGACCCTTCAGCATCCAAATATAGGGGCCAAGTTTCTCATCTGGGTCATTAACTGGGATTATGAGAGGGGTTGTTTTTAATTCCACTCCCAGTTTGAGTCCTGGATTGGACTGGATTTCTTGCAATTAGAGATAATCATACATTGGGCTTTTGGTTCAATTCTAGTCATTGGAAAACAGAGCATATGGTTTGTTAAATCAACACATATGTTGCATTCCTCACATGAACTCTAACTTCACACACATGTGTTGAACTCAAGTTGGCAAATTAGTCTATCTGGAACATTTTATAAATTTGAAATCTTTGGACATGTTGTAAGACCAAAGAATCAATCTTGTGGCCAGAGCTCACAGGAATACTTCAATTACTATCCCATGAATTCCTTATTCTGAGGGGATATTCTGCAGGATAAGGGAGACATGTAGACAACAGATGGTGACACTGTGGTCAAGATGTGCACAGTGTGTACCAGTTCCAGCAAACCTATTGATATTCTCCACTAAGTGGAGATGTTATGAAATGGACCCACCAGCAGGTGGTTGGAAGACCTTTTAAGATCTGATGGTTTATCTTGGCCACACGGCAGTCTATTTTGCCAACAATTGGACATTTAGCAGTGGCTATGATTAGAATAGGCCAGACTAAGGAAGCCACCTTTCCTTTAGAAAAATGCTTTCTTCAGCCGTTTATGTTATTTTAATGGATGTTGTTTGCAGTCCACTCTGTCCTGTATACTGTTTACTCACAAATTAAGCCTTTCAAGTTTGACTTAATCGATTGAGGTGAGAAGCATGTAGTCCCACACTTACTCTTCTTTGGTGGAAGTTGGGGGCAGAATGGGACTTAAGCATGGTTTTCTACTAGAAACTCTCATCATAAATTCTTTTTCATCTATAACAACCTCGCCATTTTATATTCAGTATGGGTGTAAGAGTAGTGTAATCACTTCTTAGATAGTATCATGATAAATTTTATCTTAGTCTGGGATCTCACTTTGATAACTAACATCTATTATTTTAATATCTGAGGCAAAACTTCTATTTTAACATTCAGTTAAATGTGCGTACTCTCACATGTAGCAATTCAGTCTTGAGAAAGTTTCAAATATGCACAGAAGACATGTGTGCGATACTACCTGAAACAGAAAAAAAAACAAAACAAAGAAAACAACAGAAAGAACTCTAGCTGAAGGAATGGACTAAAAAACTAGTTATTCAAATAATGGATTACTATATGGCAGCTAAAATCAGTGACCAATCTCAAAAAACATTATATTGACTATAGGAAAGAAACTGGATTCATACAGTGTAATACTTGTTTAAGTATTAGAAAACCCACAGGACACAATGCATAGTGGTTTTGAATAAACCACCATAAAATATTAAATATAGACAGAAAAATGTTACATACAAATCTTTAGGAAAAAACAAAAAAAAAGGAAATAAGGCAAGAGTCATAAAGATGACTGAGAAATCTATACTTTAAAGAAGGTGGAAATTGAGTTTTAAACAAATATATGAAATATTTTCATTTAATCACTTAAATTTCATTTAATTATTAATAAAAATTAGTATAATTAGCATTAAAAAGTTAATATAATTCATAAATTAATTCATTTAAATTTAAGGATATATTACATTTAATCTTGATGGCATTTTGAACATGGTTTCATAGTACTTTGAAATTTTTCTCAATTTATAAATTTTAGAAAAAATAATAAGCTGAATGTTGCAAAAATCCTTAAACTATTGGTTTTTAAATATTTTCATATGAGGACTACTTTTTAGCATAAAATTTACACTCCTTGTTAGTTATAGCAGCACCCAGGCCCATTTGAATAATTGAGGTTTGCTATAGCTTAGCTCTGGACTGTCCCTGAAAGGCTCATGTGTTAAAAGACGGTCCCCAGTGTGGTGCTATTAGGAAGTGGTGGAGACTTAATAGGTGAGGGCTGGTGGGAGGTCTTCTGGCCATTGACCTCATGAGTGGGAGCCCAGCTCCTTCTTTCTTTCTTTCTTTCTTTCTTTTTTTTTTTTGCCATGAACTGAGCAGCTTTGCTCTGCCACACACTTCCACCATGATGTGCTGCCTCAATACAGGCCCAAGTAACAGGGCCAACTGAACATGAACTTAAACCTCTGAAACTGTGAGACAAAAGAAACCTTTCCTCTTTATAAGATGATTAATCTCAGGTATTTGTCATGGTAATGGAAAACTGATTACCACCGCGGTGCTGGGGCATGAAGTAATACTTATTCCATTTCTGAACAATGAATGATGTTGACGGATATGGAGCCATTTGTGCTAGACATGTCAAATATTTAGCCTTTGCAGAATGTGTCAATGATTTTTATGTTTGAACTTACATTTGGAATTCTATTCGAAATATAAATCTTCCACTTAATGTCTATTCTAGTTCATTCTATCCATAGAGATTCCCCACCAACTCCTTAGGAGTCAAGGCCTGGGAAGGGTCAATTACTGGATCACTGTTGCTCCTTCCTGTCTTGGCTGAACTGCTTGGAAATGTGGGCAGCTGCCCTTCCCTTCTCTGTGTCAGCATCTGCATCAGCCTGCAGTATCCTGTGGTTACCACTGATCAGGGAAGGATGTGGTTCCCACTGGTCTCAAGACAGGATGCACTTCTGGGAATTCATAGGCCTCTATTTGTCCTTACACCATTGAAGCCAAACAGGATAGATCTGCACCAAGAACTCACTATGAATCATCAATATTCACCATGAATTTGGCCAAACTTTTCATAATCTCCAACTGTTTCCCTTTAATTCACTTCAGACCATTCAATTTGGCTTAACATTTATTGAATATTATGCAACAGGTGTTAGCAGTAAAAAAGAATCAGCATGTAACGCCTGCCTTCAAGACCTGCATCTGGTGACCACTAACCTGTGTCTAAATCCTCTCTGAACTATCAGAACAGGAAACATTTGATACTGGTTCACCTTTTCTTCTCTGCTGATCCCAGGCTATTTCTGACTGACTAATAAAAGTTTTTAGATGTTTTTCAAACTAAGTGTGATAAAATTTGTTTTTTCTTATTTTGAAATTCATTCTTTTCTAGACTTCTCTATTTCTTTCTGATTTGACTTGAATCCTCACCTTCCAATCCTCTACCCCCCTCATTCCTTCAGTAACTAGTTAGTGGTTACAGTTATTTTCCATTCTCATTGCTTCTTGGGCCCTTGTCACCTCAATTTTCGACTACCCTAATTGCCTCTTAATTGGTCTCTTGGCTCTATTTTCTCCATGCCTGATCATCCCATTACTGTTGGCAGACTGGTCTTCCTAAAATATCTTCTTAATCATGTCACATCACTGCACCCAAACCTTCAGTGGGTCCTTAGTAACTAAAAAGTGAAGTCCATAGTTCTCCCTCAGTATTCATTGTTTTCTGTTGTAGAACCCCCACCTTTCTTTGCAACCTTATCTCTCTACCTTCTCTTCCTTGAATGTCACCTTCAAGTAAACTAAGTGCCAGGCAAATTCAGTGTGACCTCACTTTCAGGTAGATAGTAGTCTATTGCTGTGCAAAGTAGAAGAAAAGACTATTAAAATTTTTATTTGATTACAATTTTTGAATTATTTATGTTTAGTGGTCAACATCTTTTGCTCCTGTATAATATTCTTCTTCACATATTCAGTATACTTATTGCATTGCTTTGGTTCCTAATTCACAGTATATGTTGACAACATCTGGGTCTTTTAAAGGCTACTGATACTTGGGGCTCACTCCCAGTGACTCTGAATTCACTGGTCTGGACATCAGGATTAATGTTTCTTCCAGAGCTGTGCATAGTAATTCACACTTGTAATACCAGGTGTGAGAGAGGATTGTGGTCTTAGGCCAGTTGGGGCAAAAACTTGAGACCCTATCTGAAAAACAAACTCAAGCAAAAGGTCTGGGGGCCCAAATAGTAGAATGTTTGCCTAGCAAGCACAAGGCCTGAGTATCACCAAAATAAATGAATAAATAAATAAGTTTATTGCAGAGGGTTCGCACGTGCTTCTTGTGACCTCTGGCTTCTAGCGAAGAGTGCTGTGCACAAAGCTTAGCTGCTGTTTTAGTGACAAACACAATGACAACTGCAAAACAAGTGAATGAATTACACACTGGCTACTCGCGCAAGTTGCATTTGTGCTGTAACTGAAGCAGCAACCTGATGTTAGGCTGACTTTGCTGTGTTGTGGGCCTGGAAGTTTTACTGGTAATTGTCTTCATTAGTGCACAGTTTGAAGAAAAAAAAAATCTAGGCTTCTAAAAGCATCCTCTGAGGGGGAGGGTTCATATTCTAATTTGGGTGCTACATTTTCCCATCACCATAGGAGGGCTCTAAGAAAAACACAAATAGGGGCTCTTGCGTTACTGTCATGGGCACATGAATCATGTTCTAATTGTAGATTTCAACAGAATGGCTACAAGTGTGTCAGAAAAGCTAAGAAAATTATTTGCTATAGACAAATAAAAGCTCCTCATCTTTTATGCTTATTTTTAGATAAACAAGAGGCCTATTTTGTGTTTGTAACCAACTTTGTTCCTGAAATATTTTAAGCATTCACACACTTTTCTGTGTGTCAGGTTATGCTGGAATGTAGAGTTCCCTGAAATGATAAATTTAAAGTGAAAGAATGTTTTAGAGATGAATGCCATACCCATGTGATGAAGTGTCACTTACACCCAAACTGAGGTAGACTTTTCATTAACATCAAATTTCTTTTTGATTATAGATTAAGATTGGATTTCTTCCAAAACCCTTTGGGCAAAGTTAGTAAGAAATAACAAAGAGAAGGTAGTTTAGAACTTTTACTTAAGAATAAAGAAGTATTACTTTCACTGAGAGAGTAGCTTAAAGTTAATTGAGTTTTCAAGTGACAGTTTGACTCTATTCTATACAATTTGGGAATTTATGTGTCTTGATTTCTTAATCTGTGAAATAAGATTACTAAAACTAAAGTGGTAAGGGGCAGTGGTGTACGTCACACTGGTTCTAGATGTTAAGTATTGTATAAAAAAGATTATTAAATTAGATCACAAGCCAATGATGATAAGCCAGTGATGGTAAATCTACTTTCCTAAATGGTTAGAAGTGTTCAATTAAATAAGTAGGAGGATATTAGTTTATGGCTGTCTCTGCACCTGAGATCTGCACCCTAAGTTAGGTTTAATGCCACTGTCATCCTGTGAGGCACAGCGGGAACCATGTAGAGATGAGAAGATGGGCAGAGGAGGTGGGCTCAGTGGGCCGATCAAGGGGCCATTCAATCCAGACAAAGGGCTGAAGATATGTGCTGACAATGTGAACAGAGAATGTAGGGATACCCCTTTCCCTGAGGTCTCTCATTACTGGAGGTCCTCAGCAGTTGGAATGAGATTTGGTGGCCAAAAGAAGGTTATGGTCTGCTTTTGGAACCCTATGCTCTAGGGATGTGCAGGGCAGAAGTGGAGGTGAGGGATAGGGGAAGAGCCAGTTTGAGAAGAGGCTACTTTATAAGAGGGGAGGAGCTTGAGCAGAAAGCAGGGTTGAGTAGGAGCAGCACAGTAAACCTCACAAAGGGTGGGAGGAAAATGCTGCTCAGAAGAGGTTGCTTTCATTCCTGTCTTTGGGAGACTTAACATGCTGTTAATGAGGATTCAGTGCAAAGAGGTTTGGGAGGAAGGGGCTAAGTGGAAGAGGCAAGGCTTCTTTCCCCACCTTTAGTTATCATGTAATGACTCAACAACAGAACTGGAAGGTAATAAGAGGTCATTCAATA
Source organism: Castor canadensis (assembly GCF_047511655.1). Taxonomy (NCBI): domain Eukaryota; kingdom Metazoa; phylum Chordata; class Mammalia; order Rodentia; family Castoridae; genus Castor; species Castor canadensis. Next base: position 18,865,435 of record NC_133387.1, on the reverse strand, counting down.
CCCTCACTTGATATATAATCCCTGTTTTGCTAATACCCCATATAAAATCATCACCCTCTGCACCTTTTCCTCCCTATGCAGGTACTTTGGAAAGTCTACCTATATTGAAAAACAAGTGTCTGATAAAAGGTCTGGTTAGTGACTATATAGTTCTTTCTATTCCACCTCTATTATACTGAAGCCCATTGCTTCAAGGTACCGTAAAAACCTGCTGGATCCCACACCTTGCACCTTTGATCCACTAGGATGTCTTTACTTCCTTGGAATATGCTCTTTTCTAAGAAGTTCTTTGTATTCTTTTACTCAATTATTTTTTGATAGGTACCCCCATTGTACCCCATTAGTTTATCAGATATGTCCACAAACACCTGGGCTCAATCTAAACGCCCTTTAAACTGTGATTGCCTGGAAATTGGCTTCCCCTGGAGCCAACTTGATGTGTGTTAGCAGTCAGATTAAGATAAGGACTAAAATATTCAGTAAAAGCAGCTACTACCTATGCTTCAGGAGTCTAGGAATAGAGATGGGAAGAGAAGGAGGAAGAAGGAGACCCAAATCTGCTTCCTGGAGCCACAAGGTGATGGTGAGTACATGGTGGGCTGAATGAGGCTCATTGGGGACTGCTCTGATGAACGTCCCATAATGGCATTGGTTCATGTAAGGCCAGGGACTATCCTGTCTGACATTAGGTGACAGTCAAGATCGAACATGACTAACATGCTTTTACATCAATATCAAAACCTTGAATTGTTTTTATTTTGTGACTATCATTTTTTTCCCCAAATGCCAACATTTTCCTTAGAAAATAATGAAAATCATTTTTAACATTAAGTCTAGAGATTAATGATCCCAGATCTCTTCTATATTAAATTCATTCACAGCTTTATATTTTATTAAAGCAATCTTATTTATGGCCAAAGTTTATATGCATATTGGTATCTGGACCTGAAAATGACGGTCTTGTTTTAGAATTTGAGAGAAGCATTGAATACTGATTATAACTCTGAACACTTAATTTTGATTGGACAGATTTACTGTTTCAGAGAACAGCTTCCTGGAACCATTGTGGGATTATAATTGTGGTTACTGTGTTTGCTCTACAGTAAATAAAAAAAGCTGTTCTTGCACATATCACTGATGCAAGTCTTCTAATGCACTCTTGTGTACTTAATTAGACAAATGTCTTTCTTAGGGCTAAAGCACATATTCTGGGAGGTGTGGATGCCAGGTGATTACCACTTTGGAGAAGTCCAAATCAATTTAGGAGAAACACTATTCTCTTATTTGGTTAACCATCTTCTAGAATCATCCTGGATTATATTTTCTCATCAATCCAGGGGTGAGACATAATCAGTGTCTCTAATCTTAGCTCTTTCCACTGTGATGGGAAAGCAGGAATAAATATTTAAAGAACTCTTACTTCTTGGTAGAATAGGAGACAGACAGCAGTCAACAGTGTCAGGTGCTTCACCGCTCTGTGGGAGTGGGCTGGGGATGGTGGTAACTGATCCTGTGGATCAAGCGCTAGCTGAAACATAAAGGACTGATTTATTTTGTTTTCAATTTTAATAGTAGAGAAGATGCGTGAGTAGTGCCTAGCCCAGAGAATGACACACATTAGGCAATGGACATGACTGTTTTGACTTCTTTTGGCAAGTGTCCATTTTTTCCTTTTGAGCACAGACCTTCACCTACTCTCAGAGGAAGAACTGCACCTGGTGCTAAGTTTTAAGTCCAGTGTCAGAAGTGTGATGCATAAATCTACCTCCTAAGTGAGTGACGACTTTAGGGATGGATGTGCAATGTAAGTCAGTCCAGTCAAAGAACACTGTGGGGGCTACTAGTGAGAGATAACTTCTTCCCTCTAAATATGGGGATGGCTGCACTGGCAGCCATTTTGCCCTCATAAAGGCTCAGAATTAAGTCAATGTAGTCATGATGTCATTTAAAAACTGGAATACATTCTAAGAAATAAGTTGTTAGGTGATTTGTGTCCTTGTGAACCTCATCTGGTCTATCTACACAAACTAAGATGGCTGTGCCATCACTGGGTGATATAATCTCATGGGACCATTATAGGCTATGTGTAGCCTCTCATTTACCAAAATGTCATTGTGTGATACATAATGGAAGCGGGAGAGAAAAGTCAACAGACATAATTGAGTTTCTGATCCCCAGATATTTCAGCTGTATTAATTAACCTACACATCTTTCACTTAAACCATTTACTTATAATTAAAAGAATTGACTGTAAAACATATGTAATAAATGTTGATCATACCTTTAGCCATCCCTCATTCCTTGGGGTGCCAGACCCTGCAGAAGAACCCTGAGAGCAATTGAGATTTCTACCAGTTTCCCACTGGATGCAGATAAGGTAAGGAAGTGCTTTCCCGACTCTGCAATTTCATCTACAAAAACAACTTCCAAATGTAGTTTTATGAAGCAGTAAAATTCATAACATACCAACTACCATGTACTCTCACTATTTTCTCATAAAAGAAAGAACATTTTTAATATTCTAAAATAGGAACTATAGAATACAATAAATGAGAGTATTTTAAATGAAAGAAATGTAGCTTTAAGAAAATGCACTATGCTCATTTTACCAAAGAGCAGCAAAAATGTTGGTCATTTGTAAGTTTTAGGTGTGAAATAAAACCTTCTGGAATCAAATTTTGATTTCACTTCTCACTGACTGTTCTGCAATTACTGTGAGCTTTAGTTTCCTCATTTGTAAAGTACAAGTAATGATTATTTCTTTCTTACAATCTTCAGGTAAGAATTAAAGGAATTTATACACATTTGTTTTTAGAAATGTGGTTAGCACATAGTGAATACTCAATAAATATTTTTTGGAGGCGTGGTACTGGAGTTTGAACCTAAGGCCTTGCACTTACTAGGGAAGTGCTTTACCACTTAAGCCACATACTCAACCCTTTTTTGCTTTAGTTATTTTTTGGATAGGTTCTCACTTTTGCCTGGGGATGGCCTTGGACCATGATCCTCCTACCTATGCCTTTCACCTGGCTGGGATGACAAACACGTGCCACCATACCTGGGTGTTTGTTGTGATGGGTTCATCGTAGGCTGACCTTGAACCATGATCCTCTCAATCTTGGCTTCCCAAGTAGCTGCGATTATAGATATGTTCCATCACACTCGCTTAATAAATATTAACTATGACTATTATTATCTTTATTTTATCATTACTAATCAATACTAAGTGTGTCTGGCACAGGAATCAGATTTTAATTTTAGACTTATTACTAATTTGGCTTCAGACTATTCTTTGATAGAATGCAGGATTTTGGTTCCTCTCTAGGATGTTTAACCTCAATAGTATGTGAATGTTGGAAACCACATTCCTTTGCCAATTGTGCTTTTCTGCATAGGGGAGTGAAGCTCCATTGCATCCCCCATGACCACATGGGACTGGATTGGCTCTACAGTGAGGAGGAAAGCAATCTATCTGTCTTACAATATTCTTGTTAAATGATTGCTTCCTTTTCTGGTTGGCAGGAAGACATACAGAAGGCAAAGCCTGCTGGAAAAGTGAGTGCAAGGATTCAGGGTAGAAAGTTCCCAAAGATAAAGCTGAGAAAGTTCCAGTGACACCAACTAGAGTGGGCAACGGTTTGCCAATGACAGGCTATTATTGCTTTTAACTCCCCTCTACTGGCACCTTCTAACAATTGATGACAAAGTTCCCATCTTGGGTGCACTGGGTATCTGTGCCAGCAATCTCATCCTTGAATGATAGTAGGGTATATTTCTGTGTGGAAGGAAAGATGATGTGGTGGGATGTAGGTGTTTGAATGTTAACTTTGTCAAGGGAAAATAGTTCAAGCAAATCAAATAAAGGTGAAAGGTTCTTCAGCTGATGTGCACCGGGGAGTACCTCAAGGTTAGAGAACTAACTTCTTTACCAGAAACAGGGCTGGGGTTTTTACAGGCAAGAAGAGATGAGTGGTGACTATGGTCTTGTCTCAAGATGTAGTTTTCTTTTGCTGAAACTGTGCAGAACTTGTAGCTAGAACAGTTGGGAATATATATAAATATATATATATATATATATATATATATGCCTCTGTCTCGGAGTCAGAATTAGTTGCTATCAGAACAGTATTTGAGATCTATTGCCTGTGGATTGTGTATTAATTATCTAATACCAAAGAGAAGCAAAGAGAAGCAAAAGAGAAGATAGATGAAAAGGATGGAGGAAAAGAAGAAAGAATTTTTTAAATGCATGGAAACAAAAGTTAGAGTAGGAAACTGGGGTTTTTAAGTTTTATTTTTTTCCAACTTAAAGAGGAAACTTTCTCTAAAGTCTTAATATTCTTCTTAATTTATCTCTCAGAGGGCTATAACATGCATGATTTTTTCTTTTGACTTAATGCTCCATTCTTATTTCCCAAATAGTCCACTAGATGATTTAAAAATTTCTTTAAGAAAGGAATAAAGCTAAGGTACCCAGGTATGTGACTCTATTCTTTAAATGTTGCATAAATATTATATATACTTTTGTGCAGTCTATATTTGATAATAAAAACGTCAATGAGAAGGAATGGGAAATGTTTAAGAAAGGAAAATAAAGTCTTTATTTTATAATAACTCGTCCATTGTCATTTGAATCAATGATGTTTCATGCAAAGTGTCAGACAGAGGAGAAAATGTAGGAGTCAATGAAGCATTTCAAGAACTTTTAAGTCCTGGGGAATCATCCCACAGAAGCATACTCTAAGATTTTATTTACATAAAGAGTTTTTGCTGTACATGGAGCTAGTGAACTTCTATTAAACACTGGTGAGGAGCAACTTGGAGGACATCAAAGCATAAAAAGGCTCTCACACTAAAATGAGTGTAACATTTTGCTGATGATTGGTTTTATGTTTATGGGTCAAATCCATATTAACAAACATGCACTGATCCTTGCTCCAAACTGCTTTATTATTCTCTGTTAAGATGTGCAGTCATTGTGCTGCTTACATAAGGAATGAACAGATACATTCTTTTTTTTGGTATTGTAAAACTTTATTTTCTCAAATGAGCACCAACACAGATTGGAAGCAGGACAGAAACAATGCCCCTTTCTCTAATACTGAATCACTATGTACAAATACAGGAAAAGGGGAAGACAATTACCTTTGTTAATGAAGCAAAGTAACCTGAAATATATACCACCAAAGAAAAATGAAATCAAAACAAAACAAAACCCTAAATCCAAAAAATACAGATTATAAACATCAGCATTCATAGACAGGTAGCAGGTAGTCTCTGCAGGTTCAAAAAGGGAGTCAACTCCCACTTTCAGCAAATGTTTAAAACTTATGGAGATTACCAGGTAATGAGGGAATCCTTTTTTTCTTCTTAGCTTTATTTTTTACTGCCAGTAGGTTTTATGACTGTATTTTAATAAAAAATTAATAGCTGTTTTCTTGAGAAATCTGCTCTATGGGTATATCTTTATGAAAATGGATTAAATTGGAAATTTTAAGCTTTTACTCTTAAATACAGATATCAAACTGGGAGTAGGGTATAAAGGAGAGGGTTGTGCTAAGAATCACCACAAATCGATAATTCTTTCGCTTACCCCAGCACTTAAACCTTAATGGGAAAAGGAGATTGCATCCCACACAAATAGTCTTGGTAGTATTGTCTATTCTAATGTCCTTGAATCTTCCCATGTTCTCATTTTTCTCTGGCCAGCTTCATCTCTTTTCATGTTTATCAACTTTCTGGGATTCCACCACCATCCCATACTGCCCCATTGTCTCTCCTCTCTGTCCTCCTTTCCCCTCCCTCCTTACCTCCCTTCCTTCCTACCTTCTTTCTTTCCTTCCTTCCTCTTTCCCTCCCTCCTTCCTTCTGTCTCTCTCTCTCTCTCTCTTTCTCTCTATCTCTCTCTCTCCCTCTCCTCTTCCCTTCCTCCCTCCCTCCCTCCCTTCTGTTAGTCTCTCTTTTTGGTTACAAATTACCAGGTTTCACTAGAACTAGCAGTTATATAGGACATTTCTTATTTCTCCTGCTTATCCACAGTTTTACACTCTGTGGCTGCAGTTACCCACAGTCAACTGTAGTCCCAAAACACTAAATAAATAATTCCATTAAATTATGACAATTCATTAAGTTAAAAAAAAAACTTTTGTCACAGTACACTGATAGAATTGTGCTATTTCGTTATTAGTTATTGTTGCTAACTCCTTACTATGCCTAATTTATCAACTAAATTTTCATAGGTATGTATATCTAGGAAAAAATAGTACAGTATAGGGTTTGTGACTATCCACAGTTTTAGGCATCCATTGGGAATCTTGGAATGTATCCTCAAAGACCTCAAAGATAAGTGAGGATGACTATCTCTAATAACAAGTCAAGTTTGGTAGTACAGAGACCCTTACCAGGTTATTAACTTTAGTGTTCACATTTCAAGTCAAACAACTCTAAGCAACCAACATTTCTGAGCTCTTAAGACTTGTATACCTGGAAATAGCAATTTACAGATATGAGGAACAGCAATAACAGACATGGCTTCTGCCTTCCAAAAATGCACAGTTGATCATACTGTGGGGTCAGGCCTATTACCATTGCCAAGTACTAGAGTGACTTCCACATGCACTTTTTTCCATTGGATACAGGGTCTCCATCTTTAACAATATTGATGATGATCACTGTTACTTAGCAGAGTTTATTAAGAAAAAGGCTGATTACTTTTTTTCTCTTGGCAAAGTACCTGAGTTATAGAGATCTGCCCATAGAAAGGTAGGGCTCAAAGGAGTGGGGGATGCCAGTGTTGGCAAGATGTGGTGCTTGTGAACAACATGGCTGCTTAAAAACAAACATAGGCTCTTTTTCCCAAAAGACCCTCATGTGCTTGTGAGAACCAAGAAGGAAAAATGATGCCTTACTTTACAGGGATTTATTTCTCAATAAGGAAATAAAAGTGGACCTTCTTTTCAAGTCTAAAGACTTCATAAATGTCTAGTTCAAGACTGTGTCTTTTTTTTGTTGTTGTTGTTCTGGAAAATAGGGTTTCTTACAACAAAATCTTATTCCAATAAATACTGAGCTGTGTTATACAAAATGCAAATGGTTGAAACGCATTGTCTTCAGCATTTGACTTAACTTCAGTTTTTGAGAAATGAAAAATATGCTCATTTGCAAAAATCTATTTAAATAATTTTTGTGTTTTGCCTTTTAGGTACGGACTTTATTCATTATGACAAATTTACTTACATGAAAAAAAACTATTCAGTCAATTAAAGCAACTTCAAAATTCTGAAAAACCATTGCTGTCCCCAGACTTTCACATTCATCTAGATGTTGGCATGCTTCTAAACCAAAACCTTGAATATCTGGGTTGCAACTCTGGACATACAACTTACTATAGTACCTAACAAGTGTTTTTAAACCTCACCCTGTCTTACTTTTCCTGCTCTGTAAAATGGAAATAATAATAAGTACTTATTTCCTAGGATTGTTATAAGGTCTAAATGAGTTAGTTTTTAAAAAGTTAGAACAGTAAAAGAATGTGTTGTCAACACCATTCTCCTCTTAGTCATCATGATTATTCTGTCCTGGAAAGTTGATTCAAACATCAAACATTTTTTTCAATGCTGAAGAGTGAAGCTACATCATTTATCCTTCAAAGGAGTTAAAGTAAAATTGCCTATAATGAGACAAGCATACCCTGTGGGTACAGTCATTGTACAAATGTTCAGCTCTGCCCTTAATTTAATGTTTCAACTTATCATTTCACAACCATTTAATTCACAGATGACTCAAATGACGGAAAGAACATTAGTCCTTCTGTCTTCTTATTTGAACAGAGTTGAAGCAAGTGGTAGTTTTCTTTTAAAAAGAGAAATTGACAAAAGGGTTTATTTTAGACATTCTGCTCTGTTCTCTCAGGCTTTATAAGGTGTAGCAATGAACTCCCTGATGTGTGGGACAGCAGGAAGCCTCATTCTGAATCTTTTCTAGTGCCTCTCAGTGGTTCAGACTTGAGGACCAAGAACCTTTAAATTCATTTCTGAGCAAATAGTTTTGGGATTGACTTTGGACAAGGCAAAATGAAATAAGTTTATTTAATAGGGACCAAGGATGATTCATGGCCTTTAACTCAACACTTGATAAGATATGTAGAGAATGATGTAACCATTTCTTTATTGAAGACAAAGCATATTTATTGGGTTGCCAATAGTAAAATTTTATATAGCTAATATGAAGTAAGAAAATTTCTATAGAGGCGCTTCCCCCAGGCAAGGGAGTTTTTCTTTCATGGACATACTTTGTGTTTCTTATTTCCACTTGTTAATGCAGGACTTGTATCTACAAGGGATTCACCTCATATCACCTCCTTTGTTAATGTTCATCCCCTGGCTTACTATGAATAAGCTACTAGGTGCTCTTTGGAGTTTCCTTATTTTCTCATTTGTTTTAAGTTGTCTTTAGTGAGTTGCTAATGCCGTGCAGTGCCCTCATTTGAGCTGCCACTGCCTCCAGATGACTCCCCTGGAGATGCACAGGAGACCCCCATATGCTATGATACAGAAGTGTTTTGGGGGGGCCTGACAGAACCAAAGCTGTTCTGGGTTCTGTGCGGAAGTGGATCCAGCCCCCTTCTCTGTTGGATTTCTCACAGAAGTAAGTCCCCAGTGTCTTATAGAAATTTTGGTGGGCATTATTAATTTTATTTTTTTAACCTGAAGCCCTACCTGTGGATACAGAATGTAACCTATAAGAAATGAACGAGAAGGCAATATGAGCCATCAGCATCCCAAGGGTATCCATGGGAAGTTACCTCTTGGACTCAGGCTGGAATTAGAGACTCCTCTAACAGCATTTGTGAATCTCAAAAGAGCTTCTTCTCTTCAGGAAAGAAAGGAGATCCCAAATAGCACCTCATCAGGATTGTTATAAGTTGGGTTAATATCAAACCTTTAAAATGTGAAAGACTAGTTGTCAAGTAAATTTCCTTATAATATAAATAGGAAAACGATATTAGACTCTGGTACACACATTGATATACACATGGGTGCATTGAAATATGGGAAGGAAATGTACTAAATTACAGTAGGAATTACCTCTGGGGTTGTGAGAGCGTGGCTGATTTTTATTTTATATTAACAGTTAAATTATATTTTTCATTTTTGTTTATAATTACCATGCGTACTTTTCATATTTAGGAAAATAATAACTTCTTTTTAGAGAGAACAGATATTAATAACTTAAGATTGAACAATAAATGATGGAGGTAGAACTGACAGATGGTAATGACAATGCAATTCAAAGAGCATAAAACTACTGAATGCTTTTATATTAGTTCCTTGTATTAGTTTGAGAAAACAGGCTGATTGTGGGCCCAACAAGGGCAGTAAAGTCGCAATCTCATTGGGTGAATTCAGATTGGGGTTAGTATTTGCAAGATCTCAAAACATCTAGGGGAAAGGTGAAAATTTGGCAGCTATCCAGCTATTTGTATTTAACATGTATGACTCACACAGCCAGATGATTTGTATCTTAGCTTTCTCACCAAGCATTTGGGCATTGTAGAGGTAGATTCATAAATAAACATTTTATTGGGAATGCTATGAAATGTGAATAAAACCACATCTCCTAAAATGAGTCTTCCAAACCCTTTATTGACTGAGGCTAAGCAGCTGTCTGAAAGGTAATCCCTAGGAAATAAACACATCTTTTCTCATAGAATTCTGTTTAAGAAACAAATCCTTGATTTTGAGCCAAATCAGGTAAACCAAAATAGAACTGACTTTGCTCAGAGTTTACTGCATCTACAGCCTTCAAGAGATACTGTATTTAAGTAAACCGAAGAGTTTTCCCTCTTAGTCTTTTGGGAAGAATGGAGATTATTAGTAGGAGAAGATTCTAGGCATCCAAAAATGAATATGTATGTTGTCTTAAAAGTAAATTCTTTGTTCAGGGCAAGGTACCTCCTGTCGGTTATTCTCTGTAAGCATAGTTCCAGTTGCACTTCTGTTCTGAATCCTCCAGTGACACCCACGAATTATTCAAATTTCATCATTATTCTTAGGATGTATAATTCTTTGTTTATACAAAGTCACAGTAGAATCAGATAAATGTGAGTACAAGAGAAAAAGAACCCCCATGATTATTGTAGCAAAATGTTGACTGCAAGTATTTCTACATTTTAATACTTATGCCAGAGTTTATCTCAGAAGAAGGAATTCTGTATGGGAAAACAGTAGGTTATGGAAAGGGAAACCTAAATTGGGCCTGAAGGGAAAGAATGAGGACAAAGTGGATTATCATGAAATAGATTGGATGTTTCCCTTCTTGGTTTGAGGATCTCCCAAGATACTAGTTAACTGATAATTCAGTGTACTTAATGGCAGATGTGGCCTGGACAGTCTGAGGCCTGGGATTAGGCTCTGAGGCTGAGGTAGCACCCCAGGACTCCAGGAGTAGAGCTGTTGATTTTAAGTTTGTTTTCCTTTTCTGCATTATCATTCCCTTAGGATATCCTCAGATTTCAGTAAAGCTGATTAGCTTAAGAATCTAAAGCTTTTTTAGTGTTCAATCCATGTTTAGAAATGCAGGAGAGGATGACTCATGGGGAAGCAGATACCTCCAGGTAATGAGGGGATGGGGGGGCACCCTTTTGGAGTCAGAGGAGCTAAGTATCAACTAAGATATGCAATCACTCCCAGAGAATTCACAGGGATGTTTGGAAAGTGTCTGGATTTTCTCCTAATAAGGTAGATGTTTGGATTATTTTATTCATGCCAAAATCATCATTCTATTTCAAGATTGTGCAAAAATATCAAGCTGGCTACATTTGCTAGAAAAATGGCCAATTGATAATCTGAATAATTTTCTTTAAACCGGATTTTTAAAAAGTTATACTACTTTCTATTTTTGAACTAACTGAGAAAATGGATTATCTGCTTTGTTATGTATGGCAGAATAAATAGCATTTACTCATTTTTACAAGAGCATAGTTCTTTTATACCCATCAACTACGAAATCTTCATGATTTAAAAATTATATTTGCATGTATGTGTGTACAGTATTTACTATAAAAGAAAAAGAGAGGGACTGAAATGAATGAATGTGATATACATGTAAAAAGGGTGAAGACAGAAATGAATGGGTGGGCTAGAGCTGCTTTTTTGCTATTTTTCAATAAGCAAAGGAAGGCCTTGTTGGAATTAAAATTCATAAGCTTTGTAAGGTTTCATAAGAAAATAATAATTAGTAAGTTCTAAAGGATGCTGGACAGGCAGAGCCCCTAATATGACACTCCCCTGTGTGAAGGCCATGACAGAGTTGGGGCGACCTGTGGGCAACATTTTGATGGATTTTGTCTATTTTCTCCATAATATAAACCCAAGGAAGAAGAAGAGAAAGAGTTGGTTCTTTGATCATAGATTTATCTCAACCCTACATATCCTTCTCTCCAGACCTAAGATTAAAAATATTTAAGTCATTATTGGTTGACAACCTGTGAATATGCCAGACATTGTGCTGGGAGTATGGATGGGATGTAACAGTGAATAGAGTTTCTGCAATCATGGAATATTTGGTAGGGGAAATCAATAAGCATGTAAGTACAAACTCTGTTATATGCTGTAAGGACAGGGTGTGATCCTCTAAGAGTGGATTGAGGGTGGAAGTTGGCTAGGGTGAGAGTGTGGAAGAAGGCTTGTAGTCTTTTTTTTTGAAGATGTATTAGTTGACTTGAGATCTTAAGGGTGATTGGTTTTAATTTATTATCTCTTAGTAGTTTTCCAGCAATCTAACTGGTTAAGTGTTCCTTTTATGGATGTGAGCATGGAAATACCCATAGGGTAACTGATTAGGTTAAGAACAAACAAGTAAATGGTTTATCTGATATGAAAATCAATCTCTTGATTCTCATTCTCCTTAATCTCACTAGAGAAAGCAATATGCTTCAGTGACTATCAATAATCTGCTTGTATTAAAATTCCAGGTGGACACATTTCCAGGAATATTGTATTTTTAGAATGCTTTTCAGACAAAGACAGAAGCCACAATTTCATATAAATAGCATTTGATTTCTTTTTATGAATAGTGTTCTGGATTTCTTTTTAAAGATTATTCTTATACATGATGGTACAATGTTATTTTCACATTTTGCTTGAGTAGCTCCTACTGTTTTTAAACTCCGCCCTGGCTTTCCTGCCCTTCCCACCCTCTCTCTGCTTTCCAGTCTCTCTATGACTGACTAAAGCTAGACTGACAGCCACTGTAATGATTCTGAAATCTTTATTAATCCTTTCCACTCTTTCCATTCTCCTCATGCATGCCACTCTAATTTTGCACTGAGATATTTTAATGAGTTTCTGAATGATTGTTTTCTACTTTTCCTAATATCCCCGTTCAGGTCACTAAATTAGAGGAAAGCATTTTAGCAAATGGGAACGGAAACAAAAAGTATCATTAGCGGGAGGACTGCTGAAGTCACAGCTATTAGGGTTGTGATATGTCTCTTGACTGGAAGTGTGGAAAAGACGCTGCCAGATGGAAGGGTTAATTAGTAGGCACTGGCTTCAAAGGAGACAGGGCAACTTAGAAGACCCATTTATCAACGGTGGTAAAGCACACACTTCTTCTATCACTGTGTCATGGCTAAATGCTCTGCAATGTGTTAGGTAGGAGAAACAATTACACAAACCTTCCTGAAGGGTTTTGTCATCAGTAGACTGTGACTCTGCCTACAAGAAGCAAAATGCCAGAGGTTTCATTTTTAAAACAAATGGGTGAATATAAGCAGCAAGTGGTGTGTAATTTGGTATGTGTTGAATGTTTTTGCAAATTTCTCTTTTCCTGTGGTCAATTATAATTTCTGAATTTCCTCCCATCTTAGGAGATAGTATAGATTAAAAATTTTAATATTTTTTAGCACAAAACATGACTGTGAAAAAAGTATGCATTAACATGAAAAGATATCAAATTCAACTTTTCAGGTAGTTTTCTTTTTTTCATCTTTCTCCATCACAGGAAGTCGATATTGGAGCAGTAAGATTGTTCTGTCTGTGAAAACAACAGGTGGAACTGGAGAGTAGCTCTTGTTGTTCTCAAATTCATTTCTGTTGGGGGGTGAGCACATTAGTAGTACCAAACTGATTTCCTTGGTGGTGCACAGTTAACTCCCATGTCTTATGCATAGGAAGCATTCAATGGATATTTGTAAAATTGAACTTAAATGTTTGGACCTGTTCACTAAACAAAACTGTGGCTCCAGACTGAAAGTGGAAGAGCTCCTATATTTGCATATTAAACTTTGTCTCCGACTATGCAACCTTCTCAGTCTAAGAAACATCAAAATTAATTGAATGAAGAAAATGCCACATATGCACATAGACAGCTAACCATTCACTGTATAAAATGAGCCCCATTTATGTGATATGTGTAGCTTCAGTAGATTTTCACCTTTCTGTGTGGGAAAGATCTTTCTGAATGTATAATTGTGTGTCAGAGCTGGTTGTTTTATTTATATGAATATGCCTTTTGCCATAGATGTAATAATAGGCATTAACAAGTGACGATGGTTGGGAAGAAGTATTGGAAAATGTAGTAATTAAGACAGTAATTGTAAAAGACTGTCTCTGGATGTCAAACTACAAGAATAAAGGCATTTGAGACAAGTCTTAGCTCAATTGTAGGGATCTCTATGTTCACAGACAGAGCAATGGACCAATTACCAGGACTACTGGTTTTGGACAGTTATTACTTTCAACCTTTCACTTGGTAACATTTTGTATTTTGTTTTTAAATTTAGAAAAAAAATATTAATAATGATACACCCTTCAATAAATAGTCAGGGGATCTCTGAATAGATCTGGTCCAGAAATGCTTTCATAATAGAATTCTGTCATAATTACAGATGTGCTTGTCGTCTCCCCTAGACTATTGATAATTGAGGGCAGCACCTGTGCCTATGTTCTTTACCTTTGTATCCTCAGAGTCCCACACAGTGTGTTTGGTATCATAAAAATATTTATACAGATATGATGGTACACACCTGTAATCCCAGCACTCAAGAGGCAGAATTAGGATAGTGAGTTTGAGGCCAGCCTGGGCTACATAGTGAGGCTAAAAGAACAAAGCCAACACAAACCAACAAATATATATATATGTATATCTGCAAGAAAGATTAGTGTATTTTAAATAAATGAAAAATACTATCTTAAGTCTTGACTTGGTTATTTTTCTTCCTTTATTTCTCCTTCATACTTATTTTAATATGAGTGAAGAAAAGTTTAAACAATATATTTATTAACTAGATAAAAAGGTTCATTTGGCCAGGTGTCATAGTACACATTTGTAATCCCAGCACTTGAGAGACTGAAGCATGAGGATCTTGAGTGGGAAGCCAGCCTGGGCTACCTAGTGAGACCCTGTCTCAAAAAATAATTGTGTTCACCTGTTAATATTATTAATTATTGATAGTCTTGTATAAAACAGAGCATTTACCTTTAAATGTAATTATTCACTGATTTTATAATGTGATTTCATTACGTCCATACCCAACTTTTTAAACTCAGAAATGATTTTAGTTTTTAAAGCAGAAGTCACAGGAATAAGGCAAATGCTTTTGCTGATAGAAGATACATAAACTAAGTGATGAGGCATCCGTAAGAGGTTACATTCTTATGTGAATCACTTGCAATATGTCATGTCCTTGGGTGAGCAACTTGAAGGCCTATATCTTACAGAGATATATACTTAGAACATAATTTTCTCAACTACATTGAAATGGGAATGTGAATGACTTTAATTCTTCTGCCATTACATCACTATTGAATGACCTGGGATCAGAAGATCACAGTACTTTCATTTCCACATCTTTTAAAGGTGAGTGGTGTCTGCATTTATGCTGTAGAACTCAAGTGGGATAATATTATGTCTGTGTCATCCATGGTACCTAGGTAGGTAAACTCAGGTCATGTGCAGCAGTCCTAGAAAGGCTTAGATACATCTTGGGTCAGAGATGAAGTACTCAATGAGACGGTGGAAATTAGCTCATTTTTCAAATACTTCTCAAACAACAGTGAGGAATCAAGTGATGTCTAGGAAGTGAGGAAGGGAAACAGACAGATGGCAGCTCAGTACTCCTGGACTGGGGCTCTTACATAAGACCTGGTTAAACGGGATGCAATCCCAGGATGGCCAGACCGAGCTCTGAGGAAGCAGGAAATTGGGAGCGTCTGGTTGAGGTGATGAATGTGTGTGGAGGAGAAAATAGAAGCTTCTGGATGGCACATTTTGAAGCACAGGTGCTACCAAATGTCTTATCACCCAAACCTGAAAATTTGAAGCTAAGTATGTGTAGGGTTGTGGCACTTGGCATATGGTGTTTCAAATATAAAAATGACAGACCATCTGCTCTATCCAGTGGGGCTTTATCCTTGGAAGGATTACTGAAGATTGAAGAACCTGCTACATTCTCACACCCATAAGTGACTAGATAACCAATACATATTAATTGAGTAGTCATTATGGATATCGCTCTAGTAACTGTAGAGAGTTAATAGAAAATGTAGAAAATATGGTCTTGTCCTTCAAAACTCAAGGTAAGACAAAAATGGAAGAGTGGATGATGCTTATGGGTTTTGATTTGTTCTAGCTCTCAGGCTTCAGTTTCAAGGTCCACCATCATAATCATTCTGTGCATTCACCATAGATTCCCTTCCTCTTCTCTGGCTTGTTCTTAGTTGGTATTGGCAAGGCTATGACTTTGGATAAACAGAATTTTTCTGCCTTTCCAAGCCTGTCCCTATGCAACTGAATATCTCTAGAGAAAAGCACAGTCCTTTGGACTCATGCCCATAAATGTTGAGTGGGCTCTTTATGTCTCTAGGCCATCGTGTACTATACTCCTGGTGCCCTTCTTCCCCGTCTCACCTAGAAGGACTCTGTTCCACCTTTTCTGCTTTACTCCTCTGGTCTAAGCAATCAGAGTAGAATTTCTAGAAACTTCCTCTCCAACCTGTATCTACACCTCTGCTTCCTTGTCTGTTGCTATATAAAGTATTTTTACTTTTTTCTAAAGTTAGTTGTTTCACTTATTCACAAGATCTCATTTCCTTTTGCCAACTTAAGGATAGTGATCTGGCAATTCTTTATTCTGTATGCATTATTCCCTCCTCTCTTTACTAGATGATTGCCACCAGCATTTCAGTATGTTGTTATTTTTTTCACCCCAAACAAAACAAAGCACAATACAAACCAAAAATCTTTTCTGATGATTCTACTTCCTCTGACAGGTAAGGTATTTCTTCATTATAATTTCTAGCAAAAAAAAATAATTCTTTTCAAATTCTCTATTTCCATTAATTCTGAAACCTCTTCAGTCAGGCTTTCTTTTCTACAAATTCCATCAAAACTACCTTCAATAAGGCTACCAATGACCTATTCCTTGCCAATACTACTGGCAGCCAACAGGCCTCCTCCAGCTGGAAGCATTTTGTCCCTCCCTCTCGTTCATACACCTAATGCAATTGGTAAGTCTTGGTTTGACTCTTAGCTAACTGTGGCTCCTTCTCAGCCTCCTTTATTACTTTCTTTTCTTCCCAGCCTTGTGATGTTGGATTGCCCTTGGGCTCAGACCTTGGTCCTCTTCTCTGTGATTACAAACTCCTTTTGTTTAGATCTTTAGCTTAAAATAATGTCCTTATGTGATGACTCTTAAATTTGTATGCACATTCCAGAACTCTTTCCTTAATTCTAGATTTATGAATTAGCATTTCTAGTTGGAGGTCAAATAGATATCTCACACTAAACTTGTGTGAAGCCAAAATCTTGATTTTTATGCAACTATTCTCTTTACTATTCCTCCTGAAGTCTCCCCAAACTCAGTTGATAGAAATTTGATTCTCCCACTTTTAATATGATCGGAAGGTCATACTGAAATTTTATTATTCTCTCATATCCCACACTCAGTCCATCAGAAAATCTTTGAGTTGCACTCAATATCCAGTATTTCTTCCCAGTCTACTGTGAGCACCTTATCTGAGCTACCAACTTCTTTCACTCGGATCATTGGAATAGCTTGTTAAAGGATCTC
The DNA here is from genome assembly GCF_047511655.1 of Castor canadensis. Taxonomy (NCBI): domain Eukaryota; kingdom Metazoa; phylum Chordata; class Mammalia; order Rodentia; family Castoridae; genus Castor; species Castor canadensis. The sequence continues at coordinate 18,848,361 of NC_133387.1, read as the reverse complement.
TTTTTTCTTCCCTGTTCTCTGATAGACTATTTCCAATCCAGCAGGAGAATGATTCCATTAAAATGCAAGTCAGTTGTGATAATTCCTTCCCTTAAAACAAGTCACAAGATCCAACATGATCTGGTCCCTATTGTCTCTGAGTCTCCTCTCATTCTAGTGACTCCTCTGAGACACACTGACTACCTACTGTCCCTCAGACTTGCCATGAATCTCCTACTTACAGGCTCTTCCTGGAACGTGCTTCTAGAGAGACATCTTTTTTAAGCAACAAAATTAATTGACATAATGTTTGTATTTATTTATGGATACAGTATGACAATTTGCTATATGTATGACCGCATTATGACAATTAGCACTGCCATGTCCTCAAGTGTTATCATTTGTGCATTGGGAAACTTCAAACTCTTCTTCTCCAGTTATTTTAAAATATAAGAGAAATTATAGTTACCCTCCTGTGGTATAGAACATTAGTGTGACTTCCTCCAAAGTGTATTTTGGTATCCATTATCTAACCTGTCTCTGTTCCCTCTTCCTCCTCCCCTCCCCAGTCTCTAGAGATCCTATTCTACTCTCTACTTTTATATGGTCTGTGTTTAAGATTCTAACAAATAGTGAGACTGTGCAGTATTTGTCTTTCTGTGGCAAACATCTTGATAGAACTGCTCACCTCCTGCAGGTCTTTGTCTACATCTGACTTTCTCAATAAGCCTGTCCTGCCCACTCTTTTTAAAGCTACAAACTGCTCTGATCTCCTATCCCTCTAAAGCTACTTACCTTGCTTGAATCTTTATTTTTTTTGATAAAGCATATCATCTTCTCACACATGATATACTTAAGTAATTTATTAGGTCTATCATCTCTTTTACATCTTACTTTTCACTCCCAGTGAAATTCCACAAGGACAGGGAGTTTTGTTGTATTCATTGATGTGTCCCATGTGTTCAGGATTTTGCCTGGTATTATGTGTTTCTTATACATTTTTGAATGAATGAATGAACAATAGTAGCTCTGAGGTCATCATATATGTTCAAACTTATCCAAGTACTTCTTTGGTTCTCTTCTGCCTCCTAAGCGTGCCTCTCAAAGCGAAGTAACCATGTATTTCAGATGGATATTGATGTCGAATGTTATTTTGTGTGCAATAATGTAAATAGTGTCTATGTTTTTTTTTTTAAATGAAGTCTTAAATTTCTTTGGCCTTTCACTCTTTGGGTTGATTCTTGAAAATTTTCTTACCTGGAAGTCTTAGAACTGTGTACCTACACAAAGAGTACTTCCAGTAAAGAGAGAAACTGCAAATCCAGGTGCAAAGGGTCAGGGGTGAAGAAATTTCTTGGGCACAGTTGGAGATTGAAAACATTTACATGAATGCAAAATGTAAATATACCTGAAAATTTTCTGTTAAAAATTTTTTTTGAGACATCAGACATGAAATTTTAGTATACTTTTTGTAAAATGTAGACTCCAGCTCTCAAAAGCCCTTCATACTAATTGATTCTGAAGGATAAGAGTATCTAAATCACTAACTAAACTTTGGTAATACACTATTGCATTTTGCTTACAAGACACAAGAGTCTTTTTCTCCCTTTGTATATGAAGGTAAATAGAGTGATCACTCATATATGAGAAATTTATTTTTGACAGATACAATAATGTAAGAAAAATTATAAGCTCATTTTCTTGTTTTTAAGTAGGTTAACTTCTCTTAGAGGAAATGTGTTAAAGTTGGGCTACCTTGCCCCATCCCCAGCCAAAAAACCCCAACAGAATCCCAAGATGTTAGGATTGGGAGGTCCAGGCTTCATTTGTAACCCCAATTGTGTCTTGAGTTGTGATCTCAAGTAAGTCAGTTTGACTCTTTGGGTCTGAGTCAATTTCTTTGTCTTTACCATTCTTGGAATTTATAACTTATGTCTCAGCTATGTTCTGTGTTGATTTGAAAACAATTCTGTTCCAGATTTAATAGCCTGTAAAACCAAGGAGTTACTTAACATTAAATGCCATTTGTTGTGTTTGAACAATTTTTCTTTATTGATTGGAAAATAATGTCAGTATTTATCTTCCTTAACTTCCTTTGCCTATTACTCAGGGACTTTCATGCATATGCTTTGGTTGATTACAGGTGTTAGCAGCATGGCTGTTATTTTTATCCCCAGCAACCTGGGAACAATTGATGTGTTGTTGATTTTGGAGTCAGATACATGAATAATATGACTCCTGAATTCCTTAGGCATCAATCATCTCTCTCTCAATAATCTGGGGACAGTGCCATCAAAATGTGATGTTTGGTGACCTTTAGTGAAGTAGCCTCATCTTTCCTTTTCTATTTCAACCTGTTAACTCTTATCTGCTATTTCTGTAGGAACAGAGGCACCTTTTTCACCAATGTGTACCCTACAAGCCAAGTATTAAAAAGTATTTATTAAATGAATAATCAAATGAATTCATGAATGAATAAATGGATGAAAGAATGAATTCACCATAGACTGAAGAGTAATTTAGACCATGCACAACTTTACAACTGGAAAGATGAAGAAGTCTAAGGGATGGGTTGGGAGTGGTGGCCTCCATCTGTAATTCTACTACTCAAGAGGTAGAGGTAGGGTGATTGTGGTCCAGCACTGGCCCAGGAAAAAGTAAAAGACCTTAAATGACAAATAATATAAAAGCAAAAGAACTGGAGGAATGGTTCAAGTGGTAGAGCAGTAACTAGCAATATGAGATCCTGAGTTCAATCCCCAGTACCATCAAAAAAGAAGGAGGAGGAGGAGAAGGAGGAGAGAAGAAGAAGAGGAAGGAGAAGAATAAAAAGAAGAAGAGAAGGAGGAGAAGGAGGAGAAGGAAAAGGAGGAGGAGGAGAAGGAGGATGAGGAGGAGGAGGAGGATGAGGAGGAGGAGGAGGAGGAGGAGGAGGAGGAGGAGGAGGGAGGAGGAGGAGGAGGAGGAGGAGGAGGAGGAGGTGGAAATATTAAGAGACAGAGCACACAAATAATACAAAGAGTCAATGTATTTCAAAGGCAGGGGGTCAGTTGTGAGTAAAGAGTAGGACTTTCAAACTCACTAGACCAGGGCAAAGCAAAAGCAGTCTCTAGGCTATGGTGGCTGAGCTATTATTCTAAAGGTTTTTAAATTTACAATTTGGGTGGAATAATTGAGACTTATCTGATAATAGAAATCTTTCTCAACAGATATTTCTTTATTGGTTGAATTTTTCACATACTCTGGCATATTTATATTTGTGTTTTATTCCTTAATTTTCATTTTCTTAAATTGTAATCATTTTTATTACATCTGAAAGATTATATCCAAACTGGTTGTTCAATCTAATTCACCTCTTGGAGAAATTACCAGAAACACCTTAGAAAGATTTATCTTTGTTTTCTGTCCTGCAACTATGCTAATGTCTAGAACACAGAAAAGAGTCAATAATTTCTTCAAAAACTATTAGTAGAATTTAAGCTTTTTAGATTGATTGTTGCTTGAATGTACTTTTCAGTGTATGTATTTCAGAGTTGTCTAATTAAAGTGTTCTATGAAAAATGTAGCTGTTTTATTAGAAAATTAGAAAAATTAATATACAACAGTCTTCAATTTAAAAAAAATAGCTAGTCAGTAACACTACTAGACTACAAAAACCCAAAAGATTTCCTTTGTCTATATTGATTTTATTGTTATTTAGGAGATTTTATTGGTATTTATATTATTTCTCATTCTCTTTTAATTAGGAAGTAGAAATGCTTGCTTTTATTTCATGGTTATGTATACTGAATTTTTCCCATAATACTTATCCAAACTTTCATTATGCTAAATCTAAGATTCCATATCTCACACATTTTCATAAATATTTTTTCAGACTATAGTTTTTTATGATTGCTGGAAAACATAGCTTATTAAACCTTACATGCCTATAATGAAGTTTTGTAGCAAGTAAAATCTTCATATTAGTTTTTCCTATTTTGTTTTACTTTCTTTGGGTGTAATATTCTATTTTACTTTTGAGTATAATTTCACAAGATTCACATATGAAAAGAACACTGTTTAGTTTTTTTGTCACTTCTATTATTATTGTTTTCCAGAATTACTTGAGCTGTTTCACATTTTCATCAGTTCTGATGTTGAGGTCCTGTCTGGCTGTCTTATTTTGAGTATTTATTACCATTTTAAAAATGCATATTGGGGTTTGAACTTAGGGCTTTGTGTTTGCAAGGCAAGCACTCTACTCCTTGAGCCATGCCTCCAGCCCAAAATGCATTATTTCAATGATGATTGATATTCAGTAATACTATTTATTAAATCTTGTTTTTATCTAAGTTTGAATATTTTAATTTAATGTATACTTTAATAGGTTATTTTATCTTCCTTATGTACATGTATCTTTTTTTGTTCCTTTTTTCATTTGCAGAGCTTTTCAATCTTGTAACATATCTTTTAACATTTATTTCATATAATGAGGGTTTACTTTTTAGTGATTGAACCTTGGGTTTCAAAAACATATATTGTTATAAAAGTTATATATTCATGGTAATAAAAATTCAATCAGCATAGGAAAATGAAAATCATAATCAAGTCTTTTACCACGCTCCCCAGTGGTCATTCTCATGCCTCACTTCTGTTTTGAATTATTTAAGATTATTTCTATAACACTACTTTATGTGTATATGATGACATTTATTAATTTACCAAATTTAAATATGATTCATTGGCTTCCCACTATTAAAAAAGAATTTAGATTATGTGTACCTTTTAGATTTTCCTTTATTTTGATCTCTCCTTAACCAAACTGATATATATGTTCATTTATGATCCAAATATTAAACTTCCATTGCTTGATCCATAATTTTAGAGTATATCACTTCCTTTCCATATAGCCTGATCTTTTCCTATCATCCCATATTTCAGTGAAAGTCAGGAACTTGATCCTTTTTTTTCACTGATAGATCATGAATAACTAAAACAGTGCCTTTAGGAAAGACATATGTTAATCAAATAATTTCAAAAGAATGATTGTGTGTTTACAAACTGAGATGAAATACAACACAGTTTTAAAGTACTTTTAGCAAAGAAAGAAATATGATTTACCCAGGAGGCTCATGGAAGGCTTTCTCTCTCTCACTCTCTCTTAAGAAGTTATGTTGGATGGAGTACTAAGGACTGAAGAAGGAGAATGTTCAAGAGGGAGGGGGTACAAACATTTGATGGCAAAAGGGACCTTGTTAAATAACAGAACTGACAGGAGGCTATGATTTGAGCCCAGAGAATAAAAGGGACAGTGATAAAATTGGAGAAGCAGGCAAGAGTCAAGTCACGCACGAAATTAAAGGTTAGAGCAAAGATGACACAAAGGAAGTCATGATTTTGAAAAGATCATCCTGTCTTCTATATGGAGAATGAAGTGAAGAAGGCAGTCCAAATTAATTAGTTCCTGAAAGTGGGGTCTTCTAGGTAGAATTTTTTACCCAGATATTATTTCCCCTGTCCTCTTTCTTTTGGCTACATGTACATTACCATCTACCATCATTTTCTGTCTCTCTGATGAAAGAACTTCCTTTAGCATTTCTTATGGTACGAGTCTGATGCCATGAACACTCCCAGATGTCCTAAGTCTGAAAAATCTTTACCTAACCTTCATGTTTAAGTAGATCTCTAGGTTTACTTTTATTCTTTTGAACTGTAGAGGTGTCATTCCATTGTCTTCTGTTTTGCAGTTATGAAACATCTGTTGTCATTTTTATTTTAATTACACAACTTTTTCCCCTGTATGCTTTTTAACATGCTTTCTTTTGTGTTAGTTTAAGCGATTTGATTATGATGACCCTTTGTGTTGTTTTCTTCCTTTACTTTAGACTTATCAAGCTTCTTGGACCTGTAGGTTAAACTTTTCATCAGTTTTTTTTTTTTTTTTTTGGCTGGGGGTTGGTACTGGGGGTTGAACTCAGGGCTCTGTGCTTGCCAGGCAGACACTACCACTGTGCCACTCTGTCAGTCTCTTTTACATTGGTTATTTTTGAGATAGTGTCTCACTTTATGCCCAGGTAGGCTTGGACCATAATCCTGCTATTTTTGCTTCCCCATGTAGCTGGGATAACAGGTACATACCATTCTGCCCAGCTTTTTATTGGTAGATATGGGTCTTGCAAGCTTTTTTTGCCCAGGCTGGCCTCAAACTGCAATCATCATGATCCCACCTCCCAAGTTGCTAGGATTATAGGATTGAGCCACCTTGTCCAGCTCATAAAGTTTAGAAGACAAAGTTGGTCATTATTTGTGTGCATATATTATCTCTCAACTCAACATTTTTTTCAGTCTTTTTTCTTTTCATGTTTTACTTTGGAACTTCCCCTTATCTTTAAATTCCCTGATTTTTCTTTTGCACTGTCAAATCTGCTGTAAATTTGTTAGAAAATTTTTATTTGGATAAATTCATTGTACAGGGGTATTCATTGTGACAATTCCAAATAGGCTTATATTGTACATTGGTTATATCACCCCCACTATCTCCCCCCTCCAGCCCTCTCCCTGTCCCACTTCATGAAATGGGTTTCATTGTTCTATTTTGCATAGGTATACGAAGTCTATCAACCATAGTCCCTCACATTAATCTCCTTCATTCACCCTCCTCCATCCCACAAGTATCCCCCCCACTGTACCAATTTTACAGTCCTGTCTTTTGTTATTAATTTCTAAGTCAATGTTTAATGGGGTGTCTCAATGTATCCCCACTGTGAGTGTACTTTACTTTGGTCTGTTCAACCCCTTTCATTATTCTTCCTTATCCCTCCCTTCCATGCCCCAATGTTCAACAGCTTTCAAAACATATCCTTATATCCTCTACCTTCACAGATGTTATGTTTCATGATATTGTTGTATGCTGTTAATTCTTTTCCAAGTTCCATTTGGGTCTTTCTTGTATCATTCATTTATCTCTTCGTTACATGGATGTTCTTCTTTATTTTGTTGATATATTTGTAAGATTTATTCTAGATATTTTAAAGTCTTCATTTATCAATTCCATCCTTTGTATTATTTCTGGGTGATGATTTCTGTCTAAGGTTTGGGTTAAATTTCCTGTTTTTTGCTTACCTGGAAATTTTAATCAGATGCTTAATATTGTGAATTTTACATTCTTGTAGGTTGTAGGTTTCATAATATTTATTTAAAGAGTGTAGGATTTTATTCTGACATACACTCTAGCACCTCACTGATAGGCGGGATCCTTTCAAGGCTTGCTTTTATATGTTGCTAAAACAGCTTAGTGAAGGCTGTGTTCTGGGATTAATTTAGCCCAACAACTACGGAATAATCTTTTTAAGAACTCTAATCAATGCCCAAGTGTTACATTTTGGCTGGTGTGATCACAAATCATTTTGAAACTTGCACAAGCTCTAGAGTTGTTCAGTCAACTGTTTTCTAGTGGCTGTTAGCCAATCTCAGGAATTTTCTTCTCATGTGTGCTCTGATCTGTGCTCAACAATCAGAGTCGAGGAATCTCCTCTTCAGAGTTCCAGAGCTCTCTCTGTTTCTCTCTGCATATCTTCCTCTTCTTTCATTCTGTGTTTTGCAAATTCTAGCCACTTTGTCACTTATAAATTCTCATCTCTGTCTTCTCAGTTCAGTGAGAACATGGGACTCTGTTTTGGTTCATCTTCCTTTACTGTGGCCTCTGCCTCTAGACAATAAGTTGGAACATTGTCTGGCTCAACCTCTTTTGACCTGCACCGTCCTCAACTTCCTGTTGTCCAATGTCTGAAACATTTTTTGTGTATTTTTCTGATTTGTTTACAGCTGGAGGGAAATTGCTGTCACAATTCATTCTTTTAGTTAAAAGTGGAATATTCTATACCCTCTGAATAAGACAGGCTCTTTTTCCTTGAAGAATTAAAACCTGGAAGACAGATTTCTATTTTGGAAGAGAAATTCATATTTGCTCTAATAAGTGCTTTGGGGAAGACTACTTGTGATGCGTTGCATTTTTATTTAGTTTTTGAATGTTTATGTATGTTGACTGACTTTTTTGAGAAGCCTGGATTTAGGTACAACTAAAAGGGTAGAGGATGACGGGGATGCACTGCTGGGGAAAGGTAGAGATAAGTTTATGGTAGGAGTACTGTATGGAAGCTGCTGGGTGGCATACAAGGTAGGAAGTAGAGAACTGAGCATCTGAATGCATTGACTATAGTGGTCCGTCTGATTTGTTATTGATTCATATCTTCTACCTTTGTTGTTGTTTGTTTTTGTTTTAACTGTAGGCCCTCTTTTTTTTTCCTCCCTGTCCTTTCCATCATTTTGTGGTTTGTATAGCAATAAGTTCTGCCTACTGTCCATTTCATTAGCTGGTAAAAGAACCTATTTAGGTCTTCAGGAAGCACTTTGTCTATCTAGTGTATAATAATAATTTGATATGAAAATGTAATTTCAATAAGAAAGTTGAGTTTTAAAGTTTTGAGGTTAACCACACAATCAAGATTCATTCACTTAAGGAATAATTATTGAGCATCCATGCCACATTCTAAGTGCTGAAGAATATCAGAAAACCAGACGAAGTACCTCCTGTCTAGGAGCTTACATTCTGGAATAGGTGAAAAGATACTAAAGAAGCAAACAAATAAATCATAAATGAATGTTATCCTGGTCCTGAGTTATGAAGGAAGTAATGTTATGGTAGACTGTGACTGTCCTATCATAGTGAATAACTTAGATTGAGTAATCTGGGAATAATAAAAATAGTGTAACAGATATTTTGAATAAGCACGAATCAGGAAGTAATAAAAATGCAAATTTGTTTTTTGTTACTTGCAATTGTTTGAACATTGTATTTTGTGAGAATGATCTTTCTTTGATTCTGGATAAAATCTTAGACTGAGTGACTTTCTGGTTCTCTTTAAGGTAATGTCATAAAAACAGTTTCAGTTCTGTGATTAGAATATTTGCTCCTAGATATTAGCTCACCTTAAATATTCCTTTAGGCCCGTCCTCAAATATTCATTTTCTTCTTTCTGTACACCAGAAAGAGGAGAAGTGCCTTTGGAGAAGAGGTATAGTGGTAGTGGTACTTATGGTTCTTAGCTTTTGCTGTCTTTTCTTATATTTATTTCCCTCGCCATCCATAGCCATTGTTTTGCTCTTGGCCTGTGGCAAGCGCTGTACCACCGAGCTACATCCCAGCCCTTGTTTGCTGATGATTAAAGTTCACCATATATACAAGTCAGTCTTAAGTAAGGAAATTCTGTAATATGTGACATGGATGAACTGGGAGGACATTATTCTAAGTGTGTAAGAAACTCATAGAAAGATAAATCCAGCATTGTTCCACTTATATGAGATATCTAAAATAGTCAAGTTCATAGAATCAAAGAATAGAATGGTGGTTAAGGAGAGGAGAAAATGGGGTTACTAGTCAAAGGACATTAGGTTCCATCTAAGTCAATTAAGCAAGATGAATAAGCTCTAGAGGCATGATACACAATATTGTACCTGTATTCAACAATAATTCATTGCACACTTAAAATTTGTTAAGGAGGTATAGTTCATGTTAAACGTTCTTACCAAAATAAACATAAAAAAGCTGATCATCTCCCACATGATGTTATGTCTGTCCAGTCAATCTTTTCTGGCCATTTCTGACTCCAACTCCAAGTGATGTGCATTCACTCTTGGCAAAGCTCTCTACCTGTCATAAGTTACCTCTGTATCTTGCAAGGCCCCCTTTTAGTCCATGGGCATTTTTAGACCAATAAACTCTGAGAAAGTGAGGCAAAGCTAACTCAGTAGCTCAGTTCTAGCTTTGCTACCAGAGAACTTAGTATACTCATCTCTTGACTTTCAAAATTTCCAGGTAGGAATCCGATCACGTCCACTCTGCACCCACCTAAGGGATTGAGTATGAAGCTCTCCCAGCAGAAATGAGGCTGCCTTTCCTCTCCATTCTCTAATTGGGAGGTATGGGGTTCATAGCACCACTTGCTCTAAATAGAATCTCCCCCAATCCTCCTTTTTCAAATATCTTCTTTTGACTATTTCAGATTTTCAAAGTGGGTAAAATGTTTGAGTCATTAAACTGTTTGTCAAATTTTCTTAAAATATTGTTATTTTGATATGATATCTTCACTTGGAATTTCATATATTTTCTCCATCTGTTGTCTCTGTCAACTTCCTAATCATCATTACATTACAATAGCTTTGTTTATTGAATGTTCACAATGAATCAGGCATTGTTCTATCTGATTTAAATCCATTGACTCATGTAATTCTCAGAACTATTAAACCCTTAGTTACATCAATATTCTTTTTCACAGATGAATGAAGTGTGGTTCAGGGAAGTTAAATGGCTTGTTCAAGAATGTTCAGCGAGTAAACAGCAAAGCTAAAACTCAAATCCAAGAAGTCAGGTTCTAGAGCACATGGCATGCACTTGTCTCTTGCACTAGGAAGTCCGGTGCACCATGCAAATATCTATGGGCAGGATGTTCTAGGTTGCAAGCTGTAGATATGAACTGCTTTCTTCCGTCACTTATGCAGCTTATTTTCACTTCTGGCTTTTGCCTTTAGTTGGAGATTGTTCCTTTCTTTTAATGAGCCAAGACTCAGTTGACATTTTTGGTCTTCCTTGTTTAGCCATTCAACTATTATCATCTGTCATCTGGGACAAGAGTCTGTATAGAAAGCTTTAGACAACCTTTGGGGGATAAAGTCAATCTTTAGATGACTGATTGTAGCTTTCTTCTAGAGGAAGGAAAATAAGTCAACAAAATTTAGATATGTTGAATGGTAGCAGCAATTCACAATAGAAAAGTATTCACATGCATTTCAAATTTGCTTGGCTTTTTAATCCTTGACTTAGCTTCTAGTTGTATTTTAAATGGAGAAGTTCATTTTTATTTAAGAAGAAAGCATGGATCCCAAATGCTGAATCTGTAATACCTGAAATAAGCTTAGTTATTCTCAGTGAGTTTAGTACCACCCCCTAGAGGGCATTCAGAAATAGCCAGGGTTTTAATATTATTATTATGGCTGGGAGAGATACTAGGTGATAGACCCAGGTATGTTAAATGTCCTGAAATATTCAACCCTGCAAATAAAAAATTGTCCTACCTCATAGCTTCCATGGGTTTCTTTGCTGAGTAATATGACCAGAGAGGCACGGACATAAATGAAGACAAAGTGCTAAGGTGGGTCCTTTCATCTGCACAGAATTAGTCCTTTGTTTTCTTGCCTTGTCAGTGATAAAGCAGCACTCATCCATGTATTTGGAAACAATATCTTGGAAGCTGGAGTAAATAAATGACTTGCTGTTAAAAATAAGTAGTTCTTCCTTTCTATGTCATTTGGAAGAGAATTATGCAAGTTCAACTACAATAATGATTTGCCAAAAAAAAAGTTCTCAATCAGGGGACAGATGAAGCTTACTCTTCCTAGGACCATGATAATAAATTTATGTTGCAATCTACCTGGTGCTGCTTCAATAGTCTCCCTCTGATGAGTGCAGGAGGATGGGTAGCTACACAAAGGGGCTTTAAAGAGAGTTTTGGACCACAAGTCCCCTACTTGCTCTCAGCATCACCATATTTCTGGAAAACAAGAAAACTAATTTCTTATTTTAAAATATGTGCTGTGTTAGGTGAGTGAATAGTTAAGATAATTTTCTTGATATGGGTTTGCAAGGATAAAAAGCTTATTTTTCTGCCTGTCTCTGATATCAAGTGATGTTCTAGAGAAAAATAACACTAGTTTGTGACTTAAGGTCTGTTTATCACACAATCTTATATATATTGACAGAAACTTAATAACTTTATATCTGGTCTGTTCTAATATTCTTCCCTTCTCTCTTTCAAAATGGCTCTGGAACTTTATGTAACAGATAATGGCTTGTCAGTTTTGATTTCCACTTAATCTAGGGGGAAAAGGCTTTCTGATAATGCCTGAAAGGCCAGTAGATACAACTTAAGTCAACACTTTAAAAATTCATTACAAGCTAAAGTTTAGCCATTTTTATAAGCTTCTAAATAATAGCATTTCTTGACCTCCAGAGTACCTAGTATTTCTCTGTTGATATTCTGTTCATCTTAGAATACTTTTATTCTGTCTGTCTCTATTTATTGTCATACTAAGTAATTATTGAATAGGATTAGAGTTTCATGTATAAATCATCTCCCTTTAGCTCTGATAAATTTTAATTCTCTCCATAAACTACCTCATGGCTTGAGGCATACAAACAGACCAATAAAACTTAATCTGAATTCTCTACATAATTGACAGTGCCTCAGTTTTCTTAGAGATGAGCTGGCTTGACATTAAATCTAATTCTTATCTTCTTGATATAGGCAAGAGAAATAAAATCATCTAGTCTATATTATCCTCAAGGCCAATTTATTGCTGCCATGTGAAAAAAGTAGAATGGAGAATCTGTGATAAAGAAACAGATAAAATGTTTTACTTTTATGGATATGCTTTTGTCCATATAGCTCTTGAAGTGGTGTCATAAAAGAGGAGTGAATATTGGCTTGAACTATTTGGGAACCTTAAAGAGAATTATCCACAAAAGATGTCCCTGAAATGCAGCTAACCTGTCCACTGCAGTGATCAAAAGGATATAGGAACTCAGGCTAGTGAGGCAATCATTGCTTTTGAGGGACCTAATCCTATAAAGCAAGGCATGGTAGGGAAGAGATCCAAAAATTGATTAGTGTAAGGTGATCATTTGCTTACTTCCTTCTGTGGGAATGGTAGATGGGAGGTGTGGAGAGAGGATTGTTTTTGAAGGGAAGAATGGTTTCGAGAATCTGATAAGAATAGAAAAGCTTTCAGTTACTTGTGGTTTAGGTTCTGTGTTGGGGAGGTCAGAACTAGAATGTTAAACAGGGAGTTCATGCAAAAAACTAGCTTTTAGATATGGATCTACACAGTATGAGGGAAAGAATTTTGTACCTAATTCAGGATTCCATAGATATGTATGGTGGGAGAAAGAACCAACCCACCTACTGTATCTCAAAGTTTACAAAACATTTTTATTTATTTTTCTTCTGATTTTCAAAGATGACACAAAGCTGTTAAAAGGATATGATATGATAGGATTACAAGAAACCAAAATCATCCAAAACCTTATACCAAGAAATAGCTTCTTTTAATAGTTTATACTGCCTGTCCACTTGTCTATCTGTTCATTCATATGGAATTAGATGGAACCTCATAAACTATTTTAAGGTCACAATTTACCCTTGTAATTATATATTGTTTAAAGGGAGATTTAAAGTGATTGATGATATTTCATTATAGAACCACAAAATTGATTTATGTCTTTAATGTCTTATTTATGATAGCAAAAATAAATAAGTGAAAGGAAACTATTAGAAGCATCCACAGCACCAGAGCAATGCCCAGGGCAAAGTAGACACTCGGTGAGCATTACCGATGTTGTGTTCCTGTCCACAAACATGGTACGTCTCTTCATTTATTTAGGTTTTCTTTAATTTATTTTATCAGCATTTTGTTATTTTCAGCATTTAGATCCCTTGTTTTGTTAAGGGCTTTGTTTTATTTTGAATAACTGTGAGTGATACTATGTTTTTTCAGCCAATTTCTGCATGTTCATGGCTAATATAGAAATATGACTTTTTTGTATATTGGTTTTGAATCCTATGATCTTGCTGAACTCACTTATTCTGAGATCTCATATTTTTGGTAGATAACTATGTTATTTACAAATAGAGGATTTTATTTGTAGAGGGTTTTTTTTCCATTTCTAATTGTTATGCCTTCTGCAGCATTTTAAAATTTAGACTAGTTTGCCACTATTTTTCTAACATTGAATGTTTTAAAACATATCAATACAATTGTCTTATAGAACACACCAGATTCTGGGTTTGTTTTTTGTTTCTTTGTGGTAGCACTTAGCTTGCTTCTCCAATTTTGCATTCCTTATAAATTGAAAGTTAAATCTAGATGTTTGAGTAATAATATATCTTAGATGATCCTGAGAATCTCATGTTGCACACCATTGAGAGGCTTGAAACATCAGGTGGTCCCACCATTGTTGGTGCCAAGTTTGATCAGTAGTTTAAAGTTGGAACTACCTGATGTCTCTTTTGTAACGGTGCATTATTGTTTAGTTAGTAATTTGTGGCATAGTCATTTGGAACTGTGAGAATAGCCCATTTCCCCATGATTCTTTCCATAGTGATTTAATAGGTATTGATGATCTTTGGTTGATTCAACTATTTTTTAAAGTTTGGTAACTTTTGATTCTTTTATTCCTTCTTCATTTATAAGCTGACATTCTTCTGTAGTAGTTTCCTTATCAACTAGAATTGAATTCATTTTTTTCTCCTAAAAAATCAAGATAAACACCTAGTTCTTTCCTTTTTAATATGAATTTTTAGGTGTTTGATATAATCATTACCTCCCTTCTTTCCTCCCTCCCTCCCTCCCTCCCTTCCTCCTTTTCCTCTCCCCTCCTTGCCTTCCTCCCTCTTTCTTTTTCACTTTCACTAGTGTTGCCACATATGATCTTATTTTTTCAATAATTGTCATTATTCCTTTTCATGTTCAAATCTCCTTAATTTGACCAATGGAAGCTCCTATAAATTGGCTCCAGTGGTCTTTTAGCATATACCATTTTTCTTTTAGCATGCACTGGCTTTCTAGTATTAGTTGTTCCAAGATCTCCTTTATGTTTTCCTGACCCAGATCTAAAACCAGTTACTTACCCAAGGATGCTTGGTTGCTTTTGATGAGGAATAGTACTTTTACTCTTTTTTATTTTTTCTCCCTCTCTTTGATTTGGATATTATAGTCTCTAAAAGGAGGCAATTTGTTGGTATATTATGCAATGTTGCAACAGACCTTATTATTTCCTGTCTTTGGTAAAATAACGAGCATTGTGATTAATGCCACAGTTACTGTTTCTAATCTTTATTGAGAGTGAGATCTAAACTATGTATCCTGTAGAAAATCAGAGATATTCAGAAATGTCTACAGCTTTGACAGAGTAGTGGCCTATTTGCTTGAAGAATTTAGAAACATGATAGGGATAAAAAATGACCAGTTAGTTGAGATTCACTATGGTTTGGGAAACGGACATTATGGGAGAAAGGAATGACCTCTTAAACCCCAAGGATGCATTCCAATTTAAGGCATAGCTCATTTGGATGAGGTGGCAAAGATGTATAAGCTTAGTGTGTGCAGGCCTCTGGGGAATGGAGAAAAGAGAGTATTGGATTCACCTGACATTATGCTGTCATTTGTTTCATTTACCAAGAAGTTTCTTAAAGCCAATGAATATTTATTGAGGGCTAAGTGTATACACCTGGCTCTGTCTTAAATATGTGAAAAAAAGCATATTGTCTATGTTCAGTAAGCTCACAGTCCATGGGAGAGACAGACAGGTAACCTTTAGGTAGCTACAGGTGTGACAGGAGGCTTTGGGACCACAGAAGGGGGACATCTGTTCTAGACTATGTGTGTAGATGAGGGTGGTAAGGTGTGAGTGTGGGTGTAAATATGTATATGCATGTGTTAGAAAAGATTCCTAGGGGAACCTTATTGAGGTCTTGAGGTTTAAGAAGTTGTCAAGAGGTAGAGAATCCTTGGTTTACTCTGGGAGTATTCAGGAGACATGTTGGGAGGCAGGGCCACATGCACTAGATGGGTCTTTCCATGTGTTCAAAGAATTGTATGAAGGCGCTCTTCTTTCTCGAGTTTTTCTTTCTCTGCATCAGAGAGTGGGTCCCAGTATTTCATGTTTGCTTGTGTACAGTGAAGACAGATAATGTCAATATCACCACAGCAGAGATTTACCTTAGTTTATGATTCTTTTTTTTAATTTTTATTTTTTTATTATTCTTATGTGCATACAATGCTTGGGTCATTTCTCCCCCTGCCCCCACCCCCTCCCTTACCACCCACTCCACCCCCTCCCTCTCACCCCACCCCCTTGATACCCGGCAGAAACTATTTTGCCCTTATCTCTAATTTTGTTGAAGAGACAGTATAAGCAATAATAGGAAGGAACAAGGGTTTTTGATAGTTGAGATAAGGATAGCTATACAGGGAGGTGACTCACATTGATTTCCTGTGCATGTGTGTTACCTTCTAGCACCTGCACACCCATGTTTATTGCAGCACTATTCACAATAGCCAAGTTATGGAAACAGCCAAGATGCCCCACTACTGACGAATGGATTAAGAAAATGTGGTATCTATACACAATGGAATTTTATGCAGCCATGAAGAAGAACAAAATGTTATCATTTGCTGGTAAATGGATGGAACTGGAGAACATATTTCTGAGTGAGGTTAGCCTGGCCCAAAAGACCAAAAATCATATGTTCTCCCTCATATGCAGACATTAGATCAAGGGCAAACACAACAATGGGATTGGACTTTGATCACATGATAAAAGCGAGAGCACACAAGGGAGGTGTGAGGATAGGTAAGACACCTAAAAAATTAGCTAGCATTTGTTGCCCTCAACACAGAGAAACTAAAGCAGATACCTTAAAAGCAACTGAGGCCAATAGGAGAAGGGGACCAGGAACTAGAGAAAAGGTTAGATCAAAAAGAATTAACCTAGTTTATGATTCTTTAACATGCATCAAGTGATTTCCCTTTACTGGCTTCAGTTACTCTGGTTGTCAAGGTTCTTTGCTTTGCACAGTGGGTTACATTGTGTTATTCAATTCTTCACAACTTGCTCCATTTCTCCCTATTTCAGGTCAACATTCACAGGCGGGCAATAAATCCCCTGTCATCTAACATCACATCTCCTGAAAGTGGTTATTGCTGAACGTTCTTTCAGAACTCATCAGTGAGTGAGTAGTTCTCAAACCCTTTCTTCCTGTCTCTTTTAATGCACACAGGTATCCCCACCTGCTGTCCTCCCCAATGTCTCTCAGGCAGTGATTCTCAAAAGGAGTTGGGGAGGGGACCTGGAGTAAGAGGGAGGCCTGTGAAATTTAGAAACGGTTTGCAGAGGATGTATAAACAAGCTTTCCATCTCCCCTCCATGAAGCATACACACAGATGCTGGAAATCTGTACACTAAATCACCTAACTTTCATTAGCTCCAACTGGACTAGCATAAACAGTTTTTTTTACACCTAGAATTGGAAATATTTGTTTCAAATAGATTAAACTAATGTTTCTTCAGTGCTTGCTGTAAGAAGATATAGTTCCTTCCCTAAGGAAACTTCTAATTTGGAGGGGAATAGATATATACATAGCTGTATACCTGACAAAAGGAATCATTTCAGTTAATTTGGAGTTGGCGTGGGGAGTCATTGTGTTTTTTCTAGACAAGTCCTTGCAGTAGAGGAGCTGTGGCACTAACTCTCCAGGAGGGAGAGGGAGCTTTCTCAGGCTGTTTTGGGCTCTTGTGCGGGATGAATTATCAATGTCAGGAAGGAAAAGATATCATTCCAGGACCCTGAGATCACAGGGGTTGGAACCAGGATAGATAGGATTCTGTGACATAATAGATAAGGATCAATGTAAAATAGCTGTTCCTTGGAAGGTGTTTAGGGTACATTAAGAAAGAGCAGGTAAGGAATATCACGGCAATCCCAGGACTTCAGGAGAGGCCAAATGCTGACACAGGCTCCATGTAATTCATGTTCTGAGATGCCCAGGAGCCTCCTTCTTGCTTCAATTTTCCCACAATCCCAGGGGATGGATACCTTAATGTTAGGGGTAAAATAATGGTGTGTCTGCAACTGACCAGCAAGAGTAAATACGGCAGCGTGAAGTAGCCCCTGCGTTCTGCTTAATGGCCAGAGAGCAGGCCAACCATGGATAAAGTGCTGAGCTCAGTAGTAGCCCAAGAAAAATGGCCTCTTAGCCCCATATTATTCTGTCAGGAGAGGAAACAAATCTGCCTGTCATGGCCTGCTATTGTGAATCTGTATAAAAGTCTTACAAGGAAGGCTCAGTGTCATCAAATCTCAATACAATTACTTTAAAATATTGGCTAGACTTTTACCACAAATTACATCATCCTTAGATTTATAAGCTTCAAAGAATGGAGGATAATGAACATCGGGAAAAAAAATCTTTTCTTGATGAAGATGAGCTGATGCAGGGCTTTTCCCCCAATGGTCAACTGAGACTTTCTTTTCCTCTGAGTCATAGATGTGTTAATAATTCATTTATTTTGTCTTTCATTTCCTATTTGTATGACACTTGCATAGTCCTGGTGAAGGATATACACGATGCATAACCCATAGTCTTGGCTCTTTTGGTTTGTTGAGTAAGAAGATTTCAACAATCTGGCAAGTCTTAGGGAGCCATAGAATGACAAGGGGAGAATGGGTTCTTCCTCTCACTGAGCCCAGGCAAACAGGTGTCCAGGAAGGGGGGCAGGGAGCAACGGTCTAGAACTATGGATGTGTTTTCAAGAGGAAATGCTAATGGATGGCATGAAGATAATTATAGGCATATCATTTGAAATCCTTTTTACTCATAGCAGCCAATAAAATTATCTCTTTTCTTTGCCCATCCCTGGTTAAAGAGCAAAGCCATTCTGAAAGCAAGTTTTAGGTAGTGCATACATTGAATGTGTTCCAAAGTGGTAAAAAATTTTACTCCTGGCTTAATTTTGTGGTAAATAATGGTATCTTAAATAAAGTACTATATACAAGCTGAATTTTTACTGTAAATGTGTGTGCAGGTATAGGTAAGAGTTCTTTTTGATTTTTGGAGTTTATGGGAGGGCAGGGGGGGCTACAGTTATATACTCCTCCCTGTGGAATGACTTTGTTTGATTGTAAATATAAAATGTACAGGGTGTCTATGGCTACAACACCCTGAATGTGCCTGATCTCTTCTGAAATGTGCAGGGTACAATGAACTGACTGACATTTTGCTTATATAATTCTCCCCTCTTCTGGCAATAAAATAAATAAATGAGTAAATAAATAAATAAATAAATGAACAACTAAGAAAGGGAAAAAATCTTTAAGCCAACTGTTTCATTCTTGGAAAGAACTGTATTTCCTCTATTGAATTAACAGAACTTTGTTATTCAAAAATATATCCCAATCAAGCTGAAGTACTTGGGCATTCTTGACAAAGTTATATACCTGCAAGGTTAGTTCACCGGCACTACTCTCTGTGAGAATAGTTTATAAGTGGAGGAGAATCAGGGCCAACCTAGGGGCTGGGGTGGAGGACACCATACTGGGACCCAAGTGTACGCTTCACTGGGAAATAAGTGTCAGGACATAAAATGGGAAGTGAGATAGATAAGCTACTAATAGTTCCATGGACCAGTATGCTTCATTGCTATTTCAGAACTCAGCACTAAAGAAGAGAGACGTGTTTGAGAATAAAGCGGATAGAGAGAGGGAATCCTGGGGCTCTGTTCTTAATTAGATGGTCCACAGGATGGTAGTGTGGATCTATGAGCTAATTTTTGATAATTTGAAAGTGTAAGAGAAATTATACATTTATTCACAATAATGTTGCACAGACTAGAATGTGAAATTTCTTTGCTTTGGGCTGGGATTTTATAAGCTCATTGTAATAAATTTATCTCAATCTATTTAGAATTTTTTATTTGTTAGATAAATGAAAAGTAAAAAATGAGTTATTTCTTAATATGAGCATCTTTGTAGACAAAGTCTTTCAAATTATGAAGTCTATGGGAGGAAATGATAAGAAAACTTCAGTGGTAAAATAATTGAAAATTATTGTCCTAGAGAGACCCTATCTGGTGGGTTTGCTGTAACTTGGAGCTTCAGAAAAGCTCAATGATTACATAAATTTAATCTTTATTTTAGTTATAAGACAAATATATTTTAGGCTTTATGAATAGAGATAACGCTGATCTAAACAAATACAAGAAAGGTCAGCTTAGTAGTGAGCCTAAAATAAGTGATATTTACTATCCTTTAATAAAATTAATTTTACACGGGAAATTTTTCTTATAAAATTCAGGGGCTTACTTCTTACATTGGGCATACAAGATGAATAATTAGACAATTGCCCTTACCTTTAAGGTACGCCTGGTCTGGGTGATAGATCCTCATGAACCCTAGTTTGCTCTTGGCAGTTTTTATCTTACAAGACAAAGGAAATACTTGTAGAACTGCCCCAGTCTTCTTATCTATGGCAGAATCTGGTATTAGAAAATACAATAAAATTTTGGAGACAGTCCTTTGATCTCTCAAACCAAAAGGTTTTTTTCCCCATTTTTTATCGTTTTGCTTGGTGTGTGTGAGGGGGAGTACACTGTGGTATTTATAAAAGTCCTTACAATGTATCTAATATACTTGAACTCACCCCCTCCATCATTCTCCTATCCCCCCTCCCCCATTCCTGGAATAGTTTCAACAGGTATCGCTTTTGCATTTACTTACATGTGTACACAGAATTTGCACTATACTCACCCTCCTACCCCTTTTCTCCACCACCTCCCCCCCACCCAGTGGTGGCAACCCTCCTCCCCCTCCAGGACCTGTTCCGCTCACCTGTTCTCTGATTTTGTAGAGGGAGAAAAGAAAAAAATGACATTTTTGCTTGTTTGAGATAAAGGTGGCTACATAGGGAGTTTTCTTGTGATATTTCCATGTATATATGCACTATAATCCCAGTTGGTTCATCTGTTCTATGTTTCTTCATTCTACCTTAGTCCCATTTTTTATGGTGGTTTCAAGCCAATTTAAGAGTTCTATATTCATTCTTGTATAGAAGTATATCAACCACATTCATCTTCTTAGTTTCTTTCTTTTAACCTACCCCTCTCATACTGGTCACCCCTTAGTGTGACCAGTTTTTCATAATATTGCTATATTTGTATTAGGTCTATATTCCACAGATAAGAAGGAATATGTGCTCTTTGGCTTTCTGAGCCTGGTTAACTTCACTTAAGATGATGTTCTCCAGTTCCACCCATTTATGTGTAAATGACAAAATTTCATTCTTCTTTGTGGCTGAGTAAAATTCCATTATATATAAGTACCACATTTTCTTAATCCATTTGTCAGTAGTGGGCATCTTGGCTATTTCCATAGTTTAGCTATTGTCAACAGTGCTGCAATAAACATGGGTGTGCTATTTATGTATCAAAGACTTTTGAAAATATAAATGCTTAAAAAATTTCACCCAGGATGTTCATGATAAAGTAAAAATCACTTTAATGATTAAATATTAAGGATGACTGATGTCCAGCTTATTCTGAATCTGACTACAGAGAAGATAAACAAGGTATTTTTAGGATACCCCAAAGATCTTACTTAAGAAGGGAAAGAAAGTGAGGCATGGTACTTACTAATAATCCCAGAATTTAGGAGGCAGAGGAGGAAGACTGCAAGTTTGAAGCCAGACTGTGCTACATAGTGAGTTCAAGCCCAGCTTAGGCTACACAGAGAGACCCATCTAAAAAGGGGGCAGGGGGAGAGCAAGAGAGGGAGAAAGAGAGGAGAGAGAAAGAAAGAGAGAGACAGAGAGAGGAAAGGAAGGGATCAAAATTAGGAAAGCTTGGAACCTGATGGCCTATTTGCAAAGAGGGCACTATGTGTTTCTTCCAGTATTCAAGGGTGGATGGAGTCTTGTATGCTCTATCAGTGCAGCTTAGAAAGACGGGTTCTTCTGAAAACCTAGGCTTCAAGCTTTTTGTTTTTCTTAGTACAAAGACAAACAACAAACAACTTTCCCCGAAGTATCATTTCTTCTAGAATCACATTGGCTTCCTATTAGAGTTGCATTTTGGAATCCAAATCCAGTTGATTGAGAGATTGGGAACTCAGAGCTCGGGAGAGTTCTTCACAAAACAAAACCAGGGGTCACTAATTGCAGGTTCTATAGTTGTAAAGCCTGGCTCTACTAATGATTTCTAGATGCATATTTTTCTTTAAAAGGGCCAAGTTCTTATTTGTTTTAAACTCAGCACGATTTGAATACTGCAGAAAGATCTTAAGAACAGTTATGTGGCATTTTCTTTTCTAAGGACATTCTATTATTCTTAGATAAGGGAAACTTGTCACCTCTGAGATAATTCTAACATCCCTTAACTAGATTACAGAGATGCAGGGAAGTATGATTTACTGTATCAGAGAAGGGTATATTGGACACAATGCCATTTAATTACAAGGAAAAAACATAGATTATGCATTAAGTAAAAGCCATTGGTCAAAGGAAGAGTTTTTCTGGGAGGATAAAAGTGATCTAATGAGAAGTATGTGCGCTGGGGTCTGTACGTGTGTTGCAGGGGTAGGGGGATATAAGAAAACTTTAAAAAAATTTATCCTCAGGTGAAAGAAAGATAGTGGAAAGAAACAAATTTCAGATTTTATGAAAACTCTACTCTTTATTTTTCCACTGCCTTCCACACAAAGCAGACCAGATTTTGAAAGAAACTTTAATTAAACCTGTTCTGAGAAACATCTGAGTCTCTTTATTCCATTTTCTTTTAGTGAGCCTTTGGGGAGCACAGTTATTGAGTCCTGTATAATCCTTTTGCTATCTAGTTATATCTGAAAGGTATTTTATCCATCTACTCTGAGCCCCTCCCTAACCTTGCCCCAGGGATCCTGACCTCTGTATCCTGGTGACAATGCTAAGTAATTCTCATACCCAGGACTTCCATTTCCAAAGGAAGTAACTATTAACTATCAGTTACATATTCTTTTGTTTCAGTTCTTTTATTCTGTATTCAACTCAGTATCTATTTCTTCCAGAACAGTAAAAAATCAAAAACAAAACAAACAAAAAAAAACCAGGTGGAGTTATTACAAAGATCTAAAATAAGAATTTAATTTTAGCTCCCATAATATTTACAGCATTGCTTCAGGGTCTCAAGATGCTATCATTATTAGCACATGAAAATCCGAGGGAAACATTTAGAAAGACATTTTCAGTCTTTCTGCACATGGGTACTTTAATAGCTAATTATTCAAAATCCTGGCTTCCTAGGGAGTAAAACCTCAGGGTTAAATAATTATTTTGCTACATTTGGATGGGAAAGATGAAGAATTCAGCAAATGGTAAAGTTGACTTTCTGAGGTAATAAGATAAATTTCATCATTATCATCTTGTGAAAAAAGATGTAGCAAAAGAGGATTCAAGAAAGAATGAATGTAAGGAATAATGAGCTGGAAATAATGGAGATGGGTTTACTTTTGGAAGAGATGGTAAGAGATAATTCCATCTCTGAAGAGGTTTAGTCACATAAAATGAAACAAGTTTTTGTCAGCAAAGGTCACACATTAAGATGAAAGGGCTTACACTGAGATTACAGTTGGATTGAGTGAAGAGTTTCAGGACTGTAGAAGGATCAGACACTGAAATGCAATGTTCAGGGAAGCAACTTATTTTCTTTCGCTGGTGATTTTAAGGAAGAAAAGAGGTAAGTATTTGTTTTCAATTGTTTACCTACATAGGGCAGAGTCATGGATGAATGATTTCTGGAAGTTTCTTGAAGCTCAAACTGTTTTCTGATAGTTCATTTAAAATGGTTTTCCCTTGAGCTACATTGTTATGCAGTGGAAATTAACATTGTTTCCTATCTTGGTTACCAGGATTACCATCCTCAACGTCTTCCATTTAATAAATGCCAAAGTTCATCTTTTACTTCTCCTCCTGGGAAGAAGTACTGGACTGATCAGTTACAAACAGCTACAACATTTAAAATTGTGGAAAATGTTCTTTACTAGGCATTATGCTTCATATAATTAAATTCTAATCTTTACAACTGACACTTAAGAGAGGCATTGCCAATTGTCCTCTAAAAACAGTACAAATGAACAAATGGGGACAAAGAGGCTTTCCTAGGCCAAGTAGAGAGGGAAAGCAAAACTTTAAGCTCTTCTTTCTAATTTAAATTTTGCCCTCTTTGAATATGTCAGGAAGTGAGCAACAACTAGAAGGCATGGCTTTTCTTAATTCCTAAACTGTGTACCTTTGGGAAAGGTACTTAATCTTTCCAGCCTTCACGTCTCTGTTACTTTGGGGCTTGGTTCTTTCTTTGGTTTTTTTTTTTTTTTTGACTAGATTATACAGGAATCCTATGGAGAAGGGGAATAGTAATTCAGTTTTTTAATCCTGGGGGATCTAGCTTGATTTTATGTTGACAAACGTCTTTGGCATGTCCTCCTGTTCATATTTTCCCAAAGAGAAGATCTGATTCTCAACTATACACCGCCCCAAGGCTTCCCTCTCAACATTTGTTGACTTTCTTTGTGTCCAGCTTGTATATAATCACTTTTAATTTATGCATTCTATCCTGATCAACAGCTGTAGCCAGGGTGACTGGTTGACATCTTTCTTTCTCTTTCTCTTTTTCTTTCTTTCTTTCTTTCTCTCCCTTCCTTCCTTCCTTCCTTCTTTCTTCCCTCCCTCCCTTCCTTCCATCCTTCCTTCCTCTCTTTTTTCTTTCCTCCTCTTTCTCCTCTTTCTTCTCCTCCTCCCCTCCTCCTCCTTCTCTTCTTCTTCTTCCTCATTCCTTCCTGCTTCCCTCCCTTCCCTCTGTTCTGTCTCCCTGCCCTTTCTCTCCCCCTCCCTCCCTCCATTCCTTTCTTACTTCCCTCCTTTCCTTTTAGTAGTTCTGAGGTTTGAACTCAGGGCTTCACACTTGCTAGGTAGGTACTCTACTGCTTGATCCATGCCTCCAGCCCTGTCATCACTCTCTGGAACAAAGATAATCTATGTATAGAATACAGTCTGAGCTGGCTTTTTTACAGAACAGCAGTGTATTTCTGATTCTTGTTTGTATATCACTCATAAAACTTAGAGCCTGAAGAATACATGGAGATCATTTGGAACAGGGATGGCCAATATCTTATGCAGTTTGCCATTCATATGTGTGGATTCCATATCCATGAATTCAATCAATGATGGGTAGAAAATATTTGAAAACAAAATTACATCTGTACTGAAAATGTACAGACTATTTTCCTTGTCATTGTTCCCTGAACAATACAGTGTAATTATTTGCATCACATTTACATTGTATTAGGTATTTTGAGTAATTCAGAGATGATTTAAAGTATACAGGAGTATATGCATAGGTTACATGCAGGTACTATGACACTCATTTTATATATGAGAAGTGAGCATCCATGGATTTTGGTAGCTGCAGGGGGCGCTGAAATTTATCCCCCAAAGACACACAGGGACAACTGTATACTCTTTCCTCAGTCAACCAGATCTGGTTTCTTAGAAAACAGTGGAGAAGGAGATGGGGCCACATCTAGATTTATGTCTGCTGTGGTCCTTAGGGGAAGGTGAATCTTTTTTGTGTCTCATAATTGTCATCCCTGGGGTATTCAAGAATTCATTTTATAGACAACTATAATCTAGATGTGTTATTGTTTTGACCAGTAAAGGATCCAAGGACTACATTGCTATAAATATAGCGCTATAAATCAAGTCCAAAAAATTCAGTTGCATAAAATGCAGAGTCTCATTATGGTAAGGATTAAAGAATCTTTCAATGAGCTTACTAGCTGCTTTATGGAAAAAAGGACAAGAAAACCCTTTTTAAAGTCTACCCCCTGGTTAGAAATAGACTTGGTTATCATTATTTTTTCAAGTATATTGAGCATGCTTTTCTCTTTCCCCTTCCCCACTGCAGAAGACAAGAACATTCGCATATCTCTTTTGAGAATAGGAGCTGGGAACCAGAAGCCAATCACTTTGTATTCCAGTTAACGTCATCAAGAAGCATTTTATCATAGGATTTTACTGTAATTTAATGCTCTTCAATGAAAAGTACTCCAAATGGCAGAAAAGGCAAGTGCCCACTCTTGGAAGACTGGGAGCCTAGACTGTAAGTGTAAAGTTTTCAAGAAGATTGATGTTTTAGCTTAAAAGTTATTGAGGTTTACTCAGTAACATATCCAAGTTTGTTTGAATATAGCTAATTAGTATTAAATGAGATCAGTGTTCCAAGAATAATAAAAATACTGACTTTACCCAGCCTGTAGCTTTGTGTACACACTGGCATTAGAGTTCTCTAGTAAAATGGAAGCAATAGGATATATATGTGTGAATATAACAGCATATATCACATTACATATATTATAATATATAGCATATATTATTTATTTAGTATGGGAATTTGGAATTGGTAGTAGATAATTTGTTTATGAAATTATGGAGAACTAAAAATCTACTACATTCTGTCTCCAAGCTAAAGAATCAGGAAAGCCAAAGAATTCTGTTCAAGTCCAAAGGCCTAAGGACAAGGGGAGCTGATGGTATGATTCCAGTTTAATTCAGAGGCTTGAGCACTAGACAAGCACTGCTAGAACTCCAAAATCTGAAGGCCTCAGAACCAGGAGCTATGATGTCTGAAGACAGAAGACAGATGCCCCAGCTAAAGGAGAAAGTGAAAGGTTTGTGCTTCCTCTGCCTTTTTATTCTATCTAAGCCCTTAATTAAATGATGCCCACCTATATTGGTGAGGATAGATCTTCTTTACTAAGTCTACAGTCAAATACTCTCACAGATATACCCAGAAGTAATGTTTTGCCAACTATCTGAGCACCCTTTGGCCCAATCATGCTCACACATAAAATTAATCATCACAGCTGTATACTAGTTAAATGTACCCCAAATTAAGAGTAATGGAACAAAGGATTCCATAACTCACTAATAAATTTTTAAAAGAATCTAATGAAGGTCAGAAGAGAATGCATATTGTATGTTTACTCTTGTTCCCTCTGCCCCTTTTTATACTTATGGTAAACATTTCCATTTCTCTGCTTATTTCTTCTTTTTATCAACACTTTATTAAGTTCTTTTCATCCTTGAAAATTGTCACCTGGCTACTTCCTTAAAAATGTCTTTGTTCTAAAGTAGAACTCCATGTTCACATAAAATGTTATGAAGCATTCCAGTGTAGAAAGCAGATAATTATGGGATGGGCTAAGGCAAGAAGGAAGCCCTATGCCTCCAGCATCTCTGCCTCTCTCTTCTGAGATGTCTCTTTCTTACCTCCTTAAATACCTGGGACTCTGATAACCATAGCTTGTGAGTAATTTCCTTAAACAATCTAGTTATCTTAATTTTTTTATACATAGAGACAAAATGCAATCCTTCCAACCTCTCAAAAATTGGGAAAATAGATTATTTTTAGGTATGTGAAATTCTTTAAAATCACTCAAATTTTATATCTTTTCTTAAACAGTGAATAGAAATGGTAATTAACAATGTGTCTTATTATTCCTTAGATGCACTTATTTTATTGCATATTGCTGTATTTCTCAAAGCATATTGAGTAGAGAAGTAGATCAATGTCCAGTAGCTGAGACAGGAGGCATTATAGCAGTTGGACACATTGCCATCTGCCTGGAAAGAGCTCATCTTAATTTTGAAAATTGCTAAGGAAATATCATGACTTAGGACTGACTTCAGAATCCAGATCTATAATACTCTTGAAAATATAAATCAAAAACTGCTTTACAGCTTACTAAAATACTTACTTTAAATTTTTTTCTTTAAGCCATCCCTGCTTTCCATTTCTGCTGTTTTGTCTCTCAGTTATTATTTTGATTGTCTACTTATCAGGCTAAGTGCTTTATAAGTACATGTACAGTAAGAATTTGCTAAGGGTTGGGGATTGGCGCTGTATGGTGGAGTGCTTGCCTAGCATGTGAGAAGTCTTTTGCTTAATCATAGCATCCAAAATAAATTAATCCATTTAGGGCTTCTCTCAAAATATTATAAAGTATCTGTCAATATTTTTTAGAGATCTATCCTACAATCCAAACTGTTTCTGGTGTGGGAAAGTGTACATGTGTAGGGGATATCTGTGTTGGGATTGACTTAGTGTCCAAATATATTAAAAGGTTTTATTTAATTGCTTTATTATTGTACTGGGGGTACATTGTGACATTTACACAAGTTCTTACAGTATTAAAAGCTTTTAAAAATACTGAAATTAAGTTCTTTTGGAATCAAGGGCTTTATATTGAATAGCTCCTTTAATGTCATGATAGGAAAAGTTTTACTTTATAAAGTTGCTTTAATTTTTTTCTATATTGAAAGTTCACATTTAAGTTGTAATCTTCAGGGCTTCTACAAAGCCATGTGCTTTTTCCTTGATGGTGTGTTTATACAATTGATACTAAGATTTGACATTTTGATTTATGACTTAATTTCTATTATCTATGGTAAAAGACCAGAAGTCCGGCAGACTTCTGTATCTTCTTTGCAAGGACATAGTTAATTACTTTTTAATAAAGCAATGAGCCTTAGAAGATAAGCAGTTCCAGGCAAAAAGTGGTTTCCAATTAAGTCCCTTTTATTTTGTACTGACAATTATATTAAGTAAGAATGAGTTACTACCCTCCACTGCTTTCTCAGCCCTCTGCTTTTAAGATTCTTTCTTGTCTTTGAAAGTTTAAGAAGTGACAGAGCCTCTTTTCTTAGCTGAACTGGGACAAAAGTTTCTTATGGTCCAGATCTTTTTTTGTTTTGTTTTGTTTTCAACTTGTACTTCCTTATGACTGGAGTTACCCTTAGTTATTTTTAAAAATAGACATGATTGTCTATTACAATTGTCTAATTACAATTTTTCTTTTTCATTTAGTAAACTGAAAGGTAAGGCTTATCTTCTATTAGGAACATAACAAAGTGATAAGTACAAATAACTGATTAGGACAAGAAAAATGCTTAAGAATATTGTGTAACTTTCACATTTTCATTCCCTTGTGGTAAATATTATCTTTTGCAATGGAAATGTCCAAGGCCTTGTGGTACTGTGGAGTAGAATGGCATTTGGTATTTGTCAAGCCCATTTCTTGCTAGGTACAGAAAGCTTTGTCACAAGGTCAAGAGTCTGGGCTTGCAGGATTTCTTTTGGTACAGTGAACGTGACAGACACTAAATAGTTGTAAGTCTCATGGGACAAATCAGAGGATCAGATAGAATAGATAACAGATGAGAACCCTATGCCATTTCAAACCAAAATAGGGATAAACAAATTGTGTAATTTCCTTCCTTCAGCCCACTCAGAGGAAAATAGGGTGTGGCTTCAGAGTGACAGCAAATTGCCTACAACTGGGTGTGTCGCCCTGTTTAGAAATCACAACAGGACTTAAATGTGTTTATAACTATCACTGCTATTTTAAGAGTTGCTTTCAGAAATATGTGAAAAGGGCAAGACTTTTTTTTATGACACTATAAAGTCTGTAAAAATGCAGTGTAATTAAATGTACATTTAAAAACTCTATTGCTTATCACTGGTATTGCAGTTGGCTAGTGGAAAAACTTGAGTCACTAAAAGGAACAAGCTAAACATTCACAGTTGATTGTCCTAACAATAGTAAGGAAATAGTGCTACTTGTTGTTTGCATATGAAGATGCTACAGTAATTTGTGGTCCATGTTATCTGAGATTATGTGTGGAAAGGCACTGTACTCCATTAATTTAAAAAAAAATGTAATGGAAGCACATATATTAGTAGTAAGTTATTTTTAAAAAGTGAATGAAATTTTTATCCTTTTTCTTGTGAGAAAATATGGCATAGTACATAGAAATTGTGTTAGCCTAAACTTTCTAGGATCAGGGCTCCTCACCTGGGTTATGGGAGAGTTTGGGCGAGACTTTTTCTAAAAATGCATCTTTGTGAAAAAATTATTTCACGTATAATTATGTTCTTTTTCTTAAAACTGCAACCACCCATATTGTACTCTTTGATATTACTATGTGGTTGGTATTATTTTCATTGTGTGGTGATGTATAAAGATTTGATTCATATTAGAAGTTAAAGAAGATGAGTCCTTCCATGTGGCTACTATTTTTCACATAAATTTAGAATAAAACATTACTAGCAGTTGCACACCATTGGAAAGTTTTATATTATCAAGCAAGAAAAGCCAGGCATGTAGAGATATCTTGGTTCCATTATGTGACTTGAAAATGAGTATAATTCACGTTTAGCTTGGAGTAGAGGAAAACAAGGGAGGTAGGACCTGTATCAAATGTTTTCTTCCAATGGATGACTATTTCTTCTTTATCTACACAATTATTGGTTGCTAATTGCAGTTAGAAAAACATCTACAAGTTAGATTTTTGAGGGAGAAGATGGGAATAGAAGCCCATGCCACTTGCCAGAAAACGGAAACTCAGCTCAGCTCAAGATCCTTTTCCTTATGTGTAGGAAGAAGATTTTCTCATACAGTATAAAGAAATGTTTGCAAAACTTGTGTATATGTGTTATGTGCACTTTTGTGGAGGCAAGGCCCATGTGATGCAATAGATTTTCACAGATGCCCATGGCTCAAAAATGTTCATTTCCAGGTTTCTGTGGTATTTGGAGAAGGACATATAAGGTAATTGCCATCTTATTTCCTATACAAGGATACTTGAAAACCATATGGAAAGATTTGAGCATAATTGGGAATAGATCAAGACATTTCCTATGCATTAGGAATATCTTTAAGAAAAGCTAAGTGATTCATGTTATTATGATTAAATCAAATGTTAATCTGTAAATGACTTCTTTTTAGTATTAAAATAAATCCTTTTATCCAGAAAAAGCAGAATCATTAAAAAAAAGTAA
Source organism: Castor canadensis (assembly GCF_047511655.1). Classification (NCBI taxonomy): domain Eukaryota; kingdom Metazoa; phylum Chordata; class Mammalia; order Rodentia; family Castoridae; genus Castor; species Castor canadensis. The sequence goes on along the minus strand of NC_133387.1, from coordinate 18,817,868 downwards.
TTGCTATGGAAGTCTTTCTGTCCTCTGAGCCATTTTAAGTGTGAGTCAATAATAGACAGTACTGCGACTAAAGTTTATTTTACTTTCCCCTTGGTCCGGGGGATGGGAATCTGGTAATATTTTAATAAGCACTATTAATAGGAGGATTAAGGTTAAGTTTGTAAACACAGTCAGGGGTGCTTCCTTTGCATATTTTCTGTTTAATTTGAAAACCTGTTAAGTGGAAAAGAATGCAGGATGGATGGGAGTAGAATAAAATAACCTCCTGTAGCATATCAGATGTATGTTGTATCACACTCCTACTAGAGACAGGCATCTGTTCATGATATATACTTGAACTGATTATAAAATTGAGGTTTTCAAGTGTTATGATTTTTTGTGCAGCTTTTCTCTACTTTTTCTGAGAGAAATGTTACATTTTTTAAAATCCTAGAATAAATAGCAAGCTCATAATTGAAGGATCTTAGAACCCACAGGAATTCAAGGGTTGAGACCTGCTTACAGCCATCTGATAGGGTGGGGGAATGTTGAATTTTGGAGCTTGAGAGATGTGTGTTTGAATGCTGGGCTTGTCACTTGTTTTTTCAATGTTCCCTTATGGATTTATTAAATTTTGTTCCAGTATCAGTATCTAGATTATATGAAATTTACCTCCTGCTTTGGTTTAATGCCAAATACCCAATCCTGGTAAGGCTGGTAAGAAAAGCCAGCGTTGTTATGGTCCATATGTCACTCAACTGCTTACTAATCTCTGAAAGTTTGTAGACTGTCTTTAGTTCTTATGCTGTTCTTATGTAATGTTTGGTCTTGATTAAGCCTCGTAACTGCTGAATCTCAGCCTCCTACTTGTCAACTGAAGGTGCCACCTACTGTTTTGGGTTGTTCTAATATTTTAATATCTGAACACGGTGTATTTAAAGATCTTAGCACAAACCTACCTTCAGCCATTAGCCATTTGGTCCTGAAATGTGGCATCCAGCTTTTACTTGAACACATTTAGGAACTGGGAGGCCACTGATTCATGAGAACACCTCTTCCAGTGTACTCAGTTCTCATGGATGGATTGCTCATTGCTCTTGATTGTACATTTCTAGCAATAACAAACTTAATTGATAAAATTGTCTTGGATATGATAAGTTTTCAGCAGTTTGAGGACAGATGTCCCCTCTTCTCTAGATTTTCTAGTCCAAATTCATCTAACTATTTGTTTCAGGAAATTATCTTAAGGCCTTCCATCTTTTTGAACATAATTTTGAATATCAACTCCTGTTTTCAATCTGCTATCTAAAACAGAGTACTACATTCTGGTAGTGGTATGAATAAGAGCAGGCCAAGATAGATAGTCTGTCATTGAGTCACCATAATTAGATTTTCACAGATTGAATCAGTCACCAAGCTGAGTCACCTTGGTTAGAAAATGATGCCTTTCAAATCTGGGGACCTCTGTTTTCTTATTTGTAAAATAAGATATTTGAACTAAGCAACCTTGTATGACTTTCTACTTTAAAATGTTATCCATATGCATTATATATTTCTTACATATTAAGCTCTTCAATTTTACTGACAATATTTCTTTTTAATAGAATATATACTTTGTACTAGACTCTGAGCTACATAAAAATTAAATACACTTTTAAAAGCACAGAAAGATCTGTCTTCAAGGGTCTTATACCATGTTAGTGAAAAGACATGAAACAGAATTTTTTAAAAAGAGAATGAAAAAAGTGCTTTGTCTTCAGTCATTCTACTTCCATTCAGGAAATAGTTTATATATTTACCAAAAGTTAAAGTTTTTGTAAATAGTAATACTCCAGGATCAACACATTATAAAAGCAACATTGAAAAATGAAATGTTTTATGACAATATATTTGAGGTTGTCATCCATAGAAGGAGTAGAAGAGGTAACCAGTGTTCTTCTTATTAGTATTGTATTTCAGAACACAACTGGCCAAGTTAGAATTAAGAATCACAGATCACAGTCCTTATATTATTTACTTGGAACTGAGAATTATCTTTTCAGATACTTATCGATGCTAGATAGAAGACAGTAGCTGTTTGTGACCTCAGTGATTTAACACATAGGCCTTGTCTGGTGGATCTCTCTTTTTTTCTAGCTGGAGAGCATGGAAAAATTTTCAACAACCTCTTACCTTGGGAACCTCAGGCCCTGCCTGAGTGTGCTTTTTTTTTTTTTTTCTCTTTCCCATGCCCTTTTATGTTTATGTAAAACTGTTTGGATATTAATAGGCAAGAGGTGACTATGAGAATTTCTATTCTAGTCACAAATAAGACTGATAAAAATGATTAGAACAAAGATGGAAAAGTCAGTTGTCCTTGGTGTTTTCTTTCCAGAAAGTGAAAGCCACATTTGCTTTGAGATAAAACTTCTGTGAGAGGTTTCTCTTCCTTAGGCTGTTCCTTCCTTCCATGGCCCCAGCAGGCTCCTACTCTGAGGTAAAGAACCAAAGAGAAGACAAGGATCCTGGAGCTTCCTTTGCAAGGGGACAGAGGCTGTTCTGCCCCTGCAGAAACTCTTCTCTATCTTGGGCTCCAGGCCTTGCCCAGCTACAGGGGCCAGAAATATCTTTCTGACATGGAAAAGGATCAGCACAGTCTTCACATTTTTGGTGACAAGAACATTTCATATTGTGTCCATTTTACCCTGGGCTGTATGTTTCTGTGTCTGTCTATTCAGATAAGAGGTCAGTGTATGTATGTGTGTGTGTGTGTTTCGTGTGTTTTGTGTTTTGCCATCTGTGTACCTCATTAAAAACTATAGACAAACAACTCAACACCAAGCTAAGTTACTCATAGATAACAAGGGAAGACCTAAAAATATTTAATTTTGCCTTTTGTTTGAAAGGCAGAGAACTTGAAAGAGTATGTGTATATCTCAGCAGGGAGTGAGAGAATCACAGTTCACACTGGGAATAGTTCTTTCTCTGTAGGCAGACTTATGAGCCTTACAGTATCTGCTATTTATTGGGATGGGCTCTTTAAAATTCCCCCTTCTCTTCTATCATGGTCTATTTGAGGCTGTTGTCCTCCAAATGGCATCCTCTAATGAGTAGTTAACTTGCCTGACTGGGCCAGCCGATATTTTACTTGTCTATGATTAAGAAACTTGGTTTTATATGGGTCCTGTAAGAGCCATTTGACAATTCTGCAGATAAACACTTCTACCCTGGAGATATCCTGGTGACAGGAACCTTATGTATGTCATCACATCCAGATAAATGTCTGAAGTCAGTTGGTTATTAGTTTTGCACCTGCTTTAATACCCAGTTTTCCTGGTATTATCCCTTCATGGTTTATAGTGTACTAATGATGGGATAGGTGTGAACAAAATTGAAACTGGGTCAAAATGAGAAACTATTAAAATCTGTGGTGAAGCCAAATAATGAGTTGAAATAAATGTCCAAATAATTCAATGGAAACACCTTTATTTAAGGAAAGTGGTTTAATTTTGCAGTGTTTGTTCTGAGTGATACACATTATCTTTGTAGAATAAATTTACTTGGGCATTGATTGATGTTTCAATTCACTTAACACAGATGCTGGGGCCAAATATTGTCAAAGGACTTAGAGTGTTATGCTGGGACACGAGAGTCCGGTTAAATGAAGGCATCTGGCAGACATTTTAGGTTATGAGAAAACGTCAAGTTGGAGGAGGGAAACTCAGATGAGGAGTGATCAGATACAGTTTGAGGAAGTCCAACTCTGCAGAGGAGGTATGAGTGCTCATTTTGCATTGGTATCTGGGGCAGAAATTGCTTACTTCTTGCTCAGTCTGAAGGGTTGGGCAGCCCTCTGTTATAGTCAGAAAAAAAATTAGAGGCCCATGTATGGATTTTGCCTTAAAAATCAAATGAGAGGAATGCTGTAACATTAGTGTGTGACTTCCTTATTGGAACCTAGAAGGGAAAGACTTGAGGAATTGTGGTCACTGAGTGAGTTCTCAATCTACTAGACACCCTGGCACTTCTGCAGGGGAAGGAATCTCTTCAGTGCTATGATCTTTTCTTGTGACTTTTCTCTTATTCCTTCCTACTCCCTCTCATGATTTGCTTCTGTAGACTTCTGTATTCTGTCTCCTTTCTGCAATATCCTTGTAAATAACTTCACAACCCCCAGTATCAACAAATAAAAACTCTCATTGTGTCTTTGTTTGTTTGGACTGCTATGACAAAACGCCTTAGGCTTAATGGTTTATAAACAACATAAATTTATTTTCTCACAGTTCTGGAGGTTGCAAAGCTCAAGATCAAGGTGCTAGGAGGGACAGTGTCTGGTTGGGCCTATGTCTCACAGATGGCATCTTGTGGCTGTGTATACTCATGTAGAAAGGGTCAATGAGCATCTCGTGCCTCTTTTAAAAGGGCACTGAGTCCAATTCATGATTGTTCTTATGATCCAATCATCTCCCAAAGGCCCTATCTCTTAACACCATCACATTAGGAGTTAGGTTTCATCACATGAATTTTGAGGGACACAAAAGTTCAGGCCATAGTTCCTGGATTATGCTTTTATGTTAGGCTATCTGGTATTTCTCTTGGTTTTGCTATTTAGCATCAAACTTGCCCAAAGTTTGGTTTGTATTCATGACTTCCTTTTCAGTACAGCTCACACATTCAGTCCTTGAAGTTCAGCTTCCTGTATCTTGCTTTCCTGGAACTCTTCTCTTAGGGTTCCCTCCCCGACCCCCTGCCCAACATCATCACTAAATCCAAATCATCTTTCTTCACGCTCGGTATCCTCTCCTTCCTGCTGCTTTGCTTTGACCCTGTAGGTAACACATTTCTAGTTTAAATCTCCTCTTCCTGCAGTGGGCTTTGGTGATTCTGTACAATGTCTCACCTTACCTCTTGGGCTTTGTATTATTTTTTTTCCTTCTTCTTTTGTACCTGACCATTGGGTTATTCTAAGACTCAAGCCTTGGCTCTCTCTCTTCAGGCTCTTGGTGAGTCTATGTCACAAGAACCACTCCTCTGTCTGCATCTCTCATCTTTATTCTCATTGTAGTTCTCAGATCTTGCTTTCTACAAAACATATTTATGTGCATATTCGCCTGCTACTCAAACTATACTATAAACTCCTATAATTGAAACTGAAATCACTCTTCTTCCTCTTCCTTTCACCCCAGTTGTCCTTTCTGACATCTTTATGGTGTCCAAGGCATCAGTGTTTCCCCAGCGACCAATGTTCTAAGCTTGGAGTCATCTTTTCTTTCTTTTTCTTATTTTCTCCCTATAGCTAATTATTTAGTTTATTATATCACTTTTTTCATAATATATCTTATATCCTTTATTTTTTCTTTTGCTATGAAACAGTTTAGTAATTGTCAATAATAAGGTAGTTTTCTGTTTATAGTAGATAATAGTAGTGATCTGTTTCTACTCTACCATCTGTGGTTGACTGGCTAATGAATCTCAAAGATATCCAGGTCCTAATTCCTGGAACTGGTGAATGTCACCTTATACAGTGATAGGGCCTATGCAGGTGTGATCAAAAGATCTTGAAAAAAGAGTCCTTATAAAAGGGAGGTAGAGACAGATTAGCCACACACAGAAGGCAACGTGATGGGAAGGTGGGGTGAGATGGACAGAAATTTGAAGATGCTACAATGTGGCCTTGGAAAATGGAAAATGGAGAAAGGGACCATGAGCCAAGGAATGATAGACTGACTAACTATACAAACTGAAGAAGGGAAGCAATTCTCCCCTATCACCTCTAGAGGGAGCATGGCCTCACAGACACTTGTTTCAGTCCAGGGGTACTAATTTTGGATTTCTGATTTCTGAAACTATATTGAGAATATATTAGTGTTGTTTAAAGCTACCCAATTTGAGGAGACTTGTTGCAGTGGCCCTAGTAAAATAATGCACTGTTTGGGCAAGATGAATGTTCCTAAAACACATTTTAACATCCCAGCTTGACTGTCCAATTATTGATACCTCCCAAGTGACAAGTTCCGTGCTAGTTCCACAACTACAGACATGAAGAAGACAGTTTCAGCCTACTCCTGGATTACATTCTTTTGGAGAAGATATGCAAACCAGCAAAAATTTGAGTACGAATCAATCGGGATCATTTTACAAACACATAGAGGACCTTGGAAGAAGGGCAACTTGCCTGGTATCCTGGAATGCAAGGAGGAGAATTGGGCTAAGAGGCCGGTGGTAAGAGATTATGCTGGGAAGAAATGGGAAGAAAAACCTCCATGTTCCTTGTTAGAAGAAAACAGATCAGAAATATTACTTTTCCCTTTAAAGACAGAAATTGGCTTGTAATCAGCCAAATGCTTGCCAACTAGATTGAGAACTTCTGTCAAGCTTTGACATGAACTTTTTAATTTACTTTCTTGTTACACACATTAAGATGCTTTATAAGATTCCCAAGTTCCAAATGTTTCTGAAGCATTGTTTGCATAAATTACCTAAGTCAAAAAACAATGGTTATTGTGAAAATTAATGATGGTCCAAAAATTGCAACAGTTGATGTAAACAGTAATTTTGCTAAGCATTTCTTAAAGGAGCATTGTATTCAATGATTATGAAAATCTCGTTTGTGACTTTCTTATTACAGGAGTCAGTCTATTGTTTATTTCCTCACTAAAGGATATATTTGAAATCAGAATGATTATTTCTTTTTTTTTCTGGAACTCAAACATAATCTAATGTTCTTGGTTATACTTTCTTCTTTTTATACAAGTGAAGGAGTTAGACCATGGGAGCACTGTGTATCATGCTACAGGGTTTTAAATTGATCCTTCTGTTGGAAGTCCATGGAAAAGAATTCTTTTAAAAATTATCTTTAATTGTGGTAAAATGTACATAACATAAAATTTACCATGTTAACAGTTTAAAGTGTATAGTCAATAGTGTGAGGTATAGTTACATTTTTTTGTGCAACCAGTCTCTAGGTAGGTGCTTTTCCACTTGAGCCACTCCACCAGTCGCAATCAATCTCTAGAACTCTTTTGATCTTGCAAAACTAAAACTCATTAATCAATAGATCTTCATTCCTAGATTTCCCCCAGCACCTACCAGCCATCAGTCTCTATGAATTTCACTATTCTCTATTCTTCGATGAGTGGAATCATGCAATATTTGCCTTTTGTGGCTGACTTATTTCACTTAGCATAATGTTATTAAACTTCACCTATGTTACAGCTTGTGTAAGACATTCTTTTCTTTTTAAAGCTGAATAATATTCACTTTGAAAGCATATACCATGTTTTGTTTATCCATTCTTCCATTGTGGTATAGTGACTTTGCTTCCACTTTGTGGTTATTGTGAATATACTACTATGAATGGGCTTGCTAATATCTATTCCAGACCCTGTTTTCAATTCTTTGGGTTATATTCCCAGATTTATAATTGCTGGATCATATGATAATTGTTTTTAATTTTCTGGGGAACTACCGTACTGTCTTACAAAGTGATCATGCCATTTTACATTTCTTCCAACAGTGAGTAAGGTTCTGTTTCCCATATCTTTCTCAGCCTTTGTTGAGGTGTTTTGGCAGTAGCCATCCTAGTGGATATAAGGTGATGTCTTGTGGTTTTGATTTGCATTTCCATCACAATTCGTGAGTGGTGTTGAGCATACTTCTGTGTGCTTATTGGCCACTTGTGTATCTTTTTTGGAGAAACATGGAATAAAATTCAAACAGGGCTCACATAGCAAACTTTGGTTTTAGAAAGGTCACACTGACATTTAAGTAGAAGGTAGATTAGAGAGGGAATGACCAAATTCAGTGCAACCAGTTAGAAGGCCACCACGGCTTTGGTACTGATGCTTCATCACTTAAAAAAAAGCCTCTGTGTTGTAATTGAATTCAATCCACTCACTGGTCTCAATATTTTTTTTTCCAAATTTCACTATTGTTATGTTTGTCCATGAATTCTCTGTCCTCTTTAAGCTGTTCAAATGCCCAATGTTGAATTCTCATTTTGCATCTTCATGAGTTTTCTGGTATCAGTAATAAACTTCTCTCTCCTTTTCCTATCCAAGTACAGCTGTATGTCTTTCCTTTGAGGCACACCTGAGTTTCTTTCCTCCACAAACATTATTCTATCATCCCAGTTATCTCTCTCTATCACTCTCTCAATAGATGATTGCTGCATTAATTTAGCACTTAATATATATTATCCTATACCGCTATGAGTTATAAGTGTGTATGGAATTATAAAAGATTTGTGAGTATAGATTTTTCTTGTATCTTTCTATATATGTTAATAAATCCAAAGCTGATTATTTTTTTGTGTGCAAAATAATTATCAGTAAGTGTTTGTTGCTGATAATAAAAATGAGTTTGGGAATACTTTGAATTAAGTCCCATTTATACAACTGAAATTATCTGCATAATTTGGCTTTTTATGCTTACAAAATTATGGTTCATTAATTCAGTCTTGAAATACAATTACTTTCTCTCAAGACACTCAGAATTGGGAGGCAGTAGAGTGTCAAATAATGTTTTAGGAAGGAAAATACACTATTTTAGTATTCTATAGTTAGACAATGATATTCGTGTTCCTTAATCTCTACAGTAATCATTTACAATAGAGACAAATACCTTTTTCTAAAGATGAGGAAGTTTAGAGGGTACATGAAGGTTAGAGCGAGAAAAGGTTGAAGTTAGAGACTGAAAAAAGGAGCTGTACAGAACAATCACATGCTGAAATAGCCCAGGCGAGTGAGAATGGGAGGTAAGGAATGGATTCTGGAAAGGTTTATGAGCAAGAGGGAACAGATTTTATGTCATTTGAGGAGAAATGTAGAGACAGGAATTTCAAGTATCTAGCCCGTGTCTCTCAGTAGAACTTGGTGCCACTTAACCAGAGAAGAATAGAAAGAAGAGAAGGCTTTGGGGGACACATAGTGTGGTTTCCATGGGGCAGTAGAGCACAGATACCCACAGAAATATGTCCATAGTTTAAAAGTCTGGCTGAAGAGACAGTCTTGGGGTCATTCTGCAAAAATAGACATTCATTCAACAAACATCCATTGTTATTACCACTCCGGTAGGGTAAGGGGAAGCAGGCAGGATTATGGACATGCATTGTCAGCACATAATAAAATTATGCAAGACTTTTTCTTTTATAATCATCAAGTGCCACGATGCGAATGATGAGACTCTTCCTATTGAAAAAAAGAACCTTTTTTACTCTAAGTACTGAACAATGGATGTGGTTGTTATTGAGTTGGTTTTTTTTAACTGTTGAGTTTTAACAATATATTTGCAAGCTTCAGCACAGAATATTTAAATTCTTTGTTCTTACACACGTTTACTTCTATGTCAATTTGAAGAGCTCCTATTAAGTATTTGGGCCCTGCCCTAACACTTGTGGAATGAACTACCTGTCTTCTTATGAAGAGTAAGTTTATAAAGGTTTAAAATGTTTTGAGCTCACTTGATATCAATTCACATGAACACACCCTGTGCTACTTCATATTTAAAAGTAGATTAGAAATAAGTGGCTGGAGGTGTGGCTCAAGTGTTAGAGTGCCTGCCTAGAAGGCATGAAGCCCTGAATTCAAATGCTAGTACCACCAAGAAAAAAAAAGATAAAAAGAAAGAAAAGAATAAGCAATGTTGGCACAGTGAATTGTGCAGACAAAGGAACAGACCTTGAGCTATACCATTCCTGCCATTCCATTTGAAAAATTTCCTATTTGTGTTTCAATATAAGACAGTAGAACTAGTGTGAAAGTAGGAAGCCTGAATTTTAGTTTGTGTATGAACAATCTTGCTTAATTTGAAAAATGCTAAAAATGGAAATATATTATTTATTGTACATTGAATTAAAATTTAAAAGCAAATCAAGAAAATGATTACTACTAATTATTTCATGATGATTCCTGAAAACAATTTTGTTGTATAAAGAAAGGCAGTGTTTAAAAATAACCTCTCTGAATGTCAACCATGCTAAGTGAACCACTGAATATTACATACCTCCATTGTCTGAAGACTTGTCTGTGCCCTGTGGATTTGGCAGTGAACAAAGCCTGAGTTCAGGTTTGTGTGGATAAGATGGTCTGGGGAGGATGTATAAAAGAAATAAGGATGACCCAGTCCAGAGATCTGAAAAATACCAGCTTCTGAGAGGTATTTTCAGAAGAGGAGGGTCCCTAAAGATGAGCAAGGAGCAGATGGAGTGGTAGGAGAGGTGAGAGAGAGGAGTTAGATATCAGGGGAGAAGTCTCAGGAAGCTTGGGTCGGTCAAAAACACTCAGTGAGACTAAGAAGGCTAAAGAGAAAATGACTGGAAAGTGATTTCCACTGTAAGGGTGGCCATTAGTAAGTAATTGGTGACCTTCTGAGAATATCTCAGTGGGGAGAAGCACCTGAGGAGAACATGGGAAGAGGTTTCTTAAATCTTTGCTCATAGTGGAGGAAATAAGGATAGTTCAAGACAAGAGAGCACTACAGAAGAAAAAGATGTCATATTATTTTTCCAGACTCTAAAAGAAATACACATAAAATATTGAAAATGTAGATATGATTATTAACTGAAGGAGCTGTAAACTCATGTCCCCTGATTTTATTAGTCATTGACCATGAGATATTTGTGTCATAATCATAAAACTTTAAGTCTCTTCTTTTGTGGTAACAAAGTCCAAGCCCATGTCTAAATGGCTCTATTTGTTTTTTCAGTACAGACTCCAAATATCTTCCTAACTCTTATTTCTCCTGCTTCAGGTCCCAACTGTTCATTCCTATCAGACACAAGGCTACTTGGAAGGCTGTCATTGCTCCCACTGATAGGAGCATTGAGCTCTGTCCTGATAGCACCGTCCAGACAGTTCTGGGTTCCCTCCAGAGGCAGGCTCTGTTCTAATTCTGAGCTATAAATATGTGGTCATTTGGGGTTCCAGGTGGCTCAGCTAGCCCAGAGCTGCTTCCTGTTTTGGTGAAGACTTTAATCTTTCACCTCTACCATCCCCTTTAGCCAGGATACAACACAACCCAAGCATTACCCTCATTATACTCCTTTTTTACTAAATTTCATTTCTTTTCTCTCAAAAGCAACCTCCTCCACACAAAATGCTGCCCTCTCTTTTCCATTTTGTCTTTTTTACATTTTCAATTCCAAACTTCTCCACTCAAGCAGTCTTCTCTTTACCAATGCATGATTTAAAAAGTCTCAATACAGCCTTTCTTTTTTCCCAGAGGTAAATTCAAATTCAAATTTCTACCCCTTGTTAAACAGAAAGTACTTGAAACTGAAATTACCTTTTTTTTCTGTGACTTCTATTCTTCCATTATATCTTAGGACAAATTTTTATTCATGACTAAAGTAGAAAATAAGAAGTACTGGCCTGTTCTCCAGCAAATTCTATAAAATGGAGAAAAATTAATAGAAAAAATATATTACTTTACTTTTAGTCTTACCCAGGCATCTGTCTAAGTTCAAGCCCATTTTTTTATTCATTTATTCATATGTGCATACATTGTCTGGGCCATTTCTCCCCCCATCCTCCGCCCCCTCACTGTCCCCCCACCCTCCTTGCTTCCAGGCAGAATCTGTTCTGTCCTTATATCTAACTTAGTTGAAGAGAAAGTATAAGCAATAATAAGAAAGACAAACCGTTTTTGCTAGTTACAGTTATAGTTATACAGAGAGATCCCTAGCATTGCTTCCATGTACAAATGTGTTACATCCCAAGTTGATTCATCTCTAACTGACCTTTTCACTAGTTCTTGATCCCCTTCTCATATTGACCTCTGTCGCTTTAAGGTTTCTGTATTAGTTCCTCTGCAGTGGGGACATCAAACACTTTCATGTTTTGGGTTTCTTACCTATCCCCATGCCTCCCATATGTGCTCTCCCCTTATCATGTGACCCAAGTCCAACCACATTGCTGTATTTGCCCTAGATCTAAAGTCCTCATATCAGGGAGAACATATGACTTTTGGTCTTCTGAGCCTTGCTAACCTCACTCAGAATGATGTTTTCCAGTTCCATCCATTTAGTTGTGAATAATACGATTTCATTCTTCTTCATGGCTGAGTAAAATTCCATTGTGTATAAATACCACATTTTCTTAATCCATTCATCAGTAGTGGGGCATCTTGGCTGTTTCCATAACTTGGCTATTGTGAATAGCGCTGCAATAAACATGGGTGTGCAAGTGCCTCTGGACTAACCTGGTTGCATTCCTTTGGGTAAATCCCCAGGAGTGGGATTTCTGGATCATATGGCAGATCTATGTTTAGATTTTTTAAGAAGCCTCCAATTTTTTTCCAGAGTGGTTGCACTAGCTTGCATTCCCACCAGCAGTGTATGAGGGTTCCTTTTTCCCCCACGTCCTCACCAACACATGTTGTTGTTGGTGTTTTTGATGATGGCTATTCTAACAGGGGTGAGGTGGAATCTTAGTGTGGTTTTGATTTGCATTTCCTTTATGGCTAGGGATGGTGAGCATTTTTTCATGTGTGTTTTGGCCATTTGAATTTCTTCTTTTGAGAAAGTTCTGTTTAGTTCACTTGTCCATTTCTTTATTGGTACATTGATTTTGGGAGAATTTAGTTTTTTGAGTTCCCTGTATATTCTGGTTATCAGTCCTTTGTCTGATGTGTAGCTGGCAAATATTTTCTCCCATTCTGTGGGTGTTCTCTTCAGTTTAGAGACCATTTCTTTTGTTGTACAGAAGCTTTTTAGTTTTATGAAGTCCCATTTGTCTATACTTTCTCTTACTTGTCTAGCCCATGTTTGATGCTAAATAAATACATGTTGGCAGAATTTGAAATGTATACAGAAATTGGGACCATACTATGAATTTAGACTTTCATTTCTAATTTCCATAAAGGTTAGTAGGATTTTATCCAGACCTTAACTTTTCCTTAACTTTTTCTTTTATCATTTAGATTATATATATGTAGCATGAATTATTTAATAACTTCTTAATCATTTGCTATTTAGGATGTTTTAATAGTTTAATGAATTCCCTGTACAGAAATATTTGCATGTATTTGTACTAATTTTTTAGGTCCATGTCCAAAAGTAGAATTCTTAAATTAGAGGCCTTAGATGTGCTTGGTGCATGCTAAATATTCAATAAATATTTATTGAATGACTTGAATGAAGATGTTAATACTTATTTCTATTCTTTTTTTTTTACCTCAAACCCTGTGACTTGTCTACTCCTGTGTAGACTTGCAAGTTTGTTTATAGGTTGGTGGGAAGGGACTAAAGTGCATCATTATCCTAAGTTCCTAGGCTCTTGGTGGTGTGGGTTGAATTGTGTTCTTATTACCAGTTTTAAGGCAAAAGGTCTGAATCTGGGAGTCCCAACAGACTAGGCTCCACCACCCTTTCCAAAATACCAATTAAAGAGACAAGTAGTGGGGAAGGGCAGAGAAAGGAGATTTAGTAATGTGACCCTGTTGAAGAACAGATAAGAGGGTTCAGTGATCACAAGTCCATCTTCAGAGTATGAGCTTCCAGAATTTATAGGGAAGAGGCAGGAGTGTGTTTTTGTGTGTGTGGGGGGGGTGGTAGGCAAGAAGCATGCAAAGTTAATCAGTCAAACTATGATCTGGTTGATCACTATCTCAGGATGCTCACGCAGGGCCTTGTCATGATAAGAAAGTCCTTGCTGTCTGGGGGTTGGATTTGACTCTTGTCTTAAAGATATTTATCAATAAGTTTTATCTTTGCTGGAATTCAAGGTGACTTCAGGAGAGAGTGACTCTAAAAATAGAGGCAGAAAGGGGCAGAAAGTAGTGATCAGGCTATGCCTGGTGCCTTTCTGCAAATCCCCATGTCAAATCATCATTTTGTTTCTATGGGGAGTTAAACATCAAAGGTCATTTTGGTTAGTAACTGCTTCCTGCTGATAGGGGGCACTGTAGGAATCTTGGAATGGAAGACCTTGACAGGGTCAGAAAACTTGGTTTCCTGGGCCTTCAGTCTTCATGGGGGATGAGACAGGTTAGGTATCGCTGGTTTTAGACAGGTGTCCTTGAGTGATTAACGTGCTTATGTGTAGAATTGTTCAATTCTGTTTAGATGTCTGACCCAAAGTTTTAAGAAAAAGGAGGCACATGCAAAATGAAGGCAGGGATGGAAGTCTTTTATCCTGATTTAGTTAATTTGTGGGCTCAGGTGAGGAGTCAGAGGTTTTTTTTTTTTAGAAAAAGCAGTTTCTAAGGTGCTTGTCATATCCTACCCAAAAATATATTTAAGACCTAGACCCTAGCACCTGTGCCTATGGTTGTGTTTGGAAATAAGTTCTCTAAAGATGTAATCAAAGTAAGAGGTAATACTGAATTCAGGTAGACCCTGAATCCAATATGACTGGTGTCCTTTTAATAAAGGAGATATTTGAATACAGAGATGCACACACAGCGGAGAGAGTGCTATGGGATGATGGAGGTAGAGATGGGCTGAGTGGAGCTGAGGACTCCAGAAACTGCTGGAATATCAGAGAAGGCATGGAACACACGCTCCTTCAGAGCTGCCAGAAGGAAACAACCCTGACAGCACCTTGAGCTTCTGGACTTTTGTCCTCCAGAATTGTATGATGATACATTTCTGTTGCTGAATGACACCAGGTATGTGGTTATAGCTGTGGCAGCCCTATGACACCAATATAACTGGATTAAGAATTTGGATCATAACATTTAAGGGAATGCAAGGAAAAGAGGCCCATTCAGCTTGTCTTTGAATTGTGTAAGTGGCATATCAGTGCTGGTTATCCTCTCTGAGTATGTACTATTTCATACTGTACCCTAAATTCTTATTTAGGGATGGGATGGGCAGGAAAAGCAGAGTCATTACCCAGCTATTCCAGAATAATAGCTCTCTCCCCACTTCACTAATGCTCTGTGAGAGATTGCCTTTCCATTTGTAATTTTCTTCTTGATTTTTAACATTCATTTATATATCAAGGAAATCAATTTTTGAATTAGAAAGCAGTTGTTGTAATTATTTTTATTTTTTATTTTTCATTTTGTTTGTGATGTTTTAGATGATAGAAACACTTTCTGTATTTATCCCAATCTGTATGAAATGAATGAATGCATTTCTTTTTCTCTCTTTCTCTTTCTGTTTTCTATCATTTGTACATTCCTTGAAATTTCAAATATTTTATAACAAGGAAGTTTTCCCTGTATTTAGAGGGTGACAGTGTTTATGTATATATTCTTATGGTTTTAAAAGTGTTTTTAAATTTCATTTTCTAGAGGTATTTTGTGTAGTGATACAAAGCCTGGGACCCTGTCAGCTGGACCCCATCTTTCCCCTGCAGTGTCTCCCAAGATAGGGCTATGGAATAAATAGAACTGGACAGATCAATGTTACACCACTGCTTTAATACAGAAAACTATGGTTTTAGTCTAATTAATTATTTACATAGAAAACATGATATGACATTAGGATTTACTTTGTTTTTTCACTCCACAAGTATCCAGTTGTTCCTGGATACATGTTAGAAGGGAACTGTTGTTTCTCCCTTTACCTGTACCTCCTGTTTCCATCTGCAGGGACACCTACCTCTCAGCCTCCACATTCACTCCATCCAGGGGAAAAGGAGAGGTGTATCTGACAGGAAGGGTAATAGAATGGCTGAGTGGGTTCCATCCTTACCCACAACTTGACTACAGGGCTACATTTTAGTCTATTTTCTGCCAGTGCCACGAGGAACGTGATCTGGGTTTGTATGTGACTAGGGGAAGAATTTAATTCTGGGGACAATTTTTGGAACACTCACTGAGGTCCCACATGAAAGTCGTACTCTCTGAAACAACACTTGTTATCAGAGCAACAATAGTGGCACTCAAAAGTCATTTTGATCTTGTCTTTCAGCCTCTTGGGTATTTGCACTTGATTTTGTACTCAGGTGAGGAAGAGAGATATACTATTATTAATTCTTAAAATATTAATAATAATAAATATCAGTATCTGTTCCTTATAATTTATAATGTCATTTCATTAAGTAATAAATCCACCTGGTTTTAGAAGATTCTCTTCTGTTTCATCCTTATTCATTCTTATTTCTGGACAAGATACTCATTACTTAAAAGCAATTTAATATTTAAAAATCTTACTAATGAACCTTAGAATCATTTTATCAAGTTCTTCTAAGAAGTTATCTGGTATTTTAAGTTGAGTGGTGTTCTATCAGTTTGAGGAGCTAAAATATTTCAATATTCAGTCTTATCAATTTAGGAAGAGGTTATATGTCTCCATTGTTTCAAACATCTTAAATATCCCACAGTTACGCTTTACTATTACACAGTACAAATATGCTACTTTTCTAAAAGTCTTTAAAATTAGGGATTAGTATTGAATTTAATGAAGTTTTTTGTCAGCATTTATCATTAAACTTTATTTTTCTTCTGCATAATTTTAACAGATTTTCGAATGTTGACTATTAGACAATTCTCATAAATGTAGATGAAACCCTTTTTAGTGATGTTATAAATTTCTCATAATATTGTTGAATTATTCTTGGTTCATGTCAATTTAGGATTCATGTTATAAATTAATGTTGATTTAGAATTTATGTTTTATGAATAAAAATGTATTTTTATATATATTTTAGTTAGGACATTTTGTATATCGCAAAATTATTGGGTAGCCTTCAATACTTTTGCCTTGGAATAGTCCACATAGTAAGGTGATTATCTATATTCAAACTTTTTCAAGGTTATTCCCATGAAGCCACATGACCTTATAGGTAGGAAGTTTGCTGATAGTTTTTTCCTAGTCTAGTTTATTCTATTGTTACTGTGCAATTCTGGAATTCCTAGTTGATTTCTTCTGATAGATGTTTTAGTGCTTTGTGCACATTTCAATAGCTTCAAATTCAGCATCATGGCTTAGAATATTATCCTTTTTTAAAACAATTTCTTCTACATTCTTATAGCTACTTTTCAGTCCTTTGTTACTTTTCTCTTTATTACATTTTGTTTATCATCTGCAACGTTCATGGTGATTATTCATTAAATAAGTACTTATTATTTGAAATAATATATATTTTTGTATAAAACATATGCACAAACATTTCATTGATCTGAAATGATACATTTTTACGAATTCTTTTCATAATTTTCATATACATATGCATATATACAAGTGTTTAGCAATCAGTATGAGATACATAACAGGCCAAAAAGGAACAAATGTGAACATAATTTTGTAACTTGCCTTTTGTGATAAAATATATATGGGGAACGTATTAAATACTCTTTTAGATCAGTGACTTTTCAAATGGTGGGTCAGCAAAAATGCCTTAATTGCTTTAAAGGTTTCTTTATTATTGAATTTCTTTATTATTGAATGTTTATTTTGTTTTTGAACTTCTACAATAATAAAAATGCTGTGATAAACAAACTTGGAGCTAAATTCTTTATTGTTTTTCTGAGATAAATTCCTATTAGTGAATTCCTAATTAGTGAATCCTATTAGTGGGATTTCTGGGTCAAAGACTATGAAGCTTTAAAAAGCTATGTGTATTTATGCACTCACATGATTGTGGAGGCTGGGAAGTTCAAAATCTTCAGGGTGGGCTAGCAGGCTGAAGACCCAGGGAAAAGTTGAAGCTGCAGCTGGAGTTTGGAAGCAGTCTGCCCACAGAGCAACCTCTTCTTCAGGGGAGGTCATTCTTTTCTTTAAGACCGTCAACTGATTAGATGGGGCCCATCCATGTTATGGATGCAAATCTGCTTTATTAAAAGTCTACTGATTTAAATGTCAACTTTATCTAAAATAAATCTTCACAAGCAACATTTAGACATGCTTGATCAAACATCTAGGTGCTGTGATCTAATCAAATGAGCATATAAAATCAATTTTCACAATAATTTCTATTTTTCTCTTTGTGAATGCTATTTTCTGATAAAGAGGAGAGGGAGTAAGTTTGGAGTCCTCCTTTGAGACTGGATGGGAATGTTTAACAGAGGCAGAGAAAAAGATTTCTGATCTGTGCTGAGGTCTCCACTGAGGCTAGAGTGTCTCAATTACAATAAAACAAAATTTCTTTACAGTGGAATTATTTACAGAAATATCAAGAAATGTGGAGTAGCAAATTACCAACAATTAAAGTGACCTATGTGCGGGAAAATTCTGCAGGGTTGTAGGAGAAAGACACATGGAGAGAGAGAATTAGACATATTAGCAGTTCAAGTTACATAGGACAGAGTCTTGGTTAAATCTCACCAATCTCGTTTCCTCTTCCTGCAAAGGAAGATACAAAGAAGTCTACATTTCCCACTTTTCCTAGGAATTAGGGAAGGGTCTTAGGACTCAGTTATGGCCATTAAAACATGAGTGCAAATGATGTACTCACTGTTGGCCTGGCTGATAAAATGTCTCTAGCAAATCTTTGACTTTTCATTTTCTCCTTCTACAAAATACCAGAGGTCATGCATCCCATGTGGAAAGTTTCTGGATCCTAGAGTTACTGCCAAAGAAAGCTACCTAACCTAAAGTTGATTTTCAATGAGGAAGGAAAAAAACTTTTGCTATTTTAATCTACTGTGATCCTGGAGTTGTCTGACATAGTAGTTAGCAAGGATTACTCTGTAAGCACTTAGACCATGAGATCCAGGGATAGGAAATTTAAAAAAATGACTGAGAGGAAAGAATGAACCTAAGGCGCTGGAGGTTTTGATAGGAAAGGGGACTGATAAATTCTAGTTTACATTTGTATCCCAACTTCACCACTACTAACACTCATTTCACTCAGAAGTATTCCAGTTTACACTATGAATTATATGGTCAACGTGATCGTGAGAATCCAAAAAAGTAGCAATTTGATATGCCTGAAGTTTTTAAGTCACTAATTGTGCAGTGTAGTTATGATGTTAATGAGGCCTGAATTTTTGAAGCTTTGAAATGTGCTTTAGGTTTTCTTTTTGGAATACCTTGTATGTGAATGACTTTTTAAAACTTATTATCTCAAGGTATCTCTCTGCCAGAGTTAGAAAACATAGAGGAACAGGCCACTGGCCTTTGAATAATCCAGTTTCTATTTAGAGGGAAAGTATGGCTTGGTGTGAGCCTTCCCTGACTTGTAGCACTCTCCAGAGGTGGGACATAGGCAGATTCTCTTTTTTTTATGGTACTGGGGTTTGAATTTAGGCCTCGTACTTGCTAAGCGGGCACTGTACGACTTGAGTCACTCTGCCAGTCCTCATAGGCAGACTTTTGATTCTGGTGACAGTATAGAGGATTAAATAACTTAATGAACCACTCTTAATGAAAGGACATTACTCTTTACCCAGAATGATTTAACTTCGGTGCTGTATTTATTATTATCCATGTCTAGACTTTCTTTTCAACTTCAGTGAGAGAATTTATTCTTGAACTTATTTGTGGATGCAGAGAAGATGTGTCTATTTGTTGAGGTTGTCAATTCTCCTCCTCTCACCCAATTAGCCCTTTGAAGGGTTTCTTAAGTGGGCCACCACTATGTCAGCTAATAATCTGAGTTAGGAAAATTAGTCTATTATTATAAAATAATGACTAAAATTGCTCCACACTTTATGAATGAATTCTTTTCTGATTATAAAAGTGATACCTGTTTTTTGTAGAAAAAGTACATAATACAGAGAAGGATAAAAAAAGAAAATGATTCAAAATTTATAACATTGACAAATGTTACTATTTTTGTGTATTTTTTTTTCTATACCAAAATATACTTGAAATATTTTTGGGATTGTATTTCATTAACATATTTACGTATTGTTTTTATTGCTCAGTGACATATGGTGAACAAGCATGTCACTAAATTCTTCAAATACATAATTTACTAACAGCTGCATCATACTATATCTTATGACTAATACTATTTAATGATTTATAATGAATTAATAATTTAATGATTTTCTATTATTGAATATTTGTTTTTCTCTTTCCTTTCACTATTACAATTGTGATTATTTGCATTAAAAGTTTCTGTAAATGAAAACACTGGGATAAAGTTCATGCCATTTAAAGATATCCAATAGATATTCTCAAATAGCATTATAGAAAATGTGTAGCAATTAGAGTCTAAAGCAATGACCAAGAGTTTGCTTCACTTCATCTTCACCACTAGGTTCTGAGAATTTTTGTTTGAAGTATTTTTCAATCTTGTAGTTACAAACAATTATTTCCTTTTGGTTTGAAATTGCATTTTGTTTCATGGTACTGACATTTGAACTCAAGGCCTTGGGCTTGCCAGGCAGGTGCTCTATCCCTTGAGCCATGCCACTTGCCTTTTTTTACTTTCAATATTTTTTGAGTAGGCTGTGATCCTCCTATCTATGCTCCTGTGTAGCTGGGATGACAAATGTGTGCCACCATGTCCAGCTGTTTATTGGTGGACATTGAGTCTTGGTGGACTGCTTGTTGAGCTGGCCTTGAGCTGCCATCCTCCAGAGCTCTACTTCCTAAGGAGCTAGGATTCCTTGTAGGTGTGAGATACCGTGCTTGGTGAAATTGCATTTTCTTGATTATTAGCAAAGTGAGATTTTAAAATTATTTGTTATATAGATTGTCTTATTCAGGGTTTTTGGTTTTTCATATTGGGAGTAACAGTGTTTATTTGTATAAACATTTTGTCTATTAAGAATATCTCATTTTCGTTGCTTATGTGCCTTTGGTTTTGTTAATAAATTCTGAGTGGATGTTTTAAAAATTCATTTATTCAACTGGAACATACCAAAGATGTCAAATCTCCTTACACAAATCTTTAGGTTTAGCATAATCACTATTATAATCTTAGAAGTTTCTTGTTGTGATGGACAAGATCATTCTTAGATATATTGTAGCTAAGAGGTTCTAGAATAGCCAAAACAGTTTTGAAAAAGAAGAAACAAGTAGGAGAAATTCCTTTTCTCAATGTTAAGGACTACTGTTAAGCTATAGTTTTCAAGACAGTGTGGTGCTGGTAGAGGGGTAAAACCTAGACCAAGGGACCAAACCTAGACCAGTGATAGACCTACATGGATATACCCAATTTTGAGTAAGTAAGACAGCAATTCAATGAGAGAGGGGGCACATTTTTAACAAATGGTGCTGAGACAAATGCACATCTATTGAATAACAACAACAAAAAGTCTTCATTAAGTCTCATGTCTTACGCAAAAAGCTACTTAAAAATGTTCACAGGCATAGGTGTAGAGCAGAAAACTATAAAACTTTAGAAGAAAACATAGGGAAAGTCTTTAGGACCTAGAGCTAGTCAAAGAGCTCTCAGACCTGACACTCAAAGCACATTACATTAAAGGAAAAATTGATAATTCAGTTGCCATCAAAATTAAAAATAAGCTCTGTGAAGAGGATGAAAAGATAAGCTACAGAAGATACATTAGCAACCCACATAGCTGACTAAGGACTAGCATAATCGAACTCTCAAACTCAGCAGTACAAAACACAAACAATCCTATTAGAAAATGAGTAAAAGAAGACCATGTGATAGTGGTTCAAGCCTGCAATGCTAGTTACTTAGGAGTCAGAGATCGGGAGGATTGTGGTTCAAGGCTAGCCTGTGGAAAGTTTCAGGAGACCCCCATCAAAAAGTGAGACCCTATCTCAAAAACAACCAGAGCAAATTTACAAAGTCTAGTGGCATGACTTAAGTAGCAGAGTGCCTGCCTTGCAAACACAAAGCTCTTAGTTCAAACCCCAACCCTGCCAATGAAATAAAATAAAAAAGAAAATGGGTAAATGACACAAAGAAGAAACACATAGGGCAAATAAGCAATGAAAGAATTTCAACATCATCAGCTATCAGGGAAATGCCAATTAAAACTGCAATGAGCTGTCACTACCTAGCAGAATTACTAAAATGAAAAAAACAAAACAATGACAACCCCAGAGGCCGAAGAAGGTGCCGAGAAATTAGATTACTCATACATTACTGACGGAAATCTAAACTTTTAAAGCCTTTCTGAAATAAAGAGTTTATCAGGTTCTTAAAAAAATAAAAATGCAAGACCATATGATCCAATTGAAGTCAGGAATTTATCAGACAAATCAAAACATATTTGCATTCAGAAAGTCACACACGGATGTTCATAGAAATTTTGTTTTTAATAACTGAAAAGTGGAATGGGGAAGAGTTAAATAAATTAGTATATCCATACCATAGAGTACTACTCAGCAAAAAAAAAAAAAAAAGGCAATATTGCTACATATAACTTGGATAAACATTATAGTAATTTTGCCAAGTGAAAATAGGCTAATCTCATATGGGTGCATATTGCCATTTATAAAGATCCATGAGTTATCACAAATGTAGATGTGGAGAAAGGATTAGTGGTCATCCGAGGTTAGGACTGGGAACTTTTTTTTGGTTGTTGCAAAGAACAGAAATTTCTTTTTCACAGTTCTGGAGGCTGGAAGTCCACAGATTCAGTACCTGGAAATGATCCTTTTCTTGGTTCACAGATATTGCCTTCTTTCTGTGTCATCACATGATAGAGTGGACAAATGCACTAACAAGGGCCTTTTTAAATAAGGGTGCTGTTGTGGGATATTCAGGCAGGGAAACAGGACACCAAGGCTTTTCAGGAAGCAACATTTATTAGCTTGCCAGCAGCAGCTCAGCAGATTCCATCCAAAGGCTGAGCCCTGAGAACAAAGGAGCCTTGCCTTACATACCCTTGCAAGCAGGTTACAGAAGAAAGAAGCAATGTTTAACCCAAATATGGTTGTATGCATTTCTATTGGCTACTTCAGTGCTATGTGACCTTCCTCATGTTCAGATTCTTTAAGTTTTATCTCTTGCAGGATTGGTATCCCACAATACCAAGGGAACCAAGCAGGGCACTATTAAACATGCTCCCAAGAGAAGATCATTGCCCCTGTCAGGGTCTTGAATCTGCCCAAGGCAGAGAACCAACCTCCAAACAGGTCATTTGGATTCCATCCTCTCCAAGTCTGGATGGGGACATGTGCAATCTTTCTCATTCTGTCAGATTTTTTTTATGACCTTTCCTTCATCATCATTCTGTAGCCAGCAGTTACTTAGATTGAACTTTCCACATACACCTACCTCCGAAACAAGTACATAGTCTAAGGCCAGGCAGTTTTGGTATATGGCATTGGGAACCTTTGAGGGCTGTTTGGCCGGTATGTTTGGCCTTGCAGTTTCATTAGTTATAATTTCAACGATTGCCTGGGGCCAAATAACATGGTTGAACATATAGATCAGGGTGCAATAGCTCCAGGACCCATCGTCTGCCCAAGTGGCAGGACCATAATACTGAATGATTTGCTTGCGAGGCCACTCATCCTTTTAATTACCAATTTGTAGGGCACCCCATTTCTTTTTACTTGTCATATATGGAGACTCCCAATTTTTTCACCTTATATGACTGGGGGCAAGAAAGTGATGGCCGGATTGTGCCCAGTACACATGACCTGAACCAACCGCTGTGTAACACCATATGAGCTCGTATACACTCGTTTCCCACAGATCCAATATAGCCCCCTGGGCACCCGCCAATCTATGTTTGCAGTAAGATTGTTCCAAGCTTTGCAGAGAGCAGAGAAGTTGGCCAGTGGGTGGAGTTGTGGTTCTGTGTGGTTTGGAGTACCCCCCGCATTGGATCTGTTGGGTGGCGTCATTGCAAAACTTCTGTCCTAAACAAGTTAAATCCCCATCCAGGGTGGAGAACTGGCCTATGTATGGGAAATACAATAATTTCCAATGATGGAAGTTTTTAGGATCAAGATGCTTTTCCTGTGGCTAGGGAAGCTGGTTTCATTAAAAGGCTCCCATGGGTTTAGCTCCTTAGCTTCCCATGGCCAGTGGTCTCCCAGGTTGGTTCCTCCACAAACAACACGAGGTGACATTGAGAGTCTGGGCTATAGACTCAGCTAGTGAGAGGAACAGTTTTTTGGCCTTGATAGAGATAAAAAATTCATTCCACATTTCCTCATAAAAGGAGTGAAAAACTTGGTATGAGGAACTCTCATGTGTAATAATTACTAATTTGAGTGCATCAGAGTCCCGGGGTCAAGGCCCTTTTCATCTATCCTTACACTAACTATATGTCCTTGATTCCAATCTGAGGGCTTAAGTACAGTAAAATTTACGGGATTACAGGTGCCAGGGGTATAGTCAGGGGCAGCTGTCCCCTTGTGAAGGAGGGCTGCATGTTTTGCCTTTTGCCATGTGGCTCATTAAACACAACCCCAATGAGGGCAATCATAGGAGCCCACATCATCACATGGACAAGAGTTGTCTCTCCTGCACAGGTACTTATTTGACATATAGGCTCTTTTCGGAGCTAGGCCTCCACAGTCACAGCCTATACCTCCACATCCACCTTGGTCTATGGCCACACATGTATCAAAGAGCATCGACACTGGCTTATTAGGGTTAAACACCTGGTTGCAGCTGATGAGGTTCCCAGGGTTGCAGATGCTCCAGACCTCTAACCATTGCTCCTGAGGGCTATAGGTGGCGTTGAAGCAGATATGCTGATCAACATGGGGGCACACCATATAGGTGGTATGATTGTGGGTCCATGCCCCGATGACAGTGCCTGCACAGGAATAGTAAGTATGGAAAAGCAGAGTCCTGGTGACAACACTTCCTGCTTGGGTAGTATGTATAAATAGATCACTGTTTGAGGTTTTGGGATCTCTGAGTAGAAAACTTAATTAAGTTTCACGAAAGGAAAATATGGAAAGGACTCATCCTTGAAGAGAAAAGGAGGTGATTCCTCAGCCTTCCACTGTGCATAGACTAGTTAACTTATGGAGTGACTAGAGCAGAGTGTCGTCTTGTTGTCCATAGTACTCTGTTGTTTCCCAGGAAGCAGGGTCCTGCTGAGAGAGGGTGTGGACATTCTGTTAGGTGATCTTGCATGGCAAGGCTGGGTCAGGGATGTACTTCCATTCAAGAAAGGCTGGCTTTACTCGGCTGTGGTGGATCCGGGGAGTAATCTTTCCTACTTTAACTGCAGTGGGGGCAGACAAAATAGCAACAAAAGGGCCCCTCTAATGGGGTTTTAACTGTTGGACATTCCATTCCCTTACCCAGATGGCATCCCCTGGCCTGTAAGGGTGTGTGGGACTTGTCAGGCTAATGGGAAGTCTCTCCTGGACTCAGTCATTGATTTTCAAGAGTCAACCTGAGGGCCTGCATCTGCTGTCTCAAGGTGAGATCCCCTATTTCTTTGAGGACCCCCATATACCCTTGATTAAGTGGGGTGGACATCCATAAAGGACTTCAAAAGGTGAAAGCCCTGTCTGCTTTGTGAGACTAGACCTAATTCTCAGTAATGCTATAGGTAGTAATTGATCCCACTGCAGATGGGTCTCTTGACATAGTTTTTTTTAACTGCAATTTTAGGCTTCTATTTATACATTCCACTTTTCCTGAACTCTGGGAGCCGTAGGCTATATGCAACTTTGGGGGGATTCCTAAGGCCTTAGCCATCAGCTGTACCACTTTGGCCACAAAGGCTGGGCCATTATCTGATCCAATAAACACAGGTATTCCAAACCAAGGGATGATTTCCTTTAGCAGGCATCTGACCACCTCCTGGGCATTTTCAGTCCATGTGGGGAAGGCTTCCACCCATCCTGAGAAAGTGCAGATTAACACCAATAGATATTTGCATCCTCTAGCTTGTGGCATTTCAGTGACGTCCACAATCAAGTTTTCACAAGGAGTTCTGCCAGTGCTCTGCACCTGGGGAGGCACCCTTGGCCCTTGCCAGGATTTGTTTTTGGCACATAGGTTACATCTTTTACATACTGCCTTACTTATGCTGCAGAGTTTGGGGACATAAAAGTGCTGGGCTAGGGTGGTCTCGAGGGCTGTCTGCCCTGAATGAGTTCCTTCTTCTGCCTGCTCGACAAATGTGGGAGTTAGTGACTCAGGGATTGCAATGTGGCCACTGGCAAAATTTCATCATCCGTCTGGTAGAAAATTTCCCTCCTCAGCCTTAAATCAAGCCTGTTCTTGTGGTGTGTATTGTGGGTCCCATTCAGCTAAGGAATATGGGAACCAGGCAGCCATCAGGGCAGTTGGGGCTGGTCCCATTGTGAGGGCTGCTTGTTTGGCTTCCCTATGAGCTTTCGGGTTTTTCCCAAGCAATAGTTGTATCTCCCTTTTGGTGTCCTCAGCAGTGTATAACTGCTACCCGTTTAGGGGCCCATACAGCATCTAGCAGTTCTAGGATTTCCTGTCCATACTTGATACTTTTTCCTCCTGAATTAATGAGGCCCTTTTCCTTACATAAGGCCCCATGGACATGAATGGTTGTGAAGGCATATTTAGAGTCAGTGTAGATGTTTACCCTTACTCCTGCAGTGAGCTGGAGTGCCTCACTGACAAGTTTAGCCTTTTGTGCAGAAGTTCCAACCAGCAGCAGGCAGGCCTCAATGACTGAGCCTAGAGTTACTATTGCATACCCAGCAAAGCATGAGCTGTTCTGGATAAAGCGGTTGCCATCCGTAAAATAGTTAACGTCCGGATGGCTGGTAGGCTTATCAGTTAGATCTGGCCAGCTTGAGAAAACTTCATCAGTGATCTCTAAGCAATCATGCTCCAGGGGCCCAAATCAACTGGCAATAGAGTGGGCTGGGTTTAGAGTCTTAACAGCCTCCAGCTGGATGTGTGGGTTTTCACATAGCACGCTCTGTTATTTGACAGAGCGTTGATAACTCTGTTATTTGAGAGTTGTCAGTCAATAATTTCCTTATACTCCATAAGAGTCAGGACAGAGTGGGGAACTCAGACAGTGAGTTCTTGTGCCAGGGCAAGCTTGTCTGCCTCTGCCACCAGGGCAGTGGTGACTGCTAGGTCACACAAGCAAGGTGGCCAGCCTTGGGCAACGACATCAAGCTGTTTGGACAAGTATGTTCTGGATGATGGCAGGAGCTTAATAGCTGAGTCAAGACCCCTACAGATGTCTCCTTTATTTCATGGACATACAGGAAAAAAGGTTTTTATCACAGCTGGCAGGCCTAGAGGAAGGGCATTTGTGAGTGCTCTCTTGATTTCTCTAAAGGCTTTCTCTTGTTCCTCTTCCCATACTAAGGGTCCCCATTCTTCCCACTTTGTGGCGTCATAGAAGGGTTTGGCCAAGAGGTAGTAGTTGGGACCCAGATTCGGCAGAAACCTGTGGCTCCCAATAACTCTCTGATTTGCCAGCTGTTATGGGGGTTAGAATGGAACAGACAGGTTGTTTCCTCTCAGGGGCAAGCCCGTGCTGTCCCTGAAATAGGTGAAAGTCAAGATATTTGACAGTGTCTTGGCAAATCTGGGTCTTGTTCCAAGAGACTTTGTATCCTGCCTCCCATAAAAGAGAAAGAAGGAGGCGAGTCCCTTCATTACAGTCCTCCTGAGTTGGTCCAGCCAGCAGGAGGTCATCTACATAATGGAGGACTGTGTAGCTGTGCTGGTCAGCTGAGAGAGCTTTGTGGTCATATGCCAAGGCAGATCTGAAGATAATGGGGGAGTTTTTGAAATTTTGTGGCAACTGAGTCCAGGTTAGTTGCTCCTTTTCTCCTGTATTGAGGTTTTCCCACTGGAAGGCAAAAATAGGCTGGCTCTGTGGGGATAGGTGAATGGAGAAAAATGCATCCTTAAGATCTAGGCAGGTAAAAAACTGCCTCAGCTGGGACAAGGCCTACAAGTGTGTAAGGATTTGGGACTATAGTAAAGTCAGCAACGACAAGTGACAGTTGCTGATTTTACTGTCTGGAGGTCTTGAATTAGCCTGAAATCCTCAGTCCCTGGTTTGGAGATGGGTAAATAAAGGGGTGTTCCAAGATGACTGGCAAGGTTGGAGGATCCCATATTTTAAGAGTCGGTCAAAGTGTTTTTAAATTCTGACCTGGGCCTTGTGGGGAATGAAGTACTGTTTTTGGTTAATGGGGGTGGCTCCTGGCTTTAGTTCCACCACTACTGGGGGCACATTTTGGGAATTCCTGAGGGAAGCGCAGAAATCTCAGGAGGCCTTCCCTCAGGTGCATAGAGCCACCATTCCTGTTCTTGTGTGACTGTGAGGATTAGAGTCTTTGCCTCAGGTCCTCTCAAGTTTAAGGCTGCTGTGCCATCTGAATCAAAAGTTATCTGTGCCCTCAGTTTGTATAATAGGTCCCTGCCCATCAGGCCCATGGGACGATCAGGGAGATAAAGGAATTTGTGCCTTACTTTATGACTCCCAGGATTGCATTGTCTGGACACAAAGAAGGGGCAGTGGACCTGGTCCCCTCTAGTCCCAATAATAGTTGTATGCTTCTGTGAAAGGGGGCCCACTGTTGGATCACAACCGAATGCTCTGCATCTGTGTCTACCATGAGGTCAACAGGATGGCCACCTATCATTATTCTGACCATAGGCTTCCAGGAGCCTAGTAAAATGAAGCCTTGTTTGTCCTAGTCCTCCTCATAGCCTTCCTGGGCTGCCAGACCTACATTGTTTTCCTCCCAGGGGCTGGCTTCCCAACAGGTGGGTGGATACTTTCTCTTGACAACGTGGCCTCTACCTCTGGTCTGGTGGGCCTTTTGGGAGTCCCTGGCCTGTTGGGGATATTCATTCTTCCAGTGCCCTTCCTGATGACAGTAGGCACATTGATTTTGCCCTAATATATCCCTGGGGTGAAGGCATCCCAGGGCACTGATCACTATTTGTGGTGATTGCTTCTGTCTGGATTAGCCCACTGGGGCCCGCCTGACTATTCAGCAAGGACTGCTGCAAGGACAAATATTTTTCTTTTCATGTTTCTGTTGGCCTCCAGTTTTGCCTCCTGATCTCAATTGACAAAAGCCTTTGTGGCCAACTCCAGAAGCTGGATGGCGCTCATTCCAGTGAATCCCCTAGTTTTTGCAATTTTTGCCTCATGTCTCTCTGGGCCTGGCCAACAAAAGCAGCATTTATCATCCCTTGGTTTTCAGTGGCTTCTGGGTCGAGGGGGATGTAGAAGTGAAAGACCTCCATAAATGCTCACGAAAGTGGCTGGGACTCTCGCCTGGCCCTTGCAGGGCCTCTGATGTTTTGCTCGTGTTCATGGCCTCTTTTCCTCCTTCCTTCATGCCTCCCAGTAGTGCCTCCTGGGATTGTTCAAGATGCTGGTAGCCTTGGTCATCATTAGGGTCCCAATGGGGATCTTCCTTGGGGAACTGAGTCTGAGCATAGGCTTGGGCATTTAAGATGCCCACAGGGGTGTGATCTTTCAACCGCTTTAGGGCTACCAACGTTATACAGTGCTACTCTTCAGTATTGAATAGAGTCAGAAGAAGCCGTCAGCAGTCTGTCCAGGTCGGTTTATGAGTTTGGATGATGGACTGCATTAAATCAACCAGAGATTGAGGTTTTTCTGTGAAGGAGGGGGTGTGAGATTTCCAGTTGAGGAGGTCTGTGGCGGTAAAGGGCTGGTAGACGAATATCCACCCTCCTTGTATTTGACCATCCTGGTCATAATGCATTGGGCCTTGGACCTCCCAGGGGCATCTGTAGGTGGTGGGATTCTGAGGAGAGGAGGGGTCTTTGCAGAGACTGGTTGGATGCCCCAAACTAAATGGGTGAGAACTAGTGGACGTGGAGTGGGTATGGGGTCCATAGGACTCAGGGAGGTCAGGGGAGTGGAGGCCCATGAGGCTTCCAGGTCAGATTTTATAGGTGTGACTGTCCCTCGAGCTTCCTCATCCAATGTTGGAGGTAAAGGTGTGGAGCTGGGTGCCAGTGGCAGAGGTAGATAAAGTGGTACATAGGGTGGTGGTACTTCCTCTGGCTCCTTGGCCAGTGCAGGCTCCTTTTTTTTCTCTCTACACTTGGAAGTTGTGGTCACCCATGCTACCATAGTCCTACAGGTCTCTTCCAGACAGTGCCTTAGTCATGGGGGTCAGTTGAGGACAGCATCCTGCCAGCAATCGGTATAGGGAAAGTGATCTGGGTGCCCAGGATTTCCTATAATTACCCTATAAACTTCATTAACCGTAGTTTTGTCTAGTGATCCTTCTGAGGGCACCAAATGCTGGCCAATGCACTTCACAAAGGGCTTTAAGCTTGTTAGAGTTAGCGCCATAGTCTCCATTAAATTCCTTTTTAAAATTTTTAAGCATTATTGCAAGGGGGTGCCCTTACTCTGATTTTTACCCATTACCAGATGTCAAGACAGACACAGAAGGGTAGGGATTTTGGAGGAGAGGTAAAGAAGTTCCTCTTCTCTGACACACAAGGAAGAGCAATATGTGCCCCTTATTGGTGACCTGGATGTAGTCACCTACCCAGGAACTGCACCTACACAGGGTCCTCACTTGCTTTGTTCATCTCTGGCTGTGACCCTCTCAGGAGCTTTAGGTGCCTCTTAGCCATAGTGAGTCCATATAAACCCCAGACCAGAGGGCCTGTTAGGGCTCACCCTAGACCATATGAGTTCACCACGGACCTGCAGACTGGGATTCCACATCCACCTCATAGCCAGGCCATGTGTCAGACACACGCATACAAACATACACGTACGCGTGCACACATGCACGCACACACACGTGTGCACACACGCACACGCACACACACACGCATGCATGCACACGCACGCACACACAGACACACATGCACGCACACACGCACATGCACGCGCACACACGCACACACAGACACATACACACACACATGCACGCACACACAGACATGCACACACATGCACGCACACACAGACACGCATGCACGCACACGCACGCACGCAAATGCACGCACGCACACACAGACACACATGCACGCACACATGCACATGCATGCGCATGCACGCACACACAGACACATACACACACACACATGCACGCACACACACACGCACACACACACGCACACACACACAGACACACATACGCACACGCACACACACACAGACACATGCACACACATGCGTGCGCACACACGCAAGTGAAAACACCATCTATGAATCTCGGACAACCCCCTGCAGAAATATTGTGTGATATTCAAGCAGGGAAATGGGACACCAAAGCTTTTCAGGAAGCAATATTTATTAGTGTGCTGGCAGTGGCTCAACAGATTCCCATCCAAAGAGTGAGCCCTGAGAACAAAGGGGCCTTGTCTTATATACCCTTGCAAGCAGGTTACAGAAGAAAGAAGCAATGTTTAACCTATATGTGGTTGTATGCATCTCTGTTGGCTACTTCACCCTCAGCACCATGTGACCTTCCTCATGTTCAGATTCTTTAAGTTTTATCTCCCTGCTATGTTGCTCCCCTCCTCCCTGCTACAGTGCTAATGCCATTAGAATTTAATACCATTTAGAATTCAAAGGGCCTCACCTCTTAATATCATCACCCTGAGGGGATAGGATTTCCACGTAGGAATTCTGAGGGGACACAGATATTCAGACCATAGCACAAAGTATCTTCAAAACTCTGAAATTGACAGTCACCCATTCATTAGAGCATCACTTGATTTAGAAATTCCATTTCCTAAAGAAATGTATTCTTTACTACACTATTAAGAATAGTTCATTTATCATTTTCCTCATCATGAAACTTGTAGGCAAGTTTTATTAACTGCTCAATTACACAATCTGGTTGACCAGGTAGATTCAAAATTTTCTTTCTTTTTTTTTATTGTTGTGCTGAATGGGGGTGCATTGTGGCATTTACAAAAGTTCTTACACTATAACAAATATATCATAGTTGAATTCACCCCCTCCACCATTCACCTTTGCTTCTATCTCCCCCCATTCCTGAACTTTATAGCACATCCTTTATTGTGCTGGGTGGGGGTACATTGTGGTGTTTAAAAAAGTTCTTACAATGTAGTAAATATATCACACTTAAATTCACCCCCTCCACTGCTCTCCTTTATACTCTCCTCCCCCAATTCCTGGAATAGTTTCAACAAGTATCATTTTTGCATTTACATACATATGTACACATTTTTTGTACCATATTCACCTTCCTACCCCCTTTTCCCACCACCTTCCTCCTCCCACTGCTACCTTCCCCCTCCAGGATCTCTTTTGTCCTCTTGTTCTCCAATTTCTTAGAAGAAAAAAAGATAAAGGATAAAAAGAAAAATGACATTTTTGATTGTTTGAGATAAAGGTAGCTAGCTACACAGAGAGTTTCCTTGTGATATTTTCATGTATATATGTATTATAACTACAATTGGTTTATCTTCTCTAATTTTCTTCATTCTACCTTAGTCCTTTTCTTATAGTGGGTTCAGATTTCTATACTCATTTTTTTGGTGGTTCTGGGACTTGAACTCAGGGCCTACACCTTGTGCCACTCCACCAGCCCTTTTTTTGTGATGGGTTTTTTTGAGATAGGGTCTTGTGGACTATTTGCCTGGGCTGGCTTTGAACTGTGATCCTCCTGATCTCTGCCTCCTGAGTAGCTAGGATTACAGGCATAAGCCACCAGCGCCCAGCTCTATGTTCATTCTTGTATAGACAGCATGTCTTTTTTTCCCAGGACTTTGATGCAGCATTAGGTTGTTTATTTGAGATATTTCTATGTTTTTAATATTTGCACTCATGGCTATAAACTTTCCTCTTAGGACTGCCTTTACTGTATCCCATAGTTTCTGATAAGTTGTGTTTTCATTTTCATTAAATTCTAGGAACTTTTTGACTTCCTCCTATATTTCTTCTATGACCCACTAACCATTGAGCAATGTGTTGTTCAGCCTCCAATTGTTTGAATATTTTCTGTTACTGCTTTTGTTATTGAGTTCTAATTTTTGCATTGTGGCCAGCACTATGCATGTGTTTTTTTCCATTTTCTTGTATTTGTTGAGACTTTTTTTGCCCTAGGTTATGGTCTATTTTGGACAAAGTTCCATGGGTTGCTGAGAAGAATGTATATTGTGCTGTTGTACCATGTAATACTCCGTTGACATCTGTCAGGTCCATTAGATCTATGGTGTCATTTAATTCTAGAATTTCTTCATTGACTTTTTTGTCTGTTGATTGGTGATAAAGGAGAATTAAAGTCTCCCACTACCACTGTGTTGGGATCTATCTGTGATTTTTAAGTACATTAGTGTACATTTAATGAAGTTTGGTGCACCATTTGGGCATATACAAGTTGATAATTGTTATTTCCTCTTGATGTATTGCTCCTTTTATTAGTACAATGTGTCCTTCTTTGTCTCTTCTGACTAATTTAGGTTTGAAGTCCATTTTATCTAATATAAGTATTGCTAATCCTGCCTGTTTTGGGGGGCCAGTAGCTTGGTAAATCTTATTCTGCCCTTTTACCCTAAGACAGTGTTAGTTTCTGTCAATAAGTTGGGTTTCCTATAAACAACAGATTGTTGGGTTTTCTTTTTTAATCCAGTTACCAAATGGTGTCTTTTGATGGGAGAGTTGAGTCCATAAACATTCAGTGTTAACGTTGAGAGGTATATTGCAATTCCTGCCATTTAGTTGTTTTTGTTGTTTAAGGATTTGTGGGTGCACAGCCAATTCTATGCTACTCTCTGAATACTTGTCTGTTCTTCTCTTGAGGTTTAATATTTCCTGTCAATTGATGGTTACTTTTGTTTTCATTTTTTGGATATGAGATTCTTTTCAGCACCTTCTGTAGTGGTGCTTTGGTGGTTATATATTGTTCTAGTTTCTGTTTAATCATGAAAGACTTTTATTCCTTCATCAATTTTGAATGATAGCTTTGCTGGGTAGAGTATCCTAGGACTGAAATTGTTTTCTTTCTGTCATCAAAATACCTCACTCCATGCCCTTCTTAATTTTAAGGTTTCTGTTGAGAAATCTGCTATTATTTTTATGGGTTTACCTTTATATTGAGTTATTTGATTTTTCTCACTTATAGCCTTCAATATTCTTTCCTTGTTTTCTCTGCTAGATGTTTTAAGGATAATATGACATGGAGAGGATCTATTTTGGTCTTGTCTGTTTGGTGTCCTGGAGAATTCCTGTGCCTGATGAGCATCTTTTTCTTGAGAGTTGGGAAATTTTCTATTATTATTTTGCTTAATGTATTATGCATACCTTTGGCTTGCATCTCTTCTTCAATACCTATGATTCACAGGTTTGGTCTTTTGATGGAATCACTGAGTTTTTGCATATTCCTTTCACAGCTCTTGAGTCTTTGGTCTAAGGAGTCTTTTGTTATTTCTTTAATGTTTATTTTGTCTTCAAGTCCTAAAAATCTGTCTTGCACATGTTCTAGTCTGCTAGAGTGGCTTTCAATTGTATTGTTTATTTGCCTTAAGGAATTTTTATTTCTAGGATTTCTGTTTGATTCTTTTTTCTGAGGTTTTTCCATATTTTTGTTAAACTCCTCTTTCATATCTTGTGCTGTCTTTATTTCATATCTCTGTCTCTCTTTTTTAAAACAATTTCCTTTGTTTCATTTTAGAGTTTGTTGAAGTCCTCTCTGAGTTCATTTAGTGTTCTATGTCTCCTCAAGTTTTATTTGTGTTGTCTTGATATTCTTTGAGTTGTTTTTGTATGTTCTCTTTAAGATTCTCTTGAAGCTCCTCCATGAGTATATCTATGAGCTCTTTTTTGACATCCTCTTTGAGAATCTCTTTATGGGCCTCATTGAGCTAATTAGACATACTTACCATCATTTTATTGGGGTCAGCAGCTGGATATCATTTCCTTAATTTTCCACTAAATCCTCTATTGAACTGTTAGTCTTTTGAGTAGTTGAATTCCCCTGCCTTCTTCTTTTTCTTCCCATGTTTCTATTTTGTGCCATGCTCCTATGTTATTGATTGTCTACTTATGGGTTTTAATCAACTGTTATCTTTCGCTTGACTTAATTATTGTGCTGAGACTGGCTTTGTCATTATCTAGGTTGATGTACTATTTCTTTTCCCTCACCTGGAGATATAAGTTAGAAATAACAAATTCACTGATTCATGCCTGACCAGTTATTTACATAACATATAGAGAACTCTTTGGTGATATTATCTATAAGCAGTGGAAATTGGGGGATAATGATTGTTTGGTTAGAGATAGATACTTAGGTAATTAAAAAGATGGTGCTAGAGGAGGGGGCAGAAAAGGGGAATGGGGTGAGAGGGAAAGGAGTGTGAAATGTGGGGGCCATAGGGTAATAAGTCCCTAATGTGTGTTAAGGTGTAGTTTGGTCATTGTGGTGGAGGGTGCTATTGTCAGGGATTGCTGAGGTATAGGAAGGATAGGATAATGTGTAAAGTTGGTATAATAGACTATTTAGTGGGTGGTTAGTGTTGAGGAGGTCTTAGCAGTGGGGGCAGGGAAGGAGGGGAAGGAGACAAGAGAAGGAGAATAAAGGAACAAAGAGAAGAAGAAAAGAGAAGAGAAAAAAATTGGGAAGAGAAAGGAAAGTGTAGCAATAGAGGCTAATGAATTGATGTTTGGACAGAACAGAAGAAGTAGGTAGGTAACAATAAAATGGGAGAAAAAAAATGAAAAAAAAATTAAAAAAATGTAAAATGTCAGTTTAATGAATGTTCTGGACTCTTTCCTCTGATTTCAAATTCAGGTGCTGATGCCTTTTACAGGAGCTTTAACCATGACACTGTCCCTTCTTAAGGTTAGTATGCTGGACTGCATGATAGTGGATGTTGCCTTCCACCCATTGGACAGCTTAGGTGGCAATTGGCTCAGGGTGTTTGAGCCCAGGCTTCCCTTGGTGGGATGGGCCCTCTGGTGTGGGCAGGTTCTAAGAAGTGGTCCCATGAGGAGCTGGTATATGAGCCTTCACCAGCCCTTTCCACCCACAAGTCAGGCCTGTGATCTAGAATTGAGCTTTTCTCTTGGAAGACTGTCAGTTTCAGCTCACTCCCAGTTTTGCAAGGCAGCCAACGTTTTCACCAGAGTGCTGCTGAAATGCCTCACCCCCACATGGACTAATTCAGCTCAGCTTCCTCCCCCCGCCCCTCCAGGCAGAGAGGAAATGTTCCCTCTTGTATTTAGTCACCAGTTTTGTCCAGGTGGGGTGCGATCAGCCCCCCAGCTGAGGTAGACTATGTGGTTCCCTCTAAAGTAGATGATGTGCTGCATTCACCTGGCGGGGTTGCAGAATTACTTTGGATGGAAACTGCTCAGCTCCAGAGCAGTGCAGGCAGAAGGCAGTCAGATGTTCCTGTGTATATTGCATAATACATATTATAGTGGGTCCAGGTCATCCCAGATGCTAGCAGATCTCTTTCTGAAGTTCTCTGTGTTGTGTTTCTGCTTTACCAGTCAAGACAGGGAGGCAATAAGGAAAAAGAGAAGGAAAAAAAGTGGCTTTTGAGTCAGCAGACCAACAGACTGGCAGCTGCCTATCCCAAGCACCCAGCTGTTATGCACTATAAGTGCATGATATATATGCATAATTTAAGTGTCGGTCATTGAATATTATGTGCCCTCTATGTATTGGTGGTATCTTAGTTGGCAGAAAAGCAGGGTTACCCAGTCCTTGCTACCACGAAAATCTGAAGTATTTGTCTGAAATCCTGCAGGTCAAAGTCCCACCATATTGGTCTCTCCTATAGCATGTCTTTGTAACTTCCTGTGAATGTAGTATTATTTCAACATTTAAAAAAATGAAATTGCTTATTTACATTGAACTCATCTGTATGATATAGAAAAAAAGAACCTAAGAAGATACATGTCTAATTAATAATAGTTTTTAGTTCTAGGAATTGTGATAAATTTACATGGATGAGGGGGAAAAGAATGTTTTCCACCTTATAAAGCTGTGCCATTTTTATAAAGGTATTATGAGTACCTGCCACTTTTACAATTTAGGAAATAAAGAATAATTTAGAACTATGTATTTAACCTATAGTAATTTTTGGTTAACTTCCACAGTTGTCTTAGTACTAAGTACTCTTCTTTTAAAATTAGGTATTCACCTATATTTTCTTACAGTTCTTTATGATTTAGTTTAAAAACAGAAACTTTAACTCCAATTGTAATTTCCTTTAGTATATGACATGATGTTTGGTCTGTCTGAGAGGACTTTGGGGATGTGGGAGAGGAAAAGTGAATAGTGTGAAAAATAGAACTACATTGCATCTGTGTATGAAGACAGTATAATGAAATGTATAGTAAACTGTTGAATAATAAGGGTAGGGTGATAGAGAAAGAGTAAGTAATAGGGTTAATCTGATTAAAGTATGATATTTATGTATATGAAATACCAAGGCAAAATACCCTTGCACAATCTATAAACATTTAAAAAATGAAGGACAGGAAGGTAAAACAAGTCCTGTCCATGAGAAGATACCAGAGGAGGGCAGAAGGTAAACTGAGAGGGTCAAGGAGGGTGAATATGGTGAATGTACTTTGTACACATGCATGAAAATAGAACAATGAAACCTGTTGAAATTGTTCTAAGATGGGAAGAAAGGGAGATGAGGTAGAATGATGGAGGACATGAATCTAATTAAGATGCATTGTAAGAACATATGTATATGTCAAAATGAAATCCTCCTGCATAAATAATTTATGCTAATAAAAATAGTAGGTAAAAAATAAAATCCTTTAAAAATAGCTGACTGGTGCTCTAGCATCTTTTGGTCTTCTTTATACATTAAGTTTATATGTTAAGTTCTCATGTACATACGGGTTTATTTTGGACTCAGTTCAATTTTATACTATGTGTTTTTCATGACTGCAGATGTATGATTTTCTTATACAGTACAGAAAATCCTTCATTATACCTTATTTTCAGAATTTTCTTCTTACACATTATGCTCCATTTATCTTCTAGATTAGTTTAGGATCTCCTTTTCATTTTATCAAGTGCATTTTTATTGGCATTGAGTTAAAATTATAAATTAGTTCATGGAGAATTTGCTTCCTTTTTATCTATTAATTTAGAATGTCTGTAGTGTTTTTTTTTAATTATGTTTTTATTTTTCAGTTGTACTTAGAAATTTTCTTTATTAGTGTATTGCACTTTGTTTTGTAAGGTTATTCCTCAGCATTTATGTTTTGGGCTACAATTATCAATTTGAGTGGGATTTATCTATCTTTCATTTGTTTTTGTAAAACTGACTATTGCTAACATATTAAAATTGATTTTGCAGTTTTAGTTTGCATCCAATTATTTTGAAAGCTGTAGAATTTTTTATGGATTCACTTTTGTTCCTTGTTTTGTTCTCTACAATTGTTTGCTTTCAGTAGTTGGCAGTGATTACTGTGTAGGACATGCTGCTACTCTCCTCCTGACTTCAGATGCCATGCATGTGGCTGCCATTGTTGGGAATGTGCTGAATGTTGACTTAAGGTAGATGTTCCTTATTAGATAATTGCTGTACTTTATTTTTGAATCAAGAGTTGCCACTGAGTTTTTGCAAATTCTTTCAGAGTGTGCTGTTTTTTTATTAAAAAAACACTGCTGTCATTATTTTGTCTTCATTGAAATTTTACTTTTAATGACCTTCATGGAGTTATAATTGATGTACAGAAAAATGCATTTATTTAAACAAACTATCAAACAATTTGATGAATCTTGGCAGACGCATGTATCTATAAAAAGCACAGCTGCAATAGAACATTTTCATCATCCCAAATCTTTTTGTTGGTGCTACTTTGAAGACCACACCTGGCATTTCTGCTGGTTCTAATCACTGACCTTTTTTTGTCACTACAGATTAATTTATATTTGCTAAAATTATATATAAATGGATCAAAGACTATCTACTCTTTTGTCTCTGGTTTCTTTTCCTTAACATAATGAGTTTCAGACTTGTCTTAGTCCATTTGTATTATTATAACAAAACACCTTCAATTGAGTAATTTATAAACAACAGAAGCTAGTCTTCTCAATTCTGGAGGCTGGGAGTTCAAGATCAAGGCACCAGCAGAGCTGGTATCTGGATACATTTCTGTGTCCTTACATGGTAGAAGGATCAGGTGACTCTGTTAAGCCTGTTTTACAAGGGCACTCCTCTCATTCATGAGGCCTCCCAAAGGTCCCAGCGCTTAATACCACCATGATGGAATTCTGTTTCAATGTGAATGTTGGAGGGATGCATTCATCCGGGCCATACCCAGATTCAGCCATACTGTTGCATGCTAGGAGTCTATTTCTTTGCTAGGTAGTACTTAATAGCAGATATGCTACACATCTTATCTGATCATCTGTCGATGGCCATGTGGGTTGTTTGGTGTTTGTACCTATCATGAATGAAATTATTATAATTGTTCATGTGTAAGTCCTTTTGCTAATATGTTCTCTTGAGTAAACACTTATGAATAGTCATAATTTTACATTTAACCTTAAAAAAAAGCCACACAATGTTCCGATGTAGTCCTTCTATTTTGCATTCCCATCAACAATATATGAGAATTCTAGTTACTCCACATCTTCTCCATCATTTTGTGTTGTCAACTTTTTACATTTTAGCCATTACAGTAACTGAGTGAGTTGTGGTGTATCATTGTAGTTTTAATTTACATTTTCCTTGATGAATGATTTTGAGTTTTTAATGTGATTATTTTTAGAGTTGAACTTAATAAACCATCCTGACATTCTTTTTATGTTCGTTTTTTATTTATTTATTTTTTTGGTGGTACTGGGCTCCATGCTTGCTACCACCTGAGCCATGCCTCACCAACTTTTGAATGATCTCAAATGTAACAATACCATATATTAAAATGACCTATAATAAATAATTCTATGTATATGTATTATAATATAGAAATATGAAATATAGGTATTTGCTTTTTACCTATTTTATATTATTTACCTTTCTATTGCATAAATGTTATTATTTAAGCAAAGCAATGGTAGGATCAATTAATAGTAGAAAGTGTAATTAATTAGTCACTAATAGGACTAATTAAGCAAAACATGTGAGAAAATATAATGATATTTTAATGATTTTTTTCCCTCCACTGATACATATTTTCACTCTTTTTGGATATTTTAATTTTGCAAGTTTATATTATTTTGTATTTCTTAAACAAATACATTCAGCTTTTTAAAGTTGAAAGTTGAATGTGAATATAATGGGACTATTAGGCAGACAATCTGTATTCAAAAAAATTAACAGTCATGTGTTTCTTTCTGTCCTATAATATAGGCAGACATTTTTGACTTTTCTGTTTCCTTTGCAATAATATTTCTCTGAACTGCTTGCATCTTCTATGATACTCTTATTTTCTTTTACAAAGTGGTAAAACTGAATAAA
The DNA here is from genome assembly GCF_047511655.1 of Castor canadensis. NCBI lineage: Eukaryota > Metazoa > Chordata > Mammalia > Rodentia > Castoridae > Castor > Castor canadensis. The sequence goes on along the minus strand of NC_133387.1, from coordinate 18,777,801 downwards.
CTGAAATATAAAACATATCTTGTGTCTCTGCTTGCAAGCCTGTTTTATGCTGATTCCTGGTGGCTGTGCAATGTAATGACATCAAACTAAATTCTCACTCAACAGAAGAGTCAGGATATGGAATTATTAGAATTTTACTTCTCGTACAACAGGTGTTTTAGATTTATAGGAGCTAGTTTCCACACTGTGGAAACTATCCACACTGTGTCTAGATTACCTAATAAACAATGCTTAATACAATTCAGTTTTATTTTGTTTCTATATTTTGTCTTTGTTTTGAACCTCTCCATTGACTGAATTATGTAGTATGCTATTGTGCATGTATTTTTTTTATAATTTCTTGGTCTATTTCAGAATTTATTTTAGATATTTTAATGCTTTGTTATAAGCTTTCAAAATCAATAATACTAGGTCTTAATTCATATCTTTCTATCAATTAACTTTAATTTCTTAGTAATATGACTTATTATCTACAATTCTAGGCTGACTAATATTAATATTGCCATTCTTAATTTTATTTGTGCTTGAGTATAGTTTTTGCTAGTCATTTTCATTTATTGATTTTAGGTAATTTTATTTTGTGTGTTTATTGTAATCGTTCTGCAGTTGAAGTTTACTTTTTAAACTCAGTTATAAAGAGTATGATTCCTAATAACAACATAATTTGCATTTATTTTTATTTTCACAACTTATTTTATCCTTATTTGGAGTAAGTTAAAATTTGTCTTTCTCTTTTCTTTTGATTTTTGAGACAGGGTTTCTCCCTGTAGCCCAGGCTGGCATCAAACTTGTGATTTTCCTGCCTCAGTTTCCTGAAATACACTTGTGTGCCACCAGGCCCAGCTAAAAGTTCTGTCTTACTATCCAATTTCAAGTGTTGCTAGTGGATACTTTTACTTTTGGAAATCCAAAATGTTAAATAATTAAGAAATTAGTTTTGACATTTTTTTAGGTGTATGTTAAATAATTTGTCTTTCTCTTACTTCTGCTTGATTCCTAGTGACTACTATTTTAAGCAAGAATTTAAGTAGATTTTATTTTAACATTATACAGCTTTCAGTTTTCTTTTAGGGGTACTGGGGTTTGAACTCAGGGCTTTGTGCTTGCACTCTACCACTTGACAGATGCCTCAAGCCCTACACAGTTTCCTTTTTAGCAATCATTTTTGTTTGTACATACATTGTACCAGGATTAAAATTGGTATCTAAATTCATATGCTCACTTCTACTTTATTCAAGTTGTCATTTCATTCTTTTAAAAGTTTTCTCTAAATCCTAAAGACTATAATGATAAACTATATTCATTAATAACTTCTTTTTTCCTTAAAAAATGCAAAGAGCTGTTTTTCATATTTTCATCAAAACCAAAATATTAGTCTGATGTGCATGTGTGTGTGTGTGTTTAGATGGTCTTGCTATGTAGTCCAGGCTGGCCTTGAACTGGTGATCCTCTTGTCTCTGCTTCCTGAGTGCTGTTATTCAGTTTGGGTTATGGAGAAGTCTAAGTTCAGCCTCAAAATACATTTTTTCCTTGAAGATGGCCATATTTTTCCCAGTTGGGTGCTTACATGATTGTGTTTTCCAACTTTTACAACGTCCACTAGGTTATCCATAGATTGGTTTCTTCCCTTATTTTCAGCTGTACAAAGTAGGAAGATATTTGATTTGTAGGCTTGGCTCATCTTCTTTAAAATGAGAACATTATCTTCTAATATAAATTATAGTTTAATTTCATTTGGGGGGTATTTTCTTCTTGAAATTGTATACATTTTCATACTCATATAGCACACTCAATTTTAAAATTTTCATTTATCTTATAGTTTTTATTTTTAATATATTGCTCTTATTCTTGAAATTCATCTAGAGTTTATCACTCGTTTTAGTGATTTTTCTTTCCAGTAATATACTGTCTTTGATACTTCCTTTGTAGATTCTAAATCTGTGGTTGTATTTTAAGTGACCCGCAGACCTGCCGTCTTTTTTTTAAAACCTGAAATCTCTTTAAAGTTCACTTTTCTTTTTCACAGCTTGTTTTTATCTTTTGTTTTACTTCTCTGCTATTATAGAATTGATAGTAGAAGATTATTTTTCTGAAATGAACACTTTGCTTCATTAAGTTCCTTTCCAAATTTGACACCCCTTATAATTTATTAATTTTTAAAGGAGAAGAATTGTTTCAAGTTTGGCAAGTGTTTCTGGAATACCTTCACCCTTCTCATAATCTATAGGTTCTTAATTTTGTCTTTTCCCAAATATCAACTTGAAATGAACCCTGGTTTCTATGTTGGTTCTTGACTTTTTCCTTTACCAAATATCCACTCAAAATGAACCCTGGTGTTTTAGGGTCTAGCAAGAATGTATCCAGGACTAATCTATTGAATTTACCAGGGCTCTTTATAGTCAGTATGTGTCAAGTTCTCTCCCTGTGCCAGCAAGTCAGATAGAGCATGCCACTATTCTGTCCCAATACTCCCCATACCTTTCCATCAGATGCTCCCCAAGGGATATTTATTTTCTCTTTATTTCTCTTATTCTTTTCTTGTTGTTTCATTAGACTCAAGGCTACAAAGGATCAACAATTGTCTCCTATACCAGCATTTTGTACTCTGCACTACTTAGTCCAAGGGCCCGAGAATAGAGAAGGTATGGGGCGTGCCTATTTCTAGCTCAGAGGGAGGAACTGCTGTAGTTCTGTGCTTTTGGTACAAACTTTGAATCCTGAATTTCAGGAAAATATTTTGAATTATATATTGTCAAAAATTGCAGCTAAGAGACATCATTCTAAGGTTTAGATATTATCTGCATGATTTATGCTGGATTTTTCTGCATCTTTAAAGGTATGCAAATTAGAAATTTGGTAAGAAGGAGCCAGAGTCTACTGTTGTGTTTTCATTATAAAAAAATATGAGTGTTTGGGGATGGGTTCTTATAAACAATGGTATAAATAAGCAATTTAGACTCATGCAGTAAAGTTTTGAAATGAAATATGAGAAAGTAAGCAAAATAATTCCAAATTACAAAGCAAGCAATTTTTAAAGTTAGAATTTACTCTATCTGTCAATCAGTCAATCTATCTATCTATTATCTATCTATCTATCATTTTTTTTTGCAGTGCTAGGGATCAAACTCAACACTTTACTACTGAGCTACATACCTCCCCAGCTCTTCAAGGTTAGAATTCAGGATTACTGTTTGGATTAGTTTGTAGTTAGAATATGAACTGATAGCAGTTTACTTTGTCCGGAAGATGTAAAGCTTATTGCTCATATTACTTCTAGTTTGATTAATGCAGATATTTATTTCTTTCTATCCCTAGGACCTTATGCAGTATTCCACTTAGCTGACATTTCACTCAAACTTCCTGATTGATCACTGGTGGCCAGAAAATGTGAAGTTTTTTTTAAATTGTGATTACTGGTAAAGTTTTCCTATATACTATGTAGCCAGTGACTTTCCATGTTATTTAAATCATTTTTGATTGTGAGACAAGTAGTAGAAAAATTTACTTGGATTTGGAGTGTGAGAAAGTCTAAGAAAGGGTATGAGATAATTTAAGATGGAAGCAGAGACCAACCAGAATGAGGTTCAATGGTGATGGAGACTTGTAAAGTTGAAGTTGAATGGTGGCATTGCTCTGAGTGTTTGGGATTGCAACAGGAGGGCTACATAGAATGCTCTCAATATCCCATGTATTGTGCCTGTGGTTCATTCATTCAATGAATATTTATTGAACACCTTTTACATGCAATAACTATTCCACATGCTGGGAATTTAGCAATGAACAAAGTAGGTAAAATCCATTCTCAAGAAGTTAGCATTGGGGTCGATGGAGGAGGGGTAGGGACCCATGGTTATAGTGTAGAGAGCACTATACATATGGGTTCAGCTACAGTTCAGATGTGTTACTCATTGCCTCTGTTATTTGAATGGCAAGTTGGACAGATGGATTTCTCAAAAGTATGGTAAATACGATTTGTACCCATAGTTTCTCTTAACACTAATATGCTAATTTATTTATATAAATATAATTACTTATACAAATATAACCTAGCTTAAATAATTTTGTAAAGAAATACTTACATTTGGCATAAGTTAGTACTTATTTTACTCAATTTTCATTTTTTAAAATAAAATTTATCTAACCCAGCTCTCTGTACCTGTGTTTGAATTTAGCAATGTATCCTCTGAGTTTCTTTGCTTTTTTAAAAGCTTGTTCTTAGGCCTCTAGCTATCCCTTCCAGGTGTTAATGCTTCTACACTTTTCCTTTAACTGAGTCTTTTCGAACTGTCAGCAAGCTCACTTCTGTTTGTTTAAATCAAGGAAAGATTGCTTTAAGCTCCATTTAGCTCCTCAAACTCCAGAGAGGGAAGGTAGCTACCACAGTAAATGCACAGGTCAGTATCATGATCCAGCCTTAATTGTTCTTTTCTAATTACCAGGGAAAAATTCCCCTCCTCCCATCAGGTGTTTGGTTTTACTAATTAATGACTACCATCTATTTAGAACTAATTTCCTTAGAAACTCCTCTTCCTGACTTTTTCACTACGTTTTCTTCAAACCTGCCAATTGTCAGAGAACTTACTTGGTGTTAAAGAGACTTTTCCCATGATTATTTTAATTCTTTAAAACTGATCTTTGTGGACTTTAAAGCAGAGGTAATCACTGGGAGCAAAGAAAGAAAATTGTATGGTGGTGAGGTAGACAGAAAAGAAAATTTCAAAAGGTGGGGAGAATATGCAATGTATGTTTCTATTTTCATAATAACGTTATAATAAAGTTGACTTGCCTAATTCTTGAAGGGAGGTGGATAAATTGGAAGGAATTTGTAGTAGGGTGTTTATGTAGAACCTAGAAGTGCAATGGTTATTTAGGAAAAAAGGATGAAAAATGGAAAGATGAATGTCTAACGAATTGCTCTTCCCTTAATTTTTGCTGAGAAAGAAAATACTCAGAGTGTTCTCTTTCCTTCAGGACACTGCAGGCAGTTTGTAAGCATTGGCTAGTAGAATTTATAATCTTGAGATACATGAGTTTAAGTAGGAGTTTCCAATTCACCTCTTACTAAGCTAAGAAATATTTGAGGGATGCATGTGTTTTTTTTTTGTAAGCAAACCTGTACTTTGTGGTTATAAAATTAACCAGTGAGGTATAAAGGCTTAGGGACCTGCTCCTCCCCAAACTAAGTGACTTATATATGTTAGATCATATCTCAGGCTAGTCCAATGAAACCAAGTCACATCCCAGTGTGGAAACAGGAATTTGGGGCCTCCAGAACATCAGCACATTTTAGGCATTCTTTGCTAATCACTAGCAAAGTTTGGTGTTAGATCATGCTTATATTTTGTATGAGTTGATTGACACTTTCTCATGTAGTGCTCACATACCTGCTCATCTCACACTTATCTTCTTGTAGGTTATTGTCTTTCCATGATGAAATGCATACAGAGACCCTCAGCAAATACAAGTGGGCACTCTTAACCTAATTCTTTTGACCTCCTACTGTCAGTTTTCTCTCCAGACTCTTGAAGTATAACCTTTTTTTCCCAAATAAGTGTAGTTTATCAGCATAAGTTTATTACAGAGTTCTAAATGGTACGATTTCTAAATATGTTCACCTATTGTTTGATCCTCTTTCTTTCCGAAGATGGAGTTTAATTCTCTTTCCTGGAATACAGGCCAGACTTAGTGCTTGCATCCAACAAACAGAATATGCAAAGATGATGGTGATTTCCAAAGCTAGGTCACAAAAAAAGTATGTGGCTGTTTATTAGTTGCTCTTGCTTGTGAATTGTACACTGTAGAGTAAGCCAATTACCACTCTATGACAGCACTCAGGCAGGGACCCACAGGGAGGAAAGCTGAGCTCTTCTGCTAAAAGCAGTACCAATATGCCATGTGAGTAAGCCATGCTGGGGGCAGACCCTCAAGCCCCAGCTAAGCTTAAGTGACTACATCCCTGCCCTCTGGACTTCAGCCGGACCTGCCCAACTGAGCTGCGAAAGATCAGAAGTGATTATTGTTTTAAGCCAATAGGGTTTGGGGTGACATATTATACAGCACTAGATGGCTAAGTCAGATTTTGATAAAGGGTCTACAAAAAGAAAAAGCCAAAGCACTTTTCTCATTGGGTCTGGGGGCAGATACTGAAGAGACTCTGAGCTTCAGGAGCTCTGAAGAGACTGTGGCTAAGTCTGATGCCTCCAAGGAAGCTTTGGGTGAGTGATGATGATTATTTTTTGAAACTAGAGGAAAGAGGATTCTTGTCTACTAGCGATGGGGAATTTAGCAACACTGTCACCTGTGGTAATATGGAAAATGTCCCTTCATGAATTGAGTTATCTAGTTATAGAAATTTCTGAGCAGAGTGTTGATGGTGGTTCTCTTTCTCTTTCTTCTCTCTCTTTCTCTCTTTTCCTTTTTCTGGGTAATACTGGGTTTTGAACTCAGGGCCATGCACTTTCTAGGCATGCACTTTACTACTTGAGTGATGCCCCCAGTCCTTTCGGCTTTAGTTATTTTTTGGATAGGATATTGTGTTTTTTATCTGGGTTGGCCTTGAACCACACTCCTTCTACATATACCTCCCATATAATTGCAGTTATAGGCCTGCACTACCATGCCTGGCTTGTTTGTTGAGGTGAGGGTTTCACTAATGATGTTTTTGCTCAGGCTGGTATTGAACTTCAATACTCCCCAGTCTCCATCTCCCCGTTAGCTGGACTCCAGGTGTAAGACACTATACCTAGCAGTTCCTGATGTCTTCTTGTTGCTTGTAGTAAAATGCAAGAGGAGAGAGACAAGCCAAAGAAAAACTGTAATACCTAAAGCTCTGAGGAGCAGGTGGGTTTGAAAATACCTAGCCTTGTCAGATGGCAAGCAATGCCAAAATAAAGAAATTGGCTTTTGGACAAAGATCAAATCCAGGATATTCTCAGGAATACAGTGTGTAAAGATTCAGGTGGGGGCATGAGACAATATCATATTCTCAGAAGAGAACAGAGAACCATTTGGTGAGTCAAAATGTCCTGTGAAGATGGTCAAACTTATGGATGCTCCTAAGCCAGATCCACTTAGCCAAACCACTCCTGAATTTCTAAGCTACAGAAACAATATTTATTGTTGCTTTAAGCCATTAAGTTTTCTTAATTTGCTGTGAAGCAATAGATAATGAACATGCTAAGTTACCAATGACCTTTATTGTGAAATCAGTAAGGAGATGTCCAAGCTTATGGCAGATTTAACATGACTAGGTCTTTTTCCTGATTCTATGTATGAAATGCTGGATAACCACTCATCACCCCCAAAAGAAGTCATATAACTAAGAGAAATGGAATTCCTAAATAACAGAAACCCAGAGAAAAAACATAGTCATATTGGCAAGAGTAAACTCAATGCACTAAGTTGGTCCATTGAGGTTTGTTGTTAGATGTCAGATCCTTTGAAGGATAAGGTTGAAGCACCTATGCAGGGAGAGAACTTGAAAACAAGCCCACATGTATAAAGAGAAGAGCTTATAAGCCTGTGATTCTTCACAGACCATCTGGTTCTATTTGTAAGCCTGGAAAAGCAACAAAAAAACGAGTTGAACATTCAAGACTTGTTCACTCACTGATTATTGTACCTTCTTCTGTAAGGTAGAATTCAACTAAATACGTTCTCTTTTGTCCATAGTGTTGGGGAACCTAGGAACTTATGCATGCTAGGCAGGCATTCTATCGCTAAGCTACATCCTGAGCCCCTCAACTAAATATGAAACAAGATACAATGTTTAAGAGAAAATATTTGTTACCTAAGGAGTAGAGAATAAATCTTTGTAAAAAGATTCTGACGATTCATAAGCTATAAACAAAGTGAATGAGCTCAACTACATCAGAACTGAAAACTTTTATAATAAAATATCACTTGATGAAAGTTTGAAAACCAGTGCAGAAGGGAGGATAACATTTGCAAATGAGGGCAAAAGATGTTAATAAGAAATTTACAGAAGAGAAAGATAAAAGACTAATAGTAATGAAAAATGTTTAGCATCACTATTAATCATGAAATTAAAATTATAACAATGAAATACATTTTCATGCTCAAATGAGCGACAGAAATTAAAAAGTCTGAAAGTACCATCTGATGGAGGAGATATGTGGAAATAAAACTTACACATTTCTAGTAGGTGGGTAAATTTTTTTCTACCAATTTGGATAACAATTGGTTATCCAAATATAAGTATTTGGATAACAATTGGTTATCCAAATATATAAGTATTTGGATAAAAATACTTATATATATAAGTTATATATATTTTACATATTATAGCTATATATGCTTATGTGTGTATATTATCTACATACATGTCATGTATATGACATTTGAGCACATTCTTATGTAAAATGCAGTTATGAAACCAAGGAGCTATAATTACTGGGTTCAGCAAAATCATATTCCTGGGGAGAAAAGGCATAAAATAGTTTCCAAAAAGTAGAAAAATGCTTCATGATGTTTGTAATGTTTTAGTTTTTGTAAAAGATTCTGAAGTAGGAAATGCAAAATGTTGACTTTTTTTTATTCTGGGTAATGTTTGTGTGAGTGTTATTTTATTTTCTGTACTTTGCTATGTATCAGAAATATTCTATTGAAAATGTTTATTTTAGTTTTTATTTTATTAAAGAAAAAATCTGTGTTCATGTTTCATTTATAAACATAAAAATTGAAACTATGATAATTATCTCATTTTCCGCATTCAACTTATTTCTGTTAATTATTTGGTTTGTCTAAAATTGATAAAATCATGATTTACATACATACATAATTTCAGATGGAAACAATTATGCTGATTCAAGTACTAACTGAACTGATCCAGAAACTTGAAAAATGAGTGAGAAGAAAATTTTGTTTTTATATATTGCGTTATGATCAGTATATAACCACTACTCTTATTTCTTATTATAAACATTAAAGTTAGAGGAGAGAAGCTGAACCTTACTGTAAGCATAATAT